>NW_019525451.1:228368-231755 GCF_002814215.2 Seriola lalandi dorsalis
GCTGAGAGCTGAAGACGTCTCATTCCTGCTCAGCTACAAGGCTGCAGTGGACAGAGTCCAGCAGCGCCCCCTGCTGGAGGATCACCAGCTGGGCTCAGGAGCTCTGATAGACCAGGCCAAACACCTGGGCAACCTGACCTTCAACATCTGGAACAAGATGAAGGACGTGGTCTCCTACAGTCCTGTGGTTCTGGACCCAAACACTGCTCATCCAGTATTACACCTGTCTGAAGATCTGACCAGTGTGAGAGGAGGAGAGAGACAGAAGCTTCCTGACAATCCAGAGAGGATTAGTTCTCTCTGCTGCTCTGTCCTGGGCTCTGAGGGTTTTAACTCAGGGACTCACAGCTGGGACGTCGAGGTTGGAGACAATACACACTGGATACTGGGTGTGTTAGAAGAGTCTGTCCAGAGGAAGAGAGACATACGGTCTGGATCATGGAGTATATGTTTCTCTGATGGTGAATACTCAGCACAGTCACCATCAGCTCCAGTCATTGATCTCTCAGTGAAGAAGAAGCTCCAGAGGATCAGAGTGAATCTGGACTGGAACAGAGGAAAACTGTCGTTCTCTGATCCTGATACTGACACACACATACACACCTTCACACACACTTTCACTCACAAGGTGTTTCCATTCATTCACACTGGATGATCAAGTGAAGGTGTTACCACTGAAGGTCTCTGTGACAGTGGGACGGAGCAGTTAGAGGTAAAGAGGATGATTATATTGATCATGTTTCTTAAAGGGAAAAGTCAGAGACTTGAACCTGTTAAACTTTACCTGTCCTCCTGCTCTCCTTGTTCCAAACACTTGTTTGCTTTTCTTTTACTTTCAATTCTGTTAATAATCTAGTAATAACAACCACTATGATAATAATAATGATGATCTGTTCTGTGTCACTAAGTCTGCTGGTGTTTCAAAATAAAAGCTTCTGATAAAACATTTCACAGCTGTTTATTTGTGTTTTGATGAAAGCCTGTACAACAGAGCCCTGCATGAAATACTACTTTTATACTGAAGAACTGTAAAGACGGTGAACCTGGTTCAGATGAACACTATGTGTCAGTATTAACAGTAAACCACAGAACATGAATTTAAAAACTCCTGCTCTGTTTTCTGAATCAACCAGATAATTATCTGCACTGTAACAAATTCCTGTAAAATTTACGGGGAAATTTCAACAGTACAATCCTGTTATCTTTAAATGCAGTATATTACTGTAAATTCCTCTCATGAAACAGTATTAAAACAGTAATTCACAGTATTTTTTGCAATGCATTTTGGGAAAACACAGCGTGAGACACTTTGATTGGACAATGCAGATTTGATTTTCTTCTATCTTCATCCTTCAAATGAACAGGTGAGAGCCTCATACATCACATTTCCAATCAAGTTGTATTGATTATCTAGTAGAAAACCATCAAACAAGACGAGTTATTTTACTTGTAATGTGAGTCTTTAAGATACTTTAAGCTTTTCTTTATGTTTAGGATTATTTGGCTAAAATGAAATGTATTCAGAGTGAATGTAAAGAGCGTTGGACTCGGATTAAGTTTAAGTCATTTGAGATCAGAGTCTGAGCTGAGACACACACACACACACACACACACACACACACACACACTAACAGTGAGTACTTTCAGCTAACGTTAGCTACTTCGATGTGCAGCTGTACAGTTGCTAAGTGGTAGAAAATCCTTGTGTTGTGATCTGAAAACGTCGGTAACACTGTGACGTCAACTGTCTCTCACCTGTTTCACTGGCAGTTTCACCGTGAGACGGAGAGAGGAGCTGGACTCTGATCCTGATCCTCCAAACTACAGGGAGAGTTTCATCTTCACTTTACTTTGTGTTAGCATCTGCTAACTGCTCGTCTCCACAGGACGCTGCTGATTTGATTTAGATCACGTTACTTTACTGTCGGGACTGAACTGACCGGAAGCTTGTTTGCTAATGTTAGCCAGCTAGCTAAACCGTCACCGTGTGTTTCTTCCACTATTATTACACTGAACACAGCAGAAATAATGCGGCTGTTCAACACGGTTCACTTCTCCATCATAACTGTTGAGTGTTGTAATTTGATGGCGCCCTTACTCCCTGTATTATGGTAGACTGATATACTGCACTGCTGTATCGTATAAGGTTTACGGTACGTACAGTACGTGACGTCATCACGCTCCCAGTGAGCGCCAGTTGTTCTGTGTGAGCCGTGATGATGAGAGGACAACATAACCGTCCGCATCAGTCCGCACTTTATTGTTAAATAAATGTGCTTTATTAATAACCTTAATTGGAAAAAAAATGTGGAATTTGTCAGCTAAATATTTGATAAACAATAAAGCAAAAGAAATATCCTTTAAATTGATTCATAGATTTTACCCAACAAAAATGTTTCTACAACGATTCAAAAGAGATATTGATGTTAATTGCTCATTTTGTGAAGGACACCCTTAGGATATTTTTCATTTATTCTGGTCTTGCCCCTTTTCCACCAAATTATGGATGGATATTTGTGATTTAATTTCTACTTGCATTTTACCACACTTTTCCTTTTGCTTTGAACATGTATTGTTTGGCTTCATTGACTATCCACCAACAAAAAAAGGACATTTTTATGTAATTAATCTGATCATATATTTGGCAAAATGGCATATCCATAACTGCAGATACACTGCCCAAAAACCACTCTTTTCTATTTTCAACAATGAGGTCAAACAATATATAAAAACCATTAATTACTCCACTAATAAGAAAGCTATTAAAACTATTTCCATGTGTGCTCTCTTTGATATATTTTTGTAATACCTCTGTAATATTCTATTTCTTTTATATGTTTGTAACCCCCTGGAGATTTTCATTGCACTATTCTTTTGTATTGTTCTGTATGTCTCAATAAACTTGTATTAAAATAAATAAATAAATAAAAATAAATAAATGTGCCAAGACGTAAAAGATGATCCGAGTATTTTCTGCTTATCCTCCATACGCAGTAGAGGACTGCGCACTCCATTAAAAACCTTAACAATAACACCTTATAATGTAGATAAGAAAAAGAAGCGGAGGAATCTCTGTCCCTGTAGACTTCTGCACAAACTCCTCCCCTCATCTGACTCACCCGAGACAAACCAGGAAACAGGTTGTCGTTCTTCTTCTTCACTAGAGAGAGACACGGAGTGAAAAACAGACGATCAGATTCAGCTTCAGACCAAACTAACAGCTTCCTCTGAGAGAGTCCAGCTACAACACTGCTGCTTCCACCTGCTGATACTCCACACACTGAAGGTGAGTCGGATAAAAACCAGGACTCCAAAGTGAAAGTAAACTTCAGTGAAGTTAGTAGAGGGGGGAGGGGAGCCATGACTGACTGTACTTCCTGTCTGCTG
>NW_019525451.1:231805-232450 GCF_002814215.2 Seriola lalandi dorsalis
AACAGCTTCCTCTGAGAGAGTCCAGCTACAACACTGCTGCTTCCACCTGCTGACACTCCACACACTGAAGGTGAGTTTGACAAACACCTGGACTCAGAGTGAAAGTAAACCTCAGTGAAGTTAGTAGAGGGGGGAGGGGAGCCATGACTGACTGTACTTTCTGTCTGCTGTGTTTGCAGCTTCTCTCAGAGACTAAATGGCTTTCAGACCAGAGGAGGATCTCTGCTGTCCGGTCTGTCATGAGGTCTTCAGAGATCCTGTTCTTCTGTCCTGCAGCCACAGCTTCTGTAAAGACTGTCTGCAGAGCTGGTGGAGAGAGAAACAAGATCGACTGTGTCCAGTTTGTAAGAGAAGATCTTCAAAGCCTGAACCACCTTGTAACCTGGTGCTGAAGAACCTGTGTGAGGCTTTCTTACAGGAGAGAGAGCAGAGATCTTCAGAGGCTCTCTGCAGTCTGCACTCTGAGAAACTCAAACTCTTCTGTCTGGACCATCAGCAGCCAGTGTGTCTCGTCTGCAGAGACTCAGAAACACACACCGACCACAGATTCAGACCCATCGATGAAGCTGCTGCACAACACAAGAAGAAGCTTCAGGAAACTCTGGAGCCCTTAAAGGAGAAGTTAAAGGGTTTTAAACAAGTTAA
>NW_019525451.1:232501-232809 GCF_002814215.2 Seriola lalandi dorsalis
GGCAATGCATGCTGGGAGCTGTACTGCCTGGAGCACGGCATCCAGCCGGACGGTCAGATGCCCAGCGACAAGACCATCGGAGGGGGGGACGACTCCTTCAACACCTTCTTCAGTGAGACCGGAGCCGGCAAACATGTTCCCAGAGCTGTGTTTGTGGACCTGGAGCCGACGGTCATCGGTCAGATTATTGTTCTCTGATGCAGATTTGTCTTGGAGGTTGAACCGGGTTTGAGAACGACATTGTTTCTTTGGTGTTTCCCAATTACAGACGAGGTCCGTACAGGAACCTACCGCCAGCTCTTCCATCC
>NW_019525451.1:232829-238549 GCF_002814215.2 Seriola lalandi dorsalis
ACTAAGTAAAAGAACTGCACTTAAGTAAACGTTTGATGAACTTGACTATTTTCTCTTCATGTTTCTACTCCACGTTTCAGTGAGTAATATTTTACTTTTTACTGCACCACATTTATCTGACAGATTTAGTTTCTTCTGACTTTACAAATTCATATTTTTACAAACAGAAACTAAAACAGCTGCTGCAACATCCAGCTGAACACTATCAGTCAGTATTTAAGCTCCGCCCCTCAACTGACTCACCTGAGACAAACCAGGAAACAGTTTGTTCTTCGACAGTAAAGAGACACAGACTGAAGAACAGACGATCAGATTCACCTTCAGATCAAACTAACAGCTTCCTCTGAGAGAGTCCAGCTACAACACTGCTGCTTCCACCTGCTGACACTCCACACACTGAAGGTGAGTTTGACAAACACCTGGACTCAGAGTGAAAGTAAACTTCAGTGAATTTAGTAGAGGGAGGAGGGGAGCCATGACTGACTGTACTTCCTGTCTGCTGTGTTTGCAGCTTCTCTCAGAGACTAAATGGCTTCCAGATCAGAGGAGGATCTCTGCTGTCCGGTCTGTCATGAGGTCTTCAGAGATCCTGTTCTTCTGTCCTGCAGCCACAGCTTCTGTAAAGACTGTCTGCAGAGCTGGTGGAGAGAGAAACCAGATCGACAGTGTCCAGTTTGTAAGAGAAGATCTTCCAGGGAAGAACCACCTTGTAACCTGGTGCTGAAGAACCTGTGTGAGGCCTTCTTACAGGAGAGAGATCATGGATCTTCAGAGGCTCTCTGCAGTCTGCACTCTGAGAAACTCAAACTCTTCTGTCTGGACCATCAGCAGCCAGTGTGTCTCGTCTGCAGAGACTCAGAAACACACACCGACCACAGATTCAGACCCATCGATGAAGCTGCTCCACAACACAAGAAGAAGCTTCAGGAAACTCTGGAGCCCTTAAAGGAGAAGTTAAAGGGTTTTAAACAAGTTAAAGTGGAGTTTGATCAAACAGCAGAACACATTAAGGTCCAGGCCCGACACACAGAGACGCAGATTAAGGAGCAGTTTAAGAAGCTTCACCAGTTTCTAGAAGAGGAAGAGGAGGCCAGGATGGCTGCACTGAGGGAGGAAGAGGAGCAGAAGAGTCAGGTGATGAAGGAGAAGATGGAGGCTCTGAGCACAGAGATAGCAGCTCTTTCAGACACAGTCAGAGCCACAGAGGACGAGCTGAGAGCTGAAGACGTCTCATTCCTGCTCAGCTACAAGGCTGCAGTGGACAGAGTCCAGCAGCGCCCCCTGCTGGAGGATCACCAGCTGGGCTCAGGAGCTCTGATAGACCAGGCCAAACACCTGGGCAACCTGACCTTCAACATCTGGAACAAGATGAAGGACGTGGTCTCCTACAGTCCTGTGGTTCTGGACCCAAACACTGCTCATCCAGAACACACCTGTCTGAAGATCTGACCAGTGTGAGAGGAGGAGGGAGTCAGAAGCTTCCTGACAATCCAGAGAGGATTAGTTCTTCCTGCTCTGTCCTGGGCTCTGAGGGTTTTAACTCAGGGACTCACAGCTGGGACGTCGAGGTTGGAGACAATATATACTGGAGACTGGGTGTGTTAGAAGAGTCTGTCCAGAGGAAGAGTAACATACAGTCTGGATTATGGAGTATATGGTTCATTGGAGGTAAATACTCAGCACGGTCACAATCAGCTCCAGTCATTGATCTCTCAGTGAAGAAGAAGCTCCAGAGGATCAGAGTGAATCTGGACTGGAACAGAGGAAAACTGTCGTTCTCTGATCCTGATACTGACACACACATACACACCTTCACACACACTTTCACTCACAACATGTTTCCAATCATTCACACTGGTGATAAAGTGAAGGTGTTACCACTGAAGGTCTCTGTGACAGTGGGACGGAGCAGTTAGAGGTAAAGAGGATGATTATATTGATCATGTTTCTTAAAGGGAAAAGTCAGAGACTTGAACCTGTTAAACTTTACCTGTCCTCCTGCTCTCCTTGTTTGCTTTTCTTTTACTTTCACTTCTGTTAATAATCTAGTAATAACAACCACTATGATAATAATAATGATGATCTGTTCTGTGTCACTAAGTGTGTGGGTGTTTCAAAATAAAAGCTTCTGATAAAACCTTTCACAGCTGTTTATTTGTGTTTTGATGAAAGCCTGTACAACAGAGCCCTGCATGAAATACTACTTTTATACTGAAGAACTGTAAAGACGGTGAACCTGGTTCACATGAACACTATGTGTCAGTATTAACAGTAAATCACAGAACATGAATTTAAAAACTCCTGCTCTGTTTTTCTGAATCAACCACATAATTATCTTGTTATTGCAGAAAAACAGGTGAATCCATTACGCTTCAGTAAAAGTCACATTCTCCCTTTCAAAGTAAAACAGCGGTTACATAGATTTCAGTGTATTTACCGACTTCTTAGTGGCTAATTGATGGATATTTATTCTAGTTTAAACTCTGTGTGGTTGTTTTAATCAGTGAAATTACAGAACAATAGAATATAATGTGAAGATATTTGAATTGAAATATGTTTTAATTGAACTTGAGTTAGTAGAACATTGACAAACTTCCACAGACGGTGAGAAGATGTCAAAAAGAGATGCAGCCACACGCTGCTGTTCCTCTACACAACAGCAGGTGGCGCTGAGGTCAGGATTCAGCTGACTGCTGCTGTGTCTGCAGGAAAAGTAGGTTTGAAGTCAGTTCAGTCCCTTCATCAGATCCGTCAGAGTTACTGTTATAAACACAAGTGATGCTGAATGATTAAATCCTGTCTGAGAAATGTGTAGAAACAAACTTCCTGCTTCATCAAACAGGAGCTGTGTTTAATATAATCCAGATTTATTAAAGGCCTTTACACCATGTAACCAGCTGAACTTGTCACTGTGCATCAGGCTACAGGCCTGTTGTTCTGTACATCCACGTTGTTGCTGACATTTCCAGCTTCATACCAGCAGCAGCAGTGTGACCTTCGACGTTTCTATAACAACAGGACACCCAATCATGTGGAAAACACAACACAGCGGCAGCGGTGGGGGGGGGGGGTTCCTCTGCTGCAACAATGGCTCAAATAGCAGAGAGACTGAACCACTGAGACTGTACTGAAACTTTTAAAACTATCACCGTCATCACTTTAACCACAAACCTTTTAACAAGAGCTGCCACCAAAACAGCTTCTTTATTTACTGTAAAAATAAACTATTGTATATTAAAAAAAACACATATATCTTCATATATAAAATACATTTAACAAAAAAGAATAAATAAACTAAGAGGTTAAACAGTATTGTACCTCCACTTGGTTAAACATTAAGCTGAACTGCTGCTGTCACTGATATAATCATTTTTGATCACATTATTAGTTTAAAACAATTATCTTTAGCAACTCTTTTAGATTCTGGACATCTAAGAAATTTATTTTAACTAAGAAATTTATTTTAATTTCTTTTTGCTAAGAAATTTATTTTAAAAATTGGTTTGTACACTGCACATACAGGAAGTGATGTAAATGTTTTCAATAAAGAGCAAACATGAATTTGTTGCCAGTTTCTGCGTTTTTTTCATCATCTCATGACAGATTTGGTGAAACAATTAAGTATCTGTATTTGTGTATTTCTCATACTTAAATCACCAAAACTGAGGGGCGTAATTCTGCACAGGATTACTATTCAGTTCACAGGCGATGAGACGGATTCTTGCAGGTATTTGGGGATTTCACTGAAAATCCTTGACTGACTTTCAGAAGATCTCCGTGGAGATCTGAGGCTTGGAGTTCATTAATCTCAGAGCACTCCACAAACACTAAAACAAAGCACTGTTTGCTTTGTTGCCCGCGTCTTGAATGACTTCTATGTGCCTGACATACGTGGGGGTCGGGGTTATACATTATCTTGGAGCAGGAACTAAGGGTTATTGATGTGTGGCCGAGCATGTTTGCACATTGTGTTCCACGGCTGAATTATTGGCTTTTCCCCTCTGCTAAACCCAGTTAACCCCCCGCCTATCGACAACAGAGCTGGTTACCATAGAGTTTGGAGAAACTATAACTACCAGACGAATCTCAG
The DNA here is from genome assembly GCF_002814215.2 of Seriola lalandi dorsalis. Taxonomy (NCBI): domain Eukaryota; kingdom Metazoa; phylum Chordata; class Actinopteri; order Carangiformes; family Carangidae; genus Seriola; species Seriola lalandi. The sequence continues at coordinate 236,920 of NW_019525451.1, forward strand.
CAGGCGCACCGACACCGACAGGAGATCCTCAACGTCAGCAGCAGGAATTTATAATCATGGTAAGCCTCTGCAGTTTCACGCCTCTCAAACACGTTCACAAAGTACGAAAGCTCTTTCAAACGTGTGTTAGTGACATGGCTGCCACTAACTTCACCTATTTTCTCTGCTGCTCCAGAGGGAATGTATCTCTGTCCACGTCGGTCAGGCCGGCGTCCAAATGGGCAATGCATGCTGGGAGCTGTACTGCCTGGAGCACGGCATCCAGCCGGACGGTCAGATGCCCAGCGACAAGACCATCGGAGGGGGGGACGACTCCTTCAACACCTTCTTCAGTGAGACCGGAGCCGGCAAACATGTTCCCAGAGCTGTGTTTGTGGACCTGGAGCCGACGGTCATCGGTCAGATTATTGTTCTCTGATGCAGATTTGTCCTGGAGGTTGAACCGGGTTTGAGACCGACATTGTTTCTTTGGTGTTTCCCAATTACAGACGAGGTCCGTACCTGTCTCTTATACACATCTATTCCTGTTTCTCATCAACATAATAAAATATTGTCTTGACTTGGTTTCACATTCTGCTTTTCTGCTTCATGTTTAAACGTCTCCTGCTTCTGTGATAGTTGCACAAATACAAATTACACTATAGTTCTATAGAAAGTGACGACAGTCCACAGTTGGACCTTCCAGCCAAAAGTGCAGTTAACTTTTACAGCCTGACAAACTCTGGACACTTTATAAATGCTGAATCTGTGTCACGTGGAGATAAGGGAGAATATCTTGTTGAACTTTAGACCTTTAAACCTCACACTGTTGGCTCGTCTGTAGAACTCGAAAATCGAGTGCTGCAGGGAAACTCACCTTCATCAGCTGTTTTGTAGCAAGTTTGCAGGAAATATCACGTCAGACTTCATTTGAAATTTTGATTATTTAAAGCTCTTAGTTAGTGACAACGATACACAGTTTTATGGTTTTCTCTTTGGCAACATTCATCAAGCAGGTGTGTGTCCTGACACGAGAGAGACGTGATACCAAACACACCTTGATTCTGATGTTATTTCAGTGGAGGGTTGTTAATACATTTCCCCTCAAAGTGCAACTGTAACATAGTGAGGCTCTTCAGTGAAGTGTCCGGGTTCATCCTGCAGGGGGCGCTACAGGAGCTCACAATGACCTGCAGCTACTCACTGATTCAAGAAGCAAACACCTGAAAGAGAAACAGAGATTTCCTATCTATCTATCTATCTGTCTGTCTGTCTGTCTGTCTGTCTGTCTGTCTGTCTGTCTGTCTATCTATCTATCTATCTATCTATCTGTCTGTCTGTCTGTCTGTCTGTCTGTCTGTCTATCTATCTATCTATCTATCTATCTATCTATCTATCTATATATCTGTCTATCTGTCTGTCTGTCTATCTATCTATCTGTCTATCTATCTGTCTGTCTGTCCGTCCATCTGTCCGTCTGCCTGTCTGTCTGTCTATCTATCTATCTATCTATCTGTCTATCTATCTGTCTGTCTGTCCGTCCATCTGTCTGTCTGTCTGTCCATCTGTCTATCTATCTATCTATCTATCTGTCTATCTATCTATCTACCTGTCTGTCTGTATATCTGTCTGTCTGTCTGTCTGTCTGTCT
>NW_019525451.1:238599-253935 GCF_002814215.2 Seriola lalandi dorsalis
ACTCCGACTGCGCCTTCATGGTGGACAACGAGGCCATCTACGACATCTGCCGCAGGAACCTGGACATCGAGCGTCCCACCTACACCAACCTCAACAGGCTGATCGGACAGATCGTCTCCTCCATCACCGCCTCCCTGCGCTTCGACGGCGCCCTGAACGTGGACCTGACGGAGTTCCAGACCAACCTGGTGCCCTACCCTCGTATCCACTTCCCTCTGGCCACCTACGCCCCAGTTATCTCAGCAGAGAAAGCCTATCACGAGCAGCTCTCCGTAGCAGAGATCACCAACGCCTGCTTCGAGCCAGCCAATCAGATGGTGAAGTGCGACCCTCGTCACGGCAAGTACATGGCCTGCTGCCTCCTGTATCGTGGAGATGTTGTACCCAAAGAAGTAAACGCTGCCATCGCCACCATCAAGACCAAGCGCACCATCCAGTTTGTGGACTGGTGTCCCACTGGCTTCAAGGTGGGCATCAACTACCAGCCTCCCACCGTGGTTCCTGGAGGAGACCTGGCCAAGGTGCAGAGGGCCGTGTGCATGCTGAGCAACACCACCGCCATCGCCGAGGCCTGGGCTCGACTCGACCACAAGTTCGACCTGATGTACGCCAAGAGGGCCTTCGTCCACTGGTACGTCGGAGAGGGAATGGAGGAGGGAGAGTTCTCAGAGGCCAGAGAGGACATGGCCGCCCTGGAGAAGGATTACGAAGAGGTGGGAACCGACAGCGTTGGGGACGAAGGAGAGGAAGAAGGGGAGGAATATTAAGAGCTCAGATCTAAGCCACAATTGTATTTCAGTTGTCACAAAACAACAATATCAAACACTGATTCAACTCTTCGAAACAAGAACACAAAATGAAAAATAAAGCTAAACTCCAGCATGTGTCTGTTTTATTTGTGCTAAAAGTTGTTATAAAGGTAATAAAGTCTGTCAGTAACAATGAGAGGACATGCAGGGACACAGCAACCACCACCTCCCTGTTGTGTGCTCTGTGTGTGCTCCTGCATTGAGAGTGTGTTTGTACACACACACACACACACACACACACACACCTCTTGAACCACTGCCCCGCCTGTTAGGATCAGCCGACATCCGAGAGCAAAGACGGGTGAGAAAAGAGTAACTAGGGAAACTAAACGGGAGCATGTTCTGGCAAAACCCTCCTGGGAGATTCAAACAGTTTGTCGTCACGTCTCTACAGTTACCATCAGATCCAGAGGTCACATATTACAGCCTCGTTCAACTCATACAGCAGAGTGTCTTTTTAAAAATATTTCATGCATCCGGACAATCAAATAGGACCAGCATGCTCCTGTTGTGTTTCTCTGGTGTGATAAAACTCGGTGCATTAGTCGATGCTCTTTAACCCGCTGGAGAAGAGACAACAATAACGTCACCTGCCTTAGAGAGAAGCGTGCTCGAATGTTGTCCCCAGGCAGACGGCCATCTTTGCATTGCAAATGAATCTCAACCAAAGTGGTGATGCAGCAGTGATCTGTAACAAAAGCCTATTCAGGTCACTCTGGGGAGGTATCTGTTTTCCCTCCTGTGGGAGATTAGAGAATGGAGGCCACGGTAACAGAGCCAAGTTTTAAGGTGAACAAGCTCTAGCAGAGAAGTGGGTTTTTCACATACAGATCTTTTATTTGCTGTGTAACTAACAGGACGTGAGTTTGATCCATCAGCAGGTAAACCAACATTTTACAAAAGCCTGTCCAAGTATTCATGAACAAGTCTGAACTCCTGCCTGGTCTTAAATCTAAAATGTGAAATTTGAGAGGAGGCCGAACATGTTTCTCTGCCACTTGTTGGTAGTTACTCGTCTGTGTAACAACAGCCATCGTTCCTCAGCCGTGTACGGTGGGGAGGAGGCCGGTGCATTGTCTTTTATTGTGCTCTTCCTCCTCCTCATCTTTCATTGAAGGAGACGGTGTTTGCTTCTCCAGCTCCTCCTGTTACCACAACATGCCGGGGCCGTTGCCTGGTGATGCTGCGCTATAAAGCAGCTTCTCGCACACTCGTACCTGACACAAACATCCCCAACCACTCCTCTCAGGTGAACGAGGGACTGCTCCGAGAGACGAAAACATGGTGAGGACTGCTTTTATTTTATGTCTTGGTTCCGCACATGAGCTACATCCCACCACAGAAACAGTTTGAGCCACAGGAAGTAAAACCTGTGCCGTGAATATTAATGTTCGGGACTTGGTGACAGCACTACTCTTTGTGTTTGGTGTATAAAGCAAATTTGAGACCTGTTGGATTTCAGAGCCGCAAACATGATCCCATCCTGTCATTCTATAGTAGCTACGGTCGGGTCCCTTCACAGTGTCATTGGTTTGTGAAGGATTACTTACCTGAAGTGAAACACACTGCGTCTTTAAAACATTCCTACAACCAGCTAATTGTTGTCTTTAATTTAAGAGCGTTATCTGATTTTCTTTTAAAAAACTGTTTACAAGAAGTTCTTGACATTTGAACGACTCGTTCTTTCAGCGTGAATGTATCTCTGTCCACGTTGGCCAAGCTGGAGCCCAGATTGGCAATGCATGCTGGGAGCTGTACTGCCTGGAGCACGGCATCCAGCCGGACGGTCAGATGCCCAGCGACAAGACCATCGGAGGGGGGGACGACTCCTTCAACACCTTCTTCAGTGAGACCGGAGCCGGCAAACATGTTCCCAGAGCTGTGTTTGTGGACCTGGAGCCGACGGTCATCGGTCAGATTATTGTTCTCTGATGCAGATTTGTCCTGGAGGTTGAACCGGGTTTGAGAACGACATTGTTTCTTTGGTGTTTCCCAATTACAGACGAGGTCCGTACAGGAACCTACCGCCAGCTCTTCCATCCCGAGCAGCTGATCACCGGAAAGGAAGACGCAGCCAACAACTACGCTCGTGGTCACTACACCATCGGCAAGGAGATCATCGACCTGGTCCTGGACAGGATTCGTAAACTGGTGAGTTTGGCTGCAAACATGTCATTTCTGTCTGAAAGTATGAAAGGAGTTCTGATATATTCAGTGTCCTGCAGGCGGACCAGTGCACAGGGCTCCAAGGTTTCCTCATCTTCCACTCCTTTGGAGGAGGAACCGGCTCTGGCTTCACCTCTCTGCTGATGGAGCGTCTCTCCGTCGACTACGGCAAAAAGTCCAAGCTGGAATTCGCCATCTACCCGGCTCCTCAGGTGTCCACAGCCGTGGTGGAGCCCTACAACTCCATCCTCACCACCCACACCACCCTGGAGCACTCCGACTGCGCCTTCATGGTGGACAACGAGGCCATCTACGACATCTGCCGCAGGAACCTGGACATCGAGCGTCCCACCTACACCAACCTCAACAGGCTGATCGGACAGATCGTCTCCTCCATCACCGCCTCCCTGCGCTTCGACGGCGCCCTGAACGTGGACCTGACGGAGTTCCAGACCAACTTGGTGCCCTACCCTCGTATCCACTTCCCTCTGGCCACCTACGCCCCAGTTATCTCAGCAGAGAAAGCCTATCACGAGCAGCTCTCCGTAGCAGAGATCACCAACGCCTGCTTCGAGCCAGCCAATCAGATGGTGAAGTGCGACCCTCGTCATGGCAAGTACATGGCCTGCTGCCTTTTATTCCGTGGCGACGTGGTGCCCAAGGACGTCAACTCTGCCATCGCCACCATCAAAACCAAGCGCACCATCCAGTTTGTGGACTGGTGTCCCACAGGCTTCAAGGTGGGCATCAACTACCAGCCTCCCACCGTGGTTCCTGGAGGAGACCTGGCCAAGGTGCAGAGGGCCGTGTGCATGCTGAGCAACACCACCGCCATCGCCGAGGCCTGGGCTCGACTCGACCACAAGTTCGACCTGATGTACGCCAAGAGGGCCTTCGTCCACTGGTACGTCGGAGAGGGAATGGAGGAGGGAGAGTTCTCAGAGGCCAGAGAGGACATGGCCGCCCTGGAGAAGGATTACGAAGAGGTGGGAACCGACACCATTGGGGACGAAGGAGAGGAAGAAGGGGAGGAATATTAAATTTGAAATAAACAACCAAAACCAGCAGTGACTGGGTCGTTTTAAAGGTCGTCTTACTGGTTTTTAGACATAATAGAGAGGGATGAAATCTGATAAATTATCCATAATTGAAGGATCTGTCTCAGTCTATTTTGAAAAGTTATAAAAGTTTTGTTTGAAGCATACTGAGGCCTTCATGTCCATTATTTTATGCATTTCCTGAACTTTTAAAAGTAATTTTTCCTTGTGTGAAATTCCACACATTGTGACATTTACATACTATTACAATACAAATAAATTCATGTCTTTACAGCTGCTAAATTCCTGTTAATCTGAAAGTAAAACGAGTCATATTCTATATTAGACATATCGTCACATCTGAACCATCGATTCAGTAACATATTGTCTTTCCTGTGTCTTTGTCTTGAAACAATAAACTGAGACATGTCTCTGTTGGTGTACTTTGTCTGACAACAGTCGCACACAGCACAGCTCACGCTTCATTAACTCACTCCACCTCCTCGATAAGCGCCACATATCTAAGTCTGATCCCTCCTCTCCGCCTCGTGCAGAGCCTTACGTGAAACAACTAAATACCTGGGGATTATTCCCAGCTCCTTTAGGAAACAGCAGAGTTCTGTCTTCATTACTCATGAAATAAATGATCATCTAATTATATAAACTATTCTTGATGATAAAATTATTGATAATCATCCTTTGTATTTGGGAGGATTTGAAGTTTGTCCTTTTTATTGATACTTTTTATTTTGGAGAAAACGTGTCAGTTAAACACAGTGTGTAACTTCTGCCTCTGGGGGTCTCAGACAAAACAATAAGATGGTGGTGGGTGACGTCATGAAGTACTGTGGGATCATGGGAGTTGTTGTCTTCACCATCATGGACAATATTACTTGTAGCTTTGAGCTTCTATTGGAAAATTATAATTCTTCCATTTCTTAAGGATCAACACAAAATAAAAGGAATATTTTTTAATCAATCTGATTATATTTATTATTTTTTGCTTCGTTTTAAATTAATGTTTTTATTTATTCATCTGGCATTTCTTTTTTACTTATTTAATATACTACTATTGTATTTATTATTTTCTTGTTATCAAGACTTTGACATCTATATGTTTTTAAACTGAGTTTCTGTTGTGATAATTTCTTATGTTGTTTATTTGGAATCTTAGAAATAAATTAAATCACACTTAATGTAAAGTGTAATGTTTTGGTTGGATATAGAACATTTCTTTAAGGCGTTGACTGGTTCAACTATTCAATTAGAAGAGACATTTAAAAAGTATATATATATATATATTGATTGTAAAAAAACTATTATATTATAAACAATAGAAACTTGTAAAGCCTTAAATATTTTTCCTAATATCTATATATAATCTCTTGCTTCACAGTACCCTGATGTATATGGTTTGTTTTTATAGTCATCGTTTATACATTTCCTTCTACTGTACTTATTTTACCGTATACTTTTTCAGAAGTTAATGTTTCCTTAATTTTCCTTTGTTCAATTGCTTTCATTAAATTAAACAGATAATGTTTTGAATAATAAAGCATTTAAAAATAAGAATTTTACCATATTAAGATGTATTTCTGTAGGCTTGAGAATTGATGGAAACATTTGGGGAAAGTATATATATATATATATATATATATATATATATAAATAAAACGTAGGTTTAGTCATTTATAGACATTTCAAGTTTAAGTTCTGTATGAAATTACTTCACCTTTGAAAGTTGCAGTGTCACTGCAGCATCTTTAATACTTACCACAACTCTGCAGGTCACCTTCTGATTTTATGTTTATAAAGATCAAACTATTACATTGAATCAAAGTTTCATTATTTTAAGTCCTTTATTCAAACAGGATTTCTTTGGTTCCAGATCCTAAAATGTTTCACTATTTGATGATTCTGTTTCAAAACAAGACATTTAATTTGGACATTTTAATTTTCCTTTAGTCACTTCCTGGAATTTCATTGACCTAGAGACATTCATAAATGAGTAAGTTCACTCCTGTAATATTACCTGTAACACTGCTGATAGTCACATGACTCATGAGCTTTTCCTTAGAGATGCTTATAAAAACCAATGTCAGCTGATTGTTAATGTGAACTGGAGTAAACACAGGACAAAGACTGACTTCATGTTCTTTATTAGTTAGGATGAATAACAATGAGGCAGGAAACTCATGTACTGAACTGGAATGTGCAGAATTTAGAGGAATGAGTCCAAACTGTTTAGCGACAACACTTTCTGGTGTTGAGATTTTCTTTCTGGGATTGGTGAAGCGATGGCGCCGCAGCGAGCAGCATGTTTCAGTGATCTAGTATTCCTCCCCTTCATCCTCTTCCCCAACACTGTCAGTTCCCACCTCTTCGTAATCCTTCTCCAGGGCGGCCATGTCCTCTCTGGCCTCTGAGAACTCTCCCTCCTCCATTCCCTCTCCGACGTACCAGTGGACGAAGGCCCTCTTGGCGTACATCAGGTCGAACTTGTGGTCGAGTCGAGCCCAGGCCTCGGCGATGGCGGTGGTGTTGCTCAGCATGCACACGGCCCTCTGCACCTTGGCCAGGTCTCCTCCAGGAACCACGGTGGGAGGCTGGTAGTTGATGCCCACCTTGAAGCCTGTGGGACACCAGTCCACAAACTGGATGGTGCGCTTGGTCTTGATGGTGGCGATGGCAGAGTTGACATCTTTAGGTACAACATCTCCACGATACAGGAGGCAGCAGGCCATGTACTTGCCGTGACGAGGGTCGCACTTCACCATCTGATTGGCTGGCTCGAAACAGGCGTTTGTGATGTCAGCAACGGAGAGCTGCTCGTGATAGGCTTTCTCTGCTGAGATAACTGGGGCGTAGGTGGCCAGAGGGAAGTGGATGCGAGGGTAGGGCACCAAGTTGGTCTGGAACTCCGTCAGGTCCACGTTCAGGGCGCCGTCGAAGCGCAGGGAGGCGGTGATGGAGGAGACGATCTGTCCGATCAGCCTGTTGAGGTTGGTGTAGGTGGGACGCTCGATGTCCAGGTTCCTGCGGCAGATGTCGTAGATGGCCTCGTTGTCCACCATGAAGGCGCAGTCGGAGTGCTCCAGGGTGGTGTGGGTGGTGAGGATGGAGTTGTAGGGCTCCACCACGGCTGTGGACACCTGGGGGGCAGGGTAGACCGCAAACTCCAGCTTGGACTTTTTGCCGTAGTCGACGGAGAGACGCTCCATCAGCAGAGAGGTGAAGCCAGAGCCGGTTCCTCCTCCGAAGGAGTGGAAGATGAGGAAACCTTGGAGCCCTGTGCACTGGTCCGCCTGAGGGAGACAGTTTTAAAATGAGGTCATGTGAACCAGTGATTTCTCAGTTGAAAACGCCACACGTCCAACACATTATGAAAATTTGAACTCACTAGTTTACGAGTCCTGTCCAGAACCAGGTCAATGATCTCCTTGCCGACGGTGTAGTGACCACGAGCGTAGTTGTTGGCGGCGTCCTCCTTTCCAGTGATCAGCTGTTCGGGGTGGAAGAGCTGGCGGTAGGTTCCAGTTCGCACTTCATCTGAGGATCAACGAGAAAACAGTGACGCTCCATCTCACTCTACAAGTCGGTCGGCTGATCAAACAGGATTTCTGGCCATTTGCTTCAGGACTTAGTGACACTTAATTCCAAGTACTGATCCTCATTGATGTGTCCTAGTGACAACTCACACACTGAAAGTTGCATCAGATGGTGATGAGGTTTGTATCAGGCTGAGCATTTATTTTTAAAGTTCTTGTTGAGCCTTTTGTGTTTCAACATTTTACATTTGAAAACTTTGGCTTCATTTGAATGAAAAGAGTTTGTGGAAAATATATTTACATGTTTGACACGAGGGGCAAAACAGTCAGATGTTTAAAATTCTGTCCTTGTTTCCTTTGTTCAATATGTAAACTTCACTTTTAATGTTTGACAGAAGTTCATGTTTAGTCTGGAATAACTTGGGTTATTCATGTTTGAACTCAAGTTAATCAAACTAAATTAAAACCAGAAACGTACAAATATGTCATTTAAGTAAAAGTTTTATTTTTTATTTATAAATACAGGAAACTCAAAATCTCATTTGCTGACATTTAAAGACCAGACTATTAATCATTTAGAAAAAATAGATCTGAGATTAAATGATAATAAAATTGTATTTTTTTGAGCCCTAATAATCTTTAGGGTTTGTATAATGTGCTTCTGCATCATTACTTCCAGACTAGTTCTATTTAAAGGCACTAGTTTCCTGTTTGTTTAGTAAAGTCAGTGTTTACCTATGACAGTCGGCTCCAGGTCCACAAACACAGCTCTGGGAACATGTTTGCCGGCTCCAGTCTCACTGAAGAAGGTGTTGAAGGAGTCGTCCCCCCCTCCAATGGTCTTGTCGCTGGGCATCTGACCGTCCGGCTGGATACCATGCTCCAGGCAGTAGAGTTCCCAGCATGCATTGCCCATCTGGGTGCCGGCCTGGCCGACGTGCATAGAAATACACTCACGCTGCAAGGGGGGGGGGAGAAAAGAAGGCTCAGTCACCAGCTTCTACAGAGCCGTGCTAAATAACCAGACAAACCTGCACCATGAACCACTTCACATTCAGATTGTTCTTTAATGTTTCTGCTGTTAGTTTGTACAGTTCTTCCTCTGTGGTGAATTGCTGACCCAGATCACACATCGGCTCGTCCTCAGAGCCTGTGTCTGACATCATGATATGCCCTGGTTTGATTTTTATAATAAGAAACATCACATCACTCATACTGATCAGACCCCTTCATGGTTATTTTAAAATAGTTTTTATTAGAAACCTTAAGCAGGCAAGACAAAGTAAGCTTGTGTCGTCCACAAAAATAATTTTCATCTTTTTAACAAAGCATCTGCAATAAAAACATGATTGTATTAGTATTCACTTCATGCAATTAATATGCAGTTATTCCGTTTCAAATCTGCACTGTAACTCCTATTTACTGGAGCCGGAAATAACATTGTCCTAATTAATACGTCATATACTTTGTCAATCATTTGAAACGGCTTAAAAAGGGATTTAAATAAATTAATAAATAAATCAACCGTTTCCGTGCGCTTTCATTTTTATTGACGCATCGATCGATTGGCTGAAAGGATTCGGCTCTAAAGTTGCTGCATCTCGATATATTCCGACATTAATAGACTAAACGTTTCAAAAATACAGCGTCATCATCTACTTAGGCGGGAACTTTTGGCAAATCCGTGGCCTCAGGTGATGACTTTCAGCAGGCCCTGATGAATCATGTATGCTGAGTCACATGGCAGGTTGCTGCAGACCTGTGGTGGGCTGACTGCTGCCCCCCCCCCCCCGTAACTGAGTGAGCAGCAAAAACCACCCATCAGGGAGGAGTGTAAAAAACATCCATACCGGCAGGAGGAGGTCCTCCTCCCTGCCCCCACGCTGCTCACTGCAAAGCCCTACCTTTGTGTAACGTTCACGGACTTGGGCGTTATCTGATGGCGCCCACCAGCTCACGCGCTCTTAAGTTTCATTCTCAGCTCCTGCATTTACAGCCACACGGACACAAAAGGCTTTCCCGAGAGCTATTTTAATGTATTTTGCGCATATGACGAACAAGGTTAACCGTATTTTTCTGTCAGCCATCTTTTTTTTTTTTCCATTTGAAACTGCGCCAGTAGTTTGGCCTTGTTCCACGTCAAACAACGCTACGCACTCACAGGCGGGAACATAACCGACAAACAGCTTCACGTCAATTTAATAAAACGTTACGGCTTTTATGCAACCTTTAAACCACATATGAACGATTAAACATATTAATGCGTATTATTTAATCATGCGAAATTACGCTTAAGAGAAAAAAAAATGCGTTTTTCTCCCCAACAGAAACAAAAGCCAGTCTTTTATCAACCATCTAAAAACGCCAGTGGGTCTTTTTCAATCTTTAATACTCACCATTTTTCAGACTGTTTTTCTCCTTCTCGCCGACGTGAAGTATCGGTTGCTGAAGGCAGTACTGAGGAGGGGAAGTGAAGCTCCTGGTATTTATGGGTTTCTGAGGAGGCGGAGCCAAAGTGGCGGTTTGAATTTCCTGTCGGCGGGAGCAAACGTTAGCCGGTGCTGCATTCAGGTGTAGCTAGAAAAATTCAGATTCTTATAATTGTGCTGATTCATCTCAGTGACAAGTATAAAAAATAACGCGGATCTGTGTCTGTATCGGTCACAGAGACGGGGGTTTGAGACAAATTAAACGCCGTAAGTGACACTTATTAAATTGTCTTAATTGTAGTCCTTAAAATAGAAATGGTCAGTCTTACACTTTTTTTTCTGGCCTGCGGTTTAGAAATCAGAGGTAAACTTTATCCCCCTGATGAAATGATGAAATGATGAATGAGTGAAGCCTGAAGCTCAAACTACTTTACCGGGAGCAGATTAAACCTCCATTATGTTTATAACTGATAAAGCTTTAATCTCCGCTGCTGTGGGAGCTGAGGGATAATTTTGAAGCTGTTGTGATGGGGCCAGTGTGTCGTCTAATTCTGGACCAGGCTAAATCCTGGAGCAGCAGCAGCAGGGTCCGATAGTGTGGTGTTTCTGGGGTAAGTCCACTGAGAGTTTAATTTCTGGGTCAAGACTCGAGAAACAAACTGAGAAGAGACAAAAGACCCAAACAGCCTCGTGGATTTATCTGTCTGAGATAATGAGGGACGTTTGACTAGATAAGGACTCTGCCTGTTTGAGTTAAAGCTTCAAAACAGAACCTGTGTCTCTGTTATTTCATCTGATCGATCTGATTTATGGTTCAAAGACACAAATATAGAATACAATCCCACCTATATGAAACTAGCATTGGTTCTATGTCACATTTAAAATCTGCAGTAAATCATATAAATCATAGAATTTAGCTTTATATATATATATATATATATATATATATAAACTGATCAAATTTTTAGTTTCCAAATTGCCAAGAAAGAAAGTATGAGGCTTATTAGGTTAATATATAATGGCAATATATTAATTGAATATTAATTAAGATAGAAAAAGATATATATATAACCAACGTTAATTTAATTGTCTTTTTAAGGTGCTGCATAAGAATTACTGTTATACCACAGACAGGATGCATAAAAGGTCAAAGGTGAATGTGCATGACCTTCACTAAATCCTCTCTGTTTATTATGGGTACAATGAGACAGGACATAAGGGTTATTAATTTGCTATTCACAAGAGGTTATTTGGAAACTTTTAGAAACTTTAGAAAATGAAATGATGTAAATGAGCATATATTAATAATAAACTTTAAAACATGGATTATAAGGTACAGAAAGCCACAGAAGTCAAACGGAGTGATTGCAGCACTTAAACACAAAAAGATTTATTTAAGGTCTCACAGATACAAAATAGCTTTTATTTTTTCATAGAATAGCATTTCTTTCTTTTTTTTTTTATTTCATTTTCTGACTTGCATGAGGTAAACAACGATCTATCCACTTCAAATGATCTGAATGGCACAAAGAGAAGGACGCAGTGTGTTAGTCGTGTGAGGAGGGAGGGAAGCTACAGATGTGGAAACGAGCATAATCCAACTTCATCCCTTCAGATTCTTAACCAGTGATCTTTAAAGTCTCACAAATGAAGCTGGAAATATTAGTTTTTGGGACAGGCAGCTTCATTGCCTCTTTGTTTTAATGCGTGTTGTTAGAACAGCTTCATTTTTTTAATTCTCTGATTGTCCCTGAACACATCACAGCTGCACCACAAAACACTTAGAAATCAGATAAACTGTCTGTGTGAATCCTTCCAAACCTTAAAGTCGTTATGTTACGATTCAAGGCATCACCGGACAGACAGATCATGACAATCATCATCATCATCATAGAGAGGAAAGCAAAGGTAAATCTGAGTGCGAGAGTCGGTGGGGGGGGGGCAGAGGGGGCGGGTCTGGGTGTAACTGGTTTCACTGGGGCAGAGCTTTCAGGATGGCGTTGACTTCCTCTGCGACAGCGGTCAGCGCAAACTCAAACTGGTCCTGGAAACAAGAAGAAAGACAATTATTATTAAAGATGGCTGCTGCAGGGGGGGGGAGTGGTTTGAGAGCTCATTTCAGACGGACAATATTTCAAATAAAAATTTACATAGTGGCTTAAACTGACTTCTACACCTGCAGGGTGTCGGTGGGTGGAGAGCAGGACTGGGTGCTGCACCAGCAGACTCCTGACTCACCCTCAGCTCCTCACTTTGGACACTGACACTCTATTGTTAGTGTTTGGTTCCTCTTTACTCATGTTATCTCTACAGCCTGGTTCTAATGTGGCAGGTGGGGTCCAGCAGGTTCAGGTGGATTAGGAGAAACGGGCAGGTGTCACAGAGACGGACTGTGACTATATCTTACACAATAGTGGACATGGAGACAGACAGTTCCTGGTGCACATATGCAAAGTATACGATATTAAAATGCTGAGAAATGAAATGTTTGTTGCTTGAACCCACCTTAGTGCGAACCATCCCAGGCCTCTGGTCGCGCACGTGCTCGAGTGTCGCGGCGATGTCGATCTCTTTCACACCTGCAGCGCAACAGGCAGGAAGCAGATTCATGTTTATATGATGGTGACGTAATAATTAAACATGACCATATGAAGCGTGTTGATTAAAAACAATAAATGTGATTATAAATAAACCTCACCTTTAGCCATGCGATTCAGAACCATGTCGATCAGGATGTAAGTCCCAGTCCGGCCTGTGCCGTCGCTATGGAAACAGCATCACAAAACAGACTTTAAAAAAAATCTAAATGATCAAATTCAGTTTGAGAAATGAACTAATGAATGAAAGAGATAATTAGAAATAAAGTGATTACAGTGGAAAACAAACATCAGGGTGAAAGACATTTGAGACATACACTGCAAAACTGTTGCATATGTCTGCCACCTACTGGACTGATGCGGTACTACAATGGAGAGCATCCGCCCTCTATTATCTATTGTTATCTGTCTGTCTGGTGTAGGCCGATGCAACTGCACATGCATCATTTTAAAAAAAGAGTTTACCTGCAGTGCACGATGATGGGGCAGGAGCGTCCTCTGTAGCACTTATTCACCTTCCTGAGGCGAAAACATGACAAACAAGAAGGTTACTGAAACAATATCACGTCATGGTAATGAAAATAAAAACCAGCCATGGTTTACTTCCTGCTGGTATATTTATTATTTATTCATGACTGTCATCAGGTACATGAACGAGCAAACATGCAGGAGACATTTACAATCAGAGGATTATAAAAATGAGATGAATGTAAAACAGTTCTGCATCTATATTTACAAAACTCATCATGTTCAGTTTTTATTGATGTGTAAATTCACTCATGTTGATTACTGAGCTCATAGTTAAAGGTGGAGCTGGACTGGACGACATTATATTCACACTATCATATTGTGATTATTTTGGCAGATAGATAGATAGATACTTTATTTTATTTGTCCCCTAGGATATATAATATAATATAATATAATATGCATGTTCCTTTACATGTGTAGGGGTGTCTCTGCTTCATTTATGGTCTGTTGTGACACATTTTACCTTTTTATCAAAATAAAATTGCAGCTCCTGTGATTTGGATATTGCACTTTTCCATATTGTGACTTCCATTAAGACGTTTCTCATTTTTTGTTAAATGTGGGAAGAATAAAAAACCCGTCCGAATGTGACACAGTCCAGTTCAACAGCAACATCAACTACAACCTCAAAACATGTGATTAAATTAACTGTGACGGTTTCAACAAGGCATCATCAGAGCGGATGTTATGGCTGCACAGGTGTACCTAATAAAGTGAGTAAAATACAGAATCTATGTTTATATATATATACGACCAACGTGATGCTCGTTCATGTATCTGTAAACAGGTAAAACACAAGCAGCAAGTGATGAAATAGACAGGTTAGTAAATAATTGAATGATCGTGCAAAAACAAACTTATTTCAAAATAAAACTTGACGGACTAAATAACATAAGTCAGATGAACGTTTTCATTTTCAGAAGCAGTATGCATGATGGATAGATAGATTAGGGGGGGGGTGGAAAGGGGTTTTCGGCGATGGACCTCCTGCTGCAGCCACATCAGTCCATGATCATTTTTGTGACTATGCAACTGGACCCAGACTACTAGCTGCAAACCACAAGAATGACACAGACAGATATGTTCAAAATTAAACCAAGGGCCCCGCTGACCTCCATCGCACAGGGTGGGAGGACGGGAAAAGAGAGGGAGGGGGGGCAGAGGAGGAGGAGGGAGCGGGGGAGGAAAGACTGAAGGGTGGGAGAGAGAACGACTGTTGCTTCATCATGTTACGACGGTCAGTGAGTTCAATTAGAGTGAAATCATTCAGTCATGATGAAATATGAACATGTCCGACAATGAGCAACAGGAACTTTAAAGCTAAAGACTTTGGAAGTAGAATCTGAAGTCAATCAGTCGCTGTTCTGGAGCTTTCGACCGCACCACTCAGTCTTCCTCAGCGGACGGCAACAGTGACGAGGTGTCCTCCAGAAAGAAACTGAACACATTTAAATTTGAATCTACTGTTTCATGACAACTGAGCAAAAAGTCTTCTGCTGAGGAAGCTCAAGTGATACAATCGAAAGCTCCAGAACGGGAACCTTTCAGATATCTGCAAAACAACTAATTATTTAAATTTTATCTGTAATTTAAGTCTAAATTCTAATTTCTAGAAAATTCTATTGAACAGGTTGAAATATTCTTATTACACTGTGTGTGTGTGTGTGTGTGTGTGTGTGTGTGTACAGGTAGCAGCAGTACCTGCGGAAGTCCAGCAGGGGGCGTGTGGAGGTGGGGATGCCCTGAGCCGGCCAGCTGAGGAAGTGGAACTGAGTGAGCGTCCTGGTCTCCTGCGTCTGCACGTTCTTCAGGTAGAAACTCCTCACCAGGAAGTCGTTACACCAGATGTGCTCAGACACCAGGTTCACCTGAGGGACCGAGACGCACTTTACTCATGGTAACCAAACCTGTGGGTATTACAGTGAACGCACCGGGGTGTCACCTGCTCTGACCTCATAGATGTGGTAGAGGGAGGAGCCTTCGTCGGGCCAGTAGCGGTCACACTGTTTCTCTCCGTCCTCCACCAGAGCCGTCATCATCACGATCACGGTGCAGCCGTTCTCCCAGACCATCTACCACAGCATCAAACACAACAGCATCAAACACAACAGCATCAATCACAACAGCATCAATCACAACAGCATCAATCACAACAGCATCAAACACAACAGCATCAATCAATCACAACAGCATCAAACACAACAGCATCAATCAATCAC
>NW_019525451.1:253985-254527 GCF_002814215.2 Seriola lalandi dorsalis
GAGCTGGTGGAGAGAGAAACAAGATCGACTGTGTCCAGTTTGTAAGAGAAGATCTTCAAAGCCTGAACCACCTTGTAACCTGGTGCTGAAGAACCTGTGTGAGGCCTTCTTACAGGAGAGAGAGCAGAGATCTTCAGAGGCTCTCTGCAGTCTGCACTCTGAGAAACTCAAACTCTTCTGTCTGGACCATCAGCAGCCAGTGTGTGTCGTCTGCCTGCATTCAGAAACACACACCGACCACAGATTCAGACCCATCGATGAAGCTGCTCCACAACACAAGAAGAAGCTTCAGGAAACTCTGGAGCCCTTAAAGAAGAAGTTAAATGCTCTTGAACAAGTTAAAGTGGAGTTCGATCAAACAGCAAAACACATTAAGGTCCAGGCCCGACACACAGAGACGCAGATGAAGGAGCAGTTTAAGAAGCTTCACCAGTTTCTAGAAGAGGAAGAGGAGGCCAGGATGGCTGCACTGAGGGAGGAAGAGGAGCAGAAGAGTCAGGTGATGAAGGAGAAGATGGAGGCTCTGAGCAGAGAGATAGCAG
>NW_019525451.1:254574-257074 GCF_002814215.2 Seriola lalandi dorsalis
CATCATCAATCACAACAGCATCAATCACAACAGCATCAATCACAACAGCATCAATCACAACAGCATCAATCACAACAGCATCAAACACAACAGCATCAATCACAACAGCATCAGATAAAAGCAGGGGGTTATGGGTAGGGAAACAATGAGGGACTGACATTTTAATGACTCGTTAAAGTTGTGACTGAAGTTGTTTCACAGCTGAATCCTGCTGCTAAAAGAACCAACACACCTGTGCTTTTGTTTCTGTGACGCTCGCGTGACGTGATGATGTAGTAACGTAGTAATATAACACAACACAACATATTGTAACCTAGTAACGTTACTTAACATAATGTAGTAACATAGTATTTTATAGTAAATTTTAATGTAAGAAGGAAAACAAAGGAGGTTGTGGAAATTTGAATTTCAAAGAGGTAATTGTAACGTAACGTAGTCACGTAATATATAGCTTTTTAATTAAAACCCCAGTCAGCGCTCACCTGCCAGAAGTCAGAGATGGTGTGGGACAGAGGACCCTGGGTGGCGATGTAGCCCTGTCTCTTATACACATCTGGCGGGAACTTACTATGGTGCTGGCGTTGATGTAGTCAGAGCCTGTCTCTTATACACATCTGGCGGGAACTTACTATGGTGCTGGCGTTGATGTAGTCAGAGCCTGTCTCTTATACACATCTGGCGGGAACTTACTATGGTGCTGGCGTTGATGTAGTCAGAGCCTGTCTCTTATACACATCTGGCGGGAACTTACTATGGTGCTGGCGTTGATGTAGTCAGAGCGTGAAGGGTTGATCTCGGCTTTCAGCTTCACCCTGGAGTGATCGTCTGGAGGACAGTGTCAGGTTATTAGTATTATTGATGATGTTTTTAATGATGTTAACATTAACACGGGGCTGGACTCACAGGGTACAGAGTCGGGACAGCGGTTCTTCTTGGCGTTGGCGTCGCTCTGAGCCACAGAGACGACGCTGGGCTCCGCCTGGTAGGAACACAGAGCCTCCCACTCCTTCATCAGACGGTCCTTGTTCCTCAGGTGATCCTCCATGTACGCCTTTAGAAACGAAAGTGAACAACTTAACTTTGCCCAGTTAGACTAAGTGTGAGCGCAGTGTGTGTCAGGGACTGACCAGTATCATGTGACCGGTGGAGATGTCCATGTTGGCCTGCGCCGGCTCCTCGCACCATGACGGCGTGCTGCTGTGGGAGCTGGGACTGGGCTGGGCTCCGTCGCTGAACTGGGACGACACGCTGCTCACCCTGGAGTCCGCACCTCCGCCTCCTGCTGCTCCCGCTCCCCCAACGCCAGCAGCCCCTCCTCCACCTCCACCACCTCCGCTCCCTCCTCCCACGGCGCCCAGGGCGGCGGCTTCCAGGCGTCCGAAGGCGCCTTTGGAGGCCATGTGCTGGCGACACAGGTCCTGGTGAGCCAGTTATGCATGCATCACGTTGGTACACTGCTGTCCTCTAGTTTTTACATCACAGATCATGTTCATTCACTCTTCTTTCAGCGCCGTCTCCACGAGTGAAAGGTTTTTACTGTAACTTCCTCAGTACCAGAAACTATGACAGGATATCTCTCCCTCTCACCTGGTACTCCTGGTGGCTGAAGCCGCCTCCCTCCGGTCCCAGGCCCAGCTTCTTCGCTGCCAGGCGGTGAGCGTGGTGACGCAGGCAGGCGATGGTCATGGCTGCCACCAGGATGCCACCGATGCACGCCATGGCCACCAGAGTGGCAAACAGCCAGCGGGAGCCGGGCTGGACTCGGGTCGCCAGGGGCAAAGATTTCCCATCATTCCTCTGTGGCAGGAAAAAACAAAAAGGGATGGATCAGTGGCTTTTTTCATTTAAACGACAAGTTCACAACAACCTCGGTTTTCTCTCCTTCCCTCTCCCTTTTCGTCCCCCCCCCCCCATGAATTGTCTCTCTTGACCTTTCAGACCTCCTTCCTCTCCGTGGGCCTCAGGAATGTGAGGCACATTCTCGCTGTGTGTGTGTGTGTGTGTGTGTGTGTGTGTGTGTGGTATCTGACGGACATTAAGGTTTAACCGGGGGGGGGGGGCACTTCACCTGCGATCATAAAGAGGCCCCATTAGAGTTCAGTGGAAGAAGACAGAAAACAACATGGATGACCAGGCTGCATGTGGTTGAAGGAAATACATGTAATATTCATAATATTAATAAATAAGTTTCATTACAATCTCTATATGAATATTATAAAGATCAGATCCTAAAAAATGGACATCAAGCACAGAAATATGACGCTCAGTATCTTCAGTGTCAGACACTAAACTGTGAAAGAATTGAACTGTGTAAAGGTCACTCGTCATTATTGGAGCTTTATATAGACGCTCACCTCCGTTCACAGGTAAGACGTCACCTCGTCGGGATCAGCTGCTGAAATAAACTCACCAAACGAAGAGAGCTTCCTCTCCTCTGAGCTGCTGCTGCTGCTGCTGCTGCTCACATGGACCCGGCAAATACCAGGAACTAAGAGTCAAG
>NW_019525451.1:258512-258737 GCF_002814215.2 Seriola lalandi dorsalis
ACACCAACACACACCAACACACAGCAACACACGGCAACACACGGCAACACACACCAACACACACCAACACACACCAACACACAGCAACACACGGCAACACACGGCAACACACACCAACACACACCAACACACCAACACACAGCAACACACAGCAACACACACCAACACACACCAACACACACCAACACACAGCAACACACAGCAACACACACCAACACACACCAA
>NW_019525451.1:258757-262177 GCF_002814215.2 Seriola lalandi dorsalis
ACAGACACACACGTAAACACACACACACGCACACACGCACACACACACACACACACACACACACAGACACGCACACACACACACACACAGACACATGTAAACATACAAACACATGGTGGAACCTTTCTTTATTTCCTTCTTTGCTTTCCTTATGTCCTCCCTACTATCCTCCATTCTTTCCCTTCTTCATGCTCCTTAGGTCTCCTCTCCTCTCCTCTCCTCTCATTTCCTCTCATTTCCTTTCCTTTCCTTTTCTTTCCTTTCCTTTTCTTTCCTCTCCTCTCCTCTCATTTCCTTTCCTTTCCTTTCCTTTCCTTTCCTTTCCTTTCCTTTCCTCTCCTCTCATTTCCTTTCCTTTCCTTTCCTCTCCTCTCATTTCCTTTCCTTTCCTCTCCTCTCCTCTCATTTCCTTTCCTCTCCTCTCATTTCCTCTCCTCTCCTCTCCTCTCCTCTCCTCTCCTTCCTTCAGCAGCTGACAAACTTCTTAAGATTTTAATTTAATTTTAAGAATGAAAAATGTACTTTCCAACACACAGACTTTCACAACATGAAAACGACAGAAAAACATTCATTCATTCGTTCATTCGTTCATTCGTTCATTCGTTGATGGGTGGAGCCACTACTGCACCTCTGGTTGGTGTCGATGTAGCCGTATCCCTCCGCCTTGGCCGCCGGTTCCTTCTTCCCCAGTTTGTCGTGGCTGGATGTCACAGAGGGAGTCGTCTGTTTCTGGGGCCCCTCCGCTTTTGGGGCCTTGATGGTGGAGGGCGGGGCCTCGGGAGCGGCCATCTTGTACGCCACTGAACCCTCTGAGATCTGCCGGACGAAGACGAATGAAGACATGAAATTAAAAAGCCTCTCTACAAGGAAACAGTCCCAACATCAGCTGCTGAGAGACATTCTCACCTTCGTTCCTGCGGCAGCGTCGTTTCCGTATTTATCTGAATAACAAACACACAGACGTCACCTTTTCTTTTCTTGGAGGAACTTGTATTTTTACATGAAGGTTAGAGCAACTGATGAGCGGATGACGGCACCGACCTTTAGTCTGTTTGTGGGCGTAGGAGTTGTCCAGCTGCAGCTGCTTCAGAGCCGCCGGCACGTTGTCTTTCTGCTCGGGGGACAAGTCCTTGATGTCGAGGCCGTAGTGATCGAGCAGCAGAGCCAGTCTCTGCAGAGAGCGCTCTGTGAAACAAACAACGTGGGGTTATGGCCGCGACTTTCCCTCCGCTCCATCTCAGGAGGAAATATTGTCCGTCTTGTGACCAGAAAAGGAAACACTGAGGAGGAAGGACATACGTTTTTTACATGTGGTACTTTTTACATTCTGAACTTCTTCTCTCCTCTCTCACCGTCCAGCCCTGACAGGGCGTTGTGTTCCTTCTGTGCCTTCTTCTCCGCCTGCTCCTGCTGCTCCTGCTGCTGTTTCTGTTTGCTGAGCTGGGACATCTGGGAAACGTAGTCCTCACCGTAGTCCAGAGGGAAGTCCAGCTCGGGGAAGAAAGAGGAGGATGAGGAGGAGGATGAGGAAGACAGTGAAGAGGGGAAAGCTGCAGCTCCTCCCCTGTGGCGGGAGAGGGACTGCACAGGTGAGGAGGAGGAGGAGGAGGAGGAAGAGGAGGACGGGGAGGTGAGGTAAAAGGACACCAGGTCCTGGAGAATCTGACGGTCTCGGTCCAGAGTTCCTCTGGATCTGGAGCGAGAGGGCGAGGCGAATGGCGGGAAGGCTGGATTATCGTCCAGAGAGTTGAGGGAGCGCTCCTCCTCCTCCTGGTAGCCGTACTGCTGCTGCAACCACAAACAACACACGTCACCTTCCAACCACCAGGAGGCCGCCTGCTGTTTGTGTCCCTCTCCGTCTTTTGTCTACCTGGTGGTAGGTGTAGGGGTCCAGCAGCGGCGTCTGCATGTGGACGGAGGATCGGGAGGGATCCAGGATCATGTAGTCCACATACTGCTGCATCGTCTCGGGGTCCGCCGGATCCTCGGGCCCCTGGACCCGACGCTGACCGGGCAGTCTGGAGGGCCTGGGAAACGAGAGCTGTTAAATATTACAACGTGCTGATTTGGTCGCCGCACTGGTCTTTACTGGACTCACTGTTTGGGCGTCCTCTCATGAAGCGTGGAGGAGGAGCTGATGGTGGGAACACGACTCAGCTCGCGGCTGATGATCGCCTGGGTCACGTCGTCCCTCCACGTCAGACCTGAGCGGCCAGAGGGCGAGAGGAAACATCAGTCAGTCAAACTTCTTCTCTTTTGGAAACAGCAGCGTGAAAGAGACGGACACTCACCCTGCACCATCAGGTCTTTGAGGACTTCCTGCAGTTTGTGCAGGACGGGCACAGACACCTGGTACTGGACCGGCTCCCGCTGAGGAGCCCGGCACTGTCCGAACAAACCGTCTGCACAGGAAGAGAAGTCAGAGCAGAAGACGTCGTTCACGTCCTCCAGGATTTCATCACGTTTTATTATCTGGACATTAAATATCTCAATATCTCATCTGTAGTGGCGTCTCTCCAGTTTCATTCACAGCAGAACACCTCCACACCTGCACCAATATAACCGTGTGTGTGTGTGTGTGTGTGTGTGTGTGTGTGTGGTGTGTGTGTGTGTGTGGCCCTTGGTGAGTCATCACCTCTCTCTCCCCCCCATCTCTCATCAAACGCACACGCGCACACACACGAGGGAGACACACAGTCGTCAGGCAAGTGATGTCACCGTTGTCGTGGCGACGGCCAGGCTGAGCTGGGATTGGCCACAGAGCAGCTGACGGAGGGAGACCTTGTTTATGTTCCACTCTCGCTCTATTCTCTGGCTTTGTCGCTCGCCCCGTCCCTTTGGTTATCACAGCCTCTCTCTCTCTCTCTCTGTCGTGAACCTCACACACACATTTCACACACACACACACACACACACACACACACACACACACACACACACACACACACACACACTCCGATGATGACTCACACTGAAACACAGTATTGAGATGTGATCTGCTGAATTTGATTAAAATTGATGTTTAAAGACGTAAAACTGTTTTTTTCAAAAGAATTCTGGATTCAAATTCATTTTTATTCAAATATTCCAGATGTTGAAAAACATAAAATTCTAATTTTTTGAATGCAACCTGGAATAACTGTGTGTGCTGTTACTCTCTACTTGTCTTTCAGTACATGCACTTCCTTCAAGCATCGTCCCCGTCCGTGGAACCGACTCTGGGAACAGGGAACATAACGTCCTCGGGGGGGACACACCAACACACACCAACACACACCAACACACACCAACACACACCAACACACACCAACACACACCAACACACACCAACACACAGCAACACACAGCAACACACACCAACACACACCAACACACACCAACACACAGCAACACACAGCAACACACACCAACACACACCAA
>NW_019525451.1:262209-297209 GCF_002814215.2 Seriola lalandi dorsalis
TCCGTGGAACCGACTCTGGGAACAGGGAACATAACGTCCTCGGGGGGGACACACCAACACACACCAACACACACCACCACACACCAACACACACCAACACACACCAACACACAGCAACACACAGCAACACACACCAACACACACCAACACACACCAACACACACCAACACACACCAACACACAGCAACACACAGCAACACACACAGCAACACACAGCAACACACAGAAACACACAGCCATCAATAATGCAGCCGTCTCTGAAGGCTGACACACACAGGTGCACGCCCGTGCACGTGCACGCTCCTGTAATGACATCCTCGTCATGTTTTGACAGGAAGGAAGCAGGAACCACGGAGGGATTACGGACAGTGAACCAGCTCTGACTGATGGACAGAAGACGTAGTGTCACAGGATCAAAGCCTCAGTCCACAGAGAAACACACAGCCTGTATTCAGAAACTGAGCCTTAAAACCAGCCGTCAGGACTTCCTGAACTTTGTGATGTCACAACAAAGCAGCCACCGCATCGTGGAGAGAGGAGACTGACTGACAAAACATTTTTATTCTATGTTTCTCTTCTTTATACCTGACGACACCGTGATATTTCTATCGTTCTTATGGCTCCAGGTCAGTAACAGAGTGTGTGTGATGTAAATGTGAAACACAAACACTCACCATCGTTGCACAGCTGATCTCTGGGACAGAGCTTCTTCTCAAACAAGCAGCCTGCAGAGAAACAGGCGGAAAACTTCATCAGCACTGACGAAGTTATGGTTTCATTCATACACATATTTCACCAGCTGTGATACAGACGTCACTGAAAGTGGCCAAACAGACAAACAAACACTTGATGGTTCAGGACGATTTTTAAATGTTGTTCTTTTTCTAATAACTAACATAAAGAGCTGAGAGAAGACGTCTTACACTTTTAGAAACTGAATATATTCAGACATGAGTTGGGGAAACCCCGGCTGGAACAGTCAGCTACGGTGGATGTCAAGGTTGTGTTGCTAAGCGTCTCTGAATGTGTGTGTGTGTGTGTGTGTGTGTGTGTGTTACAGTTGACCTTTTCCTCAGCCCTAATCTGTAGCGAGGCGGTAAACAGCAGCAGATGTGAGGCTGCGTTCTGTTTGCCTTGAGTTTTCATTAAGGATTTATACAATCCTCTGTATTATTCACACTTCCTGTGATAAGTTAAGAAAACACACTTTGTACGACAGAACCACAAACACACACACACACACACACACACACACACACACACACGGTGCTTCCACTCCCTCCTCTCTGATGCAGGACGCAGGTAAGATTTCAGCATGAAAGAGTGACGTCACAGTTCCCTCAGGTGCTAATGTGACGTCACTGAAACAGTGTCTGAAGAGGGGATTTTCTTCCCTCCTCCACCCTGACAGACGACGGAGCTTCTCTCTTTCTCCTGGAACCTATAGAGTCAGTGAGAGTGGGGAGAACATGACGACACGCAGCCGCTCAGAGAGGGAATCTCCATTAAACCAGAAAGCTGAGACGCAGCTAAACATAGAACTGAGAGATTCTGCCTCCATCCCTCCATCCCTCCATCCGTCCGCCGCCTCCGTCCAAACTCCACATGATGACTAATCTCTGCTCCGTCCTCTCTCTCCTCCACCCACACATCCCTCCCTCCCTCCCATCTTATCTCTCCTCGCCTCTCCTCCCTCCTCGACTGTCTGTTTCCAGAAGATCTCCGTCAGCTCCTCCAACACACAACACCAGCGACTCATCACCAGGGTGTAAGTCTGATCGACACACACACTGTTACAACATGAGCAGTTAGTTCATGTGAACCTCGTCTCACTGCAGATTTATGAACCAGGTCTTCATGTCCTTACTTTCTTTTATCAGGTTCTGATATTAAATCTGCATCAGATCAATTTAAAAAGCAGTTTAACAACAAGCAGAAGAGAGGAGCCATAAAAACTCAAATCTTCATTTATAAAAAACACATTTTGTTGTTTCTTAGTTACATAGTCCCACTTAATAACTTCCATCATGATTTTAACCCTCTGGAGTCGGTTCATTGGGAAATACTATTAGTGCTGATGATCAAACATGATCTGATACGCATCATTTATTAAAAGAAAGTGCTGAGTTTATAGCATGAATTAATATTTTCTGTCAGATTTCTAATGAAAAAGCTGAAGAATAAAAAGCGCAGGCTGTAACTTTAGAGCTTCGTTTCTTCCATTTTCAGCTGCTTTTGTTTGTATGAACATGAAACAGTATTTTCTGCAACCTGAAACTGATCTGGGATCATATTCTGATTACAACCCAAGATTTTACAGCCTCTTCAGGCGCTTTATGTTTCTCAGGGGAAACTCCTCCGGCTTCTCTCCCCGTCTCAATAACAAAAGTGAATCCTCCAGTTGGATCTAATTAGAGAGGGAAGGTAGAGTGGAGAGTCGCCGTCTGGCTCCATCACACAGGGTTTCCTCTGAGGTTACATACAGCACCGGCTCCATTTTGTTTTTCTGGGCTGTGGTCGTTGTGTCAAAATAAAAGCTTAAATATGCTGAGTGGCGTCTACAATTACAATCACATCAGTCCGTCACATCTTTGCTTTTCCAAACCAGACGAGGAGAAACATGGTCCAGGATTCTTGATTCATCCCTGCCTGAGAAATCCTTCTCTCTCTCTCTGTCGAGGCTGCAACACGACGTCTGACTGCTGCCCGATGACCTCTGACCTCTGACAGGCTAAATGAATAAACGTCCATATCTAAAATGTTTGTTTTACACAGAATAATCCATTTGTTTCATCGTGTCTGGCAGTAATCACATCTACACAACAGTCATCTGTAACAGGAAACTGAAGCGTGACTGTTGAGGCAGTGGCTTCGTTTCAAAAGTGAAAAAGTCAACAGTGATTTTACAACACTACAATCTAATCTCAACTTAAATCTTAAACAAACTTATCGAAGTAGTTTTAGTTTTAATCGCCTTAAACTTTAACATGGGAACTTGTTTCAGACTAAAACTTTATCTTTAACAGGATGATTCAGATCATAATTCAGTGGAAGAAGGAAATGTGGAATATAAATTTGGCCTTTAAATGAAGCAAATAATCACAGTGTTGAAAAGACATCAGTTCTTTCAGACAGTTTTTCTGCGACTGCCAAAACTGTGCAATTACCTAATTTAAAAAAATCAGGCTGACTCACGATCAACTCCAGCCTGCCGCCATCATCATCATCATCATCATCATCATCATCATCATCATCATCATCATCAGTGTCTCTGTGCTTTGCTTTTATCGTCCATTAACTTCCAGATTGAATTCAGTGTCGTTGTGGTAATGGTGCCGCTGGCGTTTGTGGCTGCTGCTGTGAGAGAGTGTGAGCTCGTCCTCTGCTCTGCCGCCTGCCAGAGGGTATTTAAGGTGGAATGAGTCAGCCTGGAACGGACAGAATTAAACCTGCGTCGTGTTGCTGAGTGGCAGCAGAGGCAGCCGGGTCAGAACCCTCCTCAGCTCAGTTGACCTTTGAACTCTAAACTTTACTCCGATTCCACTGGCTGACATGTTCCTTCATCACAACACACACACACACTGATTTATTTTGACTGAACACACACCGTCCTGCTGGAGCACCAACTGATTCATATGGAAATAGACGCTCTAAACTAACACAGTGCTGCTGTTGGAAGAAAAATATCCAGTAATGAGCGAAAGTAAAGATTGAACCAGGAGCTTTTTCACCATCACATCATCAGAAATCCAAGAGAAAACATCAAAGCTTGAGACTAGAAACAACATTAAACTGTAAACTCCACAGACAGACATCCAGAGTCTCTTCATGTATTAAAATAACTTGAAATATTATAATTTCACTGAGGAAATAATAAAATCTCTGTATGAATCCATGAGGGATGTAATTGAATCATGTTTTCAGATTAAAAAAAGCAGCTGGAAGCAACTGGTGGATGAAGAGGATTTAGTCGTCGCTCTCCGCGGTGCTGAAACACTCTGGTCGCTCTCCGCGGTGCTGAAACGCTGTACTGCGTTAAGTGCATGAAGGAAACAGGAAACCGGTGTAATTACTGTGAGCCGAGAGGTCAGTTATGAGTCATGATGCTGCTTTAATGTTCCTGCGGGGGTTTTTTACTCGGACAGTCTACCTGTGTGAGTGCAGCACAGGTGTGGCGTTTCATTTCAGATAATCTAAATCTAAATAAATCTGAATAATCTTTTAGCCACTCTTATTAAACAGACTAATTAAACACCGTACGCTGGACTCATGGAGCTTTAGAGAGGGTTGAAACTGTGGCTAAAAGATTATATATATGTTTCTAGACTTTACTGTCATTTACTGACATTTTCATTTTGTTTTCAGCTGCTGAAGAGACAGTTGAAACATCTTTTTTGGGAGATCGCTGTGTAACTTTTCATCTTTCTGAAAGTCTTCCTCTCAGGATGTTGAGATCTTACAGCTTATGAGTCAATTACAGACTTAATGTCTCAGTAATGTTCTATCACGTCTCTATAATCTGGCGTCGCTGTGGGACCAGCAGTGAAACTATACTGGTCTTAAAACCACAGGCAGATCGCTGCATGGACCTCGCAGGCAAAGGCCCAGAAGACTGTCTGATATGACTGAAAGCTCCAGGACAGCTACTCAATAGACCTTGTAATGGTAATGTTTTGCTGCAGTTCTACTTTAACTAAATATTCCTGAAACATAATCATGAATCTATAATGAAATACTTCTGGATGTTAATATGACGTTACATTAAAAGAGCTAAACGTGATTTTATCTCCCCAATAATCATCACAATTTACACAATATCCCTCCATCCTTTTCATTATCATCTTTAACATTTATAAAGTCATTTTCTTTCTTAAAACAAATTAAATGATGTTATGTGATATAGATATACAGTCTCCATATGTTCACATGATCTTAGTTAATATTTTACTGACAATATGAGGCCTATAATGTAGGAAGATTGGTGTTTCTGCTTCATGGAACATTATTCTATAATCAATAATCTATAATCTATTCACCTCAAATGGAATCAAGAGATCAAAAGATCATATTATTATGAGGAATGTTGCTGTAGATTTAGAGGGAGAAGATTTCTACTTTCTCCTGGATACAGACACAGATGTGGCTGTGAGTTTGTTGTCGTTGCAGACTGAACAGAGTGATTGACTCATGCAGTCAGACACATCCTGCTCAGAGTATTTGCGTCAGTGTAAACAGATCAGGGGCAGGAAAAGCAAAGGTGGCTGGAAGATGAATTACATTGATCTCATTGATCTACAGCTTATCTATTGGCTCCACAGAAAGCAGAACTGATCAGTTTTCACAGCAGAATAAACCTGATTGGAGGTTTATTATATGAATGTTACAGCTGAATGATTTGCTCCTTTATTTTAAGGATGAAACTACAACCAAACTCCGCAGGAAAACCTGTATATTTTAAAACACCCTGGATGAATGTTGGAAATAAGATCTGAACTGAGCCATGAAGTGCTGCGAGCTCGCTCCACACTGGCTGCTGAGTACAACAGTTACTATAGGAACACTGCAACACGGAGCTTTCACCGGGGAAGTCGTGATTTACGCGCCGCCTCCCGCCTGAAGCACCGAGTTCATTAAAAAACACAAGTGCATCCGTCTCCATCAGCCGCGGATCTGACCCGATCCGCGGACTCTTACCGTGTCGGGCGGCCGCGCAGAGCCGGCAGGAGGCGGTGAGGAGGAGGCACAGAGCCGCCCAGAGCCGCGGAGACCTCATGGTACATCCAGCATCCACCGGAGGAGAGGAGGGGGGAGCCGCCGCTGCTGCTGCACCTTTACCAGCTCTCCATGTCTGAGGAGAGGCTGCTGCTGCTGCTGCTGCTGATCGGGACTGATGGAGAGGAGGTGTGTGCGTGTTTGTGTGTGTGAGTGCGTGCGTGAGAAAGAGAGAGGGAGAGGGAGAGGTTGGTCGGAAAGGCGGGTAAGAGGAGGCGCCACACTGCAAGAAATGAACTGAGCAAATAAAAACAGCATAAATACCTACTAGATCCACACTGTCCAACAGTATCACTGATTTCCTCCTAGGCTGCATTACCAACCAGACAGAGCCCCCCCCCCCCCCCCCCCCCCCAGTCACAGGTCACAGGTCACAGGTCACAGGTCGCTGTGCAGGGATTAGTTTTTGCATAATGACACCTGACAGTGTTTATCAGAGAGAAACCCCAGAGCTCAGTGGCCTCCATCTTTCTTAAATAGGAGATTGGAAGAACCAGGACTCCCAGAGCTGGACCTGATCAGACCCGATCAGACCTGATCAGACCTGAGTCCTGTCAGCTGTGAAGCTCATCACCAGGTGAGCTCTAATCAAGGTGCAGGAACATCTCAAGAGAACTGGAGGAAGTGTCTGAATACTTATGTCAATGTGATATTTCAGTGTTTTCTTTCACCATGAGGCGAGAAACATCTCGACCACTCAGGTTTGTCATGGACTTTAATTCTTACAGTTAAATCTTTAAATTGATTTTCTGCATCATTTGTATTCAGCCCTGAAACATCCAGAGTCTCAACACCAGCCGCCATGTTTCATTCACTGCAGGTCATCGTCACAGTTCTGCTTCTTCCAGGACGAAGACGTCGCAGCAGGATGAAGATCCTTTCACCCCGACTGTCGGAAATGTTTCTGCTGATTCTTTGTGTCTTAGTTTCTTGCATCGTGCAGCTGTCGTCTCTGTTGTGACAGCTTCTTGTTCTCAGGTCTCTCTTGGAAAAGAGATTTTAACCCTGATGAAATAAAGATTCAATAACAGATAAACACGGTGATAGATCTGATAATAAAAGCTAAAGACTGTGAACCAGGCATTTTTTACAGTGTGGAGCTGTTTTCATCCTCTTCCCTCTCTGCATCATGACGTGGCTCTCACGGATCTGAAGTCCATCTCATCTCCTCCTGCTCAGACTCTTGGCAGAGCAGCACATCAGCGTTTTATTAAAAGTGAGGAGGTGAGATGAAACCCGAGCCGCAGGATGAAACCTCCCTCTCTCACCTTCACCTGCGTTTGTCGCCGAGACACGAGAAGAGGAGACGACTCAAGAAAAAGACTGTTCAGCATTTTAATATTTTCTAAAACAATTTCATTTCACGGTGGTTAAAGATCAGGAAGTGCTTGTGTGTCTTTGTATGTGATTAATACGAAGGTCCACAGCACAGGTCTCCACGGCAACACTCCCAGCGTGTTCTGAGGTTGAAAATGAGGTGTGATCCTAATCCACGACCAGGGTGCTCCTCACTGCGGGGAACAACTGGAAGAAACCCTGCAGGAGGAAGCAGACAGGAAGTGGGGGCGTGATTTAAAACAATTACAGTCAAGATAAATGTCAAACATCTGCAGCGAAGTCAAAGGAAACAGAGATGAGGACGCTTGAATTGTTTCAAACCAAAGGCACGAATCTAACGTGTCGCACAGAGAGTTTTATATGTTGTTGATTGTACGTCATTAAAAACAAAGACCTCGTCTGACGGGAAATCACCTGCAGAAAACAAGTTTTACACGGCAGCAGAACTTAAAGCTGCTGCTGCTTCTTCTTCTTGTGTTTGTTCAGAGTTTCTAATCCGTGAGGTTTTTTCCTTCAGGAAACATTTGAAACCGTTTCCATCCATGTTTAGGTGCCAGGAGCCGCTGCACACGTGGAGGACGCCTTTAAGAGCTTTATTTTTATCATCTATTAAATCAAAACGACACCAAATATATTCAGTTTACACGGATATAAAACAGACAAATCCTCCGGTGGTGAAGCTGGAAGCAGAGGATCATGAATCAGACGTGTTGTTGGTGTTTGTGTGTTGCTTTATCTGCAGGAAACTGACTTTGTGAAGCTCCTCCCTCCTTCTCTTTAGATCTCTTTGTTGAGATCTAAAGTGAGTCGACTTCTCTCTGCGTGAGTTTGTTTCCTTTGTGCCGCCGACGTGACTCGACTCGACTCACTGAAAGAAGCAACAGCTGTAACACGACGCTGCTGCTCGTCCTGAAGTAACAAAACAAACATCCCTCCGCTGCACCGCGGGGACAAAAGGTGCGTTTGTTTGTTTACCTTGAAGAGGGTGGTGCTCTGCAGGACGCTGGAGGTGCAGCACATCTCCCTGATGGAGTGCATGGACAGCTGCGGAGCGCCGATGTCCACCACGGGGACGCCGAGGCGGGCGGCCAGGATGGGTCCGATGGTGGTTCCACACGGGCTGTCGTTACGGACCATCACATCCTGCGGAGGGGGAGGGGTCAGAGGTCACTCACTCACTCTGCCACATAGATAACTGCAGTAATGTTCAAATGTGGAAACAAGGTTCTGTTTCTCTCCAAGATGGCCGCCATCCCCGGCACAGGAAACACATTTACCCACTGGACACATTTCAGTTTTCACTACGAGGACTGAAAACTCTTAATGAATTCAATATTATTTGAAATAATTAAAATGATTTTGATGCGATTGTTCTAATTCAGCAGGTAAAGTTCAATTTCACAGGTTTCATTTTTAAATTTCAGCTTCTCTGTTGTTGAAATGTTTGACACCAAAACCTCTTGAACACAACATGATGCGCTGCTGATCTATGAGAGGGAATTTCCCAGAAGGACTTGAAGGCATCGCACAGATCTGATTCAGGGGTCGCAGGATTCGGAAAGACAAATGAAAGGAAATAGATCAAGTACAAACGTCCAGTTGTTCCCGCCTCGCTGAAAAAGATGTTTTTATGAGTTACAGTAAGTCGTCTACACGGCTGATGAGAATCAGCTCAGGTCATTAAACCTCATCACCCCAGGCAACGGACGCAACCTTTCCCCCGTCGTTATCTTATCATCTCCATTCAGAGGTCATTCTTTGTCAGTCTTCCATTTTCCTCCCTTTTTCTCTTTTCATTAGAATGGAATAAAAAAATAACTTGATTTTCATTTTCAGTGAATTCTCTATTTTCTCTGTTTAAATTCAGACGTTCTTTGATATTTGATGTTGACAGGATCTAATAAAAACATGTTTCTGGTCTTTCAGCATCACTTTGTTTTCTTCTAATGAATGTTCATCATCTCTTATAGTCTCTTCTTCACTCTCTCTCTCTCTCTTCTTCTTCTCCTCTCTGTTGTTCTGCAGCTCGTCCGGCACGTTGCTAGGAGATCTGCGCTCGCTGCCGAGTGACTCAAGACGCACAAAGAGATGAAAAGCTACTGAGCCTCCGTCTGCAAACAGTTCATCTATAATCACACAAACACACACACACACACACACACACACACACACCTGCAGGGGCACGCCAACCTGGCTGGCGACCTCCCTGACGATGGCGGCGGTGACGGCCGTGGTGGCGTAGCGCTGGTTGCTGTTGAACTTGATCACTGGCCCCTGAGAGAAAAGTTACATCCAGAAAGAGGAGTGTGAGTTGTGGACGGGGTTTTATATCACGTGATCAGGAGGTAGATTTATAATCAATAATCAATAATCAATCTGATCACCTTGTGGAAAGCCGGCCGGTGGTTTTCTTCGTGCTTCTCCCTGAGGAGAAATCATCAAATCAGAAATGACAGACTGATCAATAAAGCGCAGCGCTGTGTGTCGTGCTGTCGGTACTGACTGGTAGTTGGGGTGGATGGCGTGCGCCATGTCGGCGCTGATCATGAAGGAGAGCGGCGCCGCCTGCTGGAAGGCCGTGAGGTTGGAGGCGGAGGCGGAGAGGCGGGTGAGGATGAGCTCCGTCAGGTTGGACTGAGCACCCTGAGCGCTCTCTGACCCCACCTACAGGACACACACACACACACACACACACACACACACACACACACACACACACACACACACACACACATGCACACACACACAATCACTCATTAAAGAGAAAAATCCAAAAGAGACGCAGCAACCAGAAAACTCTTTAGTTCAACACTTTTCAGTTCTTTTTTATTCTTCTTCTTCTCCCTCCTGAAACCTCCAGGCTGCGAACCGCCGACAGGCCGTGTTGCTTCTAATGATGCGTTCAGGCGACTCACCTCTTCGTTGTCGTACAGAGTGATCATGCGGACGTTGGGATCTTTGGTCAGAGAGTCTCCGGAGCAGGACGCCATCAGGCCCTGAGACACGGACAGGAAGTGACCGTTCGTTAATCAAGCGTTTCACTGTGAGGCTTCCTGCTGAAGAGAAGCTGCAACAGCGAGATCAGTTCAAAGAGAATGAATAAAAACCGACTGAAGAGCAAGAAGAAGACGAAGAAGAAGAAGAAGAAGAGGAAGAGACAGAGGGAAATAAAGCTCTGACAGTAAAGACGAAAACATAAAAAGGTTGTGACCTGCAGGGCGCAGTAGCAGCTGTGAAGGTTGTCCAGACGAGGAGAGTAGATGAACTCCTCGTACACACCTCCTAAAGCCTGAACAGAGGAGGATCAATCATCATGATCACTTTTAAAATGAAAGCGTCACAGTGGACGATCGCAGGTGGCGGTCAGTGGTCGACTCACCGCGGGCTGAGTGTCGGTCAGGCACAGCTCAAAGTCCATCAGCGCCTCCGGCTCCACGCCCAGCTCCGAACACAGCACCTTCACCAGCGCCGGGTGGTGCTTCTCCGCCTGAGGAGGGACGACGGCGCAACGCGTCACGTCTCACTTTAAAATATCAGCTGATAGAAAATAAAGCGGGAACTAAAACGAAGTAAATGTTGAAGCTCTCCTCGGAGCGTTGTTGTTGTTGTGTGCGAGCGTTGCTTTTACCGTGTTGGCGGCGGCGGAGGCGTCTCCAGAGGACGCACAACCCGTCTCCAGCTCCTCCTGGACGACCGTGGCGATGACGGGAACCCTGAGGCGGAAACACAGGAAGTGTGAACAAAATACTGACGAAGACAAAACTCCCAAAATAAAACCCAGCAGTTTGTAAGAAAACGTGTTTAAAGTGAGTAAAACAACAAACATTAAACTTCCTGCGTCACTCTCAGTATCACCAGGTTTTCTCTCCTTTACTTAATATTATGGAGGAAAAAACCTTTTGTCCAAACATAATCTTTGATTATTGATTTTGTAATTTGCCGTCATGTTCAGTTTCAGCTCGACCATCTTTACTCAGCGGCGGCGTCGTTACTCACAGGTGGTTCTCCTTGTTGGGGCCGAAGGAGTCGTTGATGTCCCGCTGCAGGTGGATGGCCAGGTGAGGGATCCTCAGCAGAGGCCTGGGGACGTGAACCAGACGGTGGAGCAGCCTGCCGCCACTCTGAGGAAGAGGAGGAGGAGGAGGAGGAGGAGGAGGAGGAAGAGGAGGAGGGGGAAGAGGAGGAGGAGGAAGAACACACCTGCTTTTATCGCTCAAGCTTTTCTCTGCATTGTTTTCCTGACATTATTAATAACATTAATAATCCTAACCTTGACCATGACACGGCCGGCGATGGTCAGGTCACGGTCGAACCAGGTGTTCCAGATGCCGCCGCCGTAGCACTCCACCCCCACCTGCAGACAGCCCTGCTTCGTCCTCTTAGACCTCGGCTTCACCTGAAACACACAACATTCACCCTCTGATCAAGCAGCTGCTTCCTGTGACAGACTCTCCGCTGCGGTTCAACATGTCCGCCCATTGATCACATGATCACCTACAGTCAAATACTGAAGAAGAAGAATTCATGGTTGTGCTTTACTGTTAGCGATGGAAAACAACAGTGGTTAAGAGTCATCCATGATTTATTCATTATTAGGAACTTACTGTCAAATCTTTAATTTTATGACGTAATAAATGCCAGTTTTTAATGCTGCTCTTTATCAATATCAGTATCGATCACTTCCTAAATAAAGAAAAGACTAAGAATTATTTCAGCTGTATAACTTGACTCTTCATAAACGTGATGTGCTTTTATTTCCTCGGATCAGTTTCCAGAGGGACGAACTCACGTCTCAACAACAACATTAAAAACCACTTCACTCCGTCTCCTCTGATTTCAGCTGCTTCTCTTCCTGTGATCCGACCTGCTGCCGTTTCACACCGCAGCTATTCTGACGAGGCGAACGGCTCTCACCCTGAGGCAGGGGCTGTCTGTGTGGGCTCCGATCATGGAGAAGCCATTTCCTGGCAGGTAGCCTCCGCCCACAGCGAAGGCGATGAGGCTGGAGAAGTTCCTGGTCACAAAGTACTGCAGAGAGGGAGATGATGAAGAGCTGAGATAAAGATTCTAGTTCAGTTTATTGGTTTCAAATATGTCACATAAACAAACGTTTATTCCTCTCACTAAAGACGAGTGAACTCACCTTGCTGGCCGGCTTGATGTCCCACTGCTCCGACTCCTTCAGCTCGATGAATCCCGCCTCCAGCAGCCGCCGCTTGCATTCTTCCACCACTGCAGGGAGAAGAAGAGGGAGAGATGACGATGTTTCTGTTCGCTGAGCTCGGAGCTCCCTCGAGGATCTGATCGCCTCCTGGGCGCCTTCCTTCGGAGGTTTTCTGGGCAGGTGCGACTGGGAGGAGACCCAGGACTCGCCGGAGGGATAACATATCCCATCTGGCCTGGGAACGCCTCGGGATCCCCCGGGAGGAGCTGGGAAATGTTGGTGGAGAGAGGGACGTCTGGAACGCCATGGTTAACCTGCCGCCAGCGCGACGCCACCCCGGAGTAACGGAAGAAAATACATGGATGGACTTTTCAGTTTTTCCGTCCCGACACTGAAGGTGTGGAGTCTTTGTTTGAGAAGATTAAATCAGGGTTTTCTCACTCAGAGATTATTGTATCAATGAGTAAAATAATCATGACTGTTTCATTTGCTTCCAACATGGTCATTAAATGAAGCTCTTCCTCCTTGAGTCACTTTATTGGAGCTGCAAATAATAATGTCGAACTTAGTAGGAAATCACTGAGTTTGCATTAAAATATATTTTTGATTGTCTTATTTTGGAAGCTGCTTAATCAGCTTGTGCATTTCTTCCTCCAACATGGGCTTTTTAAAACTTTATTTCCGTACATCAAGAAATTCCTGCACGACCAGCAGGAATGCAGTTAATGTTAAATCCAAATAAAGTTAATTTTTATTGCTTTTATGCTCTTTATTTGTTGGAGGCAGATGCCAGAGATCAGAGTGCGAAGGTGAGAGACATTATGAAATATCTGTTTCATCTGCAGAAACTCTCTTATCTCGAGCTCAAAGTCGTCTGCGGAGCTGAGCGGCGTCTCGACCTGGAACCTGTTTACCGCTGACACACACACATCTCTTTGTTTTCACATTATAGGAGAGAGAGCTTCATATCAAACTCCAAACAGCTGCCAAGTCTTTCATATCAAATACAGCCAACAGAATCTGAACTGTTAATCTCAAATACTATAAATTATAAATGAAATGTGAATAAATCCACAAAGTTTTGGCTAAAACATTAAACGTGAAGGTTTAAAAATGGACAAAAGTTGACAATTAGGACAAGAACTAAAGATGTGTCACATATTCAGGGGGGGAAAGTGATAAAGAGCATTAACAGGAAAAGTAAGTGAATCTGTAGAATTTCCTCCATTTCTGTTTAAATCTGTCGGATCAGATCTTCATCCAAGTCACAATAATGAAGAGACACAATCTATTTGAACTTATAAGACACAAATCACGGTGTGTCAACAGACACAGAAGCTAATCAGTTATCAACTCTGGAGTCCAGTCCATGAAACCAGGTTGGAGGAGAGACACTTCCTGCAAACAAACTCCTGCCGTGGACACCACAGAGGAAGAAGCTGCCCTCCAGAACAACACATGCAGCTCTATGTGTGGTGGAAACGGCAGCTCGGCATCATCGAGGGGAGAATTAATTCCCAGGTTTATCAAAGTCTCTTCCAGGATCATTTCAAGTCTTTGTCCTGCTGACCCTGAACATCAAAGTAAATCTACTTCAGACAAAATAAAATCCAGCTTCTGACACTGAGCAGGTCTGAACAGCAGCTACTGGAGCAGCTGGTTTTTATTAAATCTCTGGCTTCACTTACTTTTTGTGGGTGTGTTCAATAAAGACACTGTTTATACCGAGGGATCTCTTAATCTAATATATATGGGTGTATTATTGTGGTGTCCAGACAGTTTATTTTATCATAATATAAATCAATACTAGAATATTAAATCACATACGGTAATAGAGGATTTTGTGTCTGAAAATGTAATTTAAACATTTAAATGCATCTTTGAAGTACATACCTTCAATGGTCTTTGTATGAGGAAAATTAAGTTTTTTCTTCTTCAATTTTTATAGACATTTTGGAAAAAATCTGGAGAGTTAAAATATAAATTCATAGTTTTTCAGACTGTACCGTGATACGGAGACACCCCTCTGTTGACAAACTGCAGGAACTCTCTGGCAGCGGACTGCACGGCCTCTTTGGTGCTCTTCATGATCAAAAACTGAGAGAAAACAGTCAAAAAAAGGACAAAAGTCAGATAATAATCACAAGGAATGAGACAGCAAAGCTAGCAGCTAGCAGCTACTGGCGACTAGTTCCAACTTCGGACACTGGTTTAAAGTTTTGAGACTTTGCTTTTACTTTCCGATTAACCAGACATAAATACCGAAACACCACTGGTTAATTATATCTAAATAATTATGAAATGACAAATACTTTACTAATCGACTTCAATTCAAAGACTAATTAGCCGTCTAAGCACCACACTTGTCCGATAAGGGATGCATCGACTGTTAGCTTCTCCAGCTAACCTTCACAGGACAACTCGAGTTTTCGTGCCTCTTCTTCTTCGCTCCTCTTCCAGTAGTGGCCGAAGTCAACGCAGCTCTCAGTGAGGGAGCAACACCTCCACACACCGCAGCCACAATAAAAATAGTTTTTTTTTTATGGCACTTACCTGCATTAATTGGACTTTCAAAGTCTGAACTCCGCCGCAGATCAACGGGAAAGACAAACGGATACAGATGAGCTGACAGCAGCAGAAAGAGAGAAGCGACTGTTTTCAGACGCAGCGCCACACTGACGCCCAGCGGCCAGGCGGTGAATTACAGCGCTCTCATTTTTCACTGCCTTCAGCATTTTGAGTGTTTTCAACTTTAATCTCAGTTGTTTATCTATTTCAGGGTCATTGTATTTCTCATATGTCATAGCCACGATTATGATACACATTTTCCTGAATCCCAGATAAGTCGATTAAGCACATTTAAAAACAACCAATGTTCACCAGAGTGATTAACAAAGGGATTAAATGCTGGGGTCTTTTAATTGATTACAATCAATAAAAAACTCATGAATGACTATATGTAAATGCAGACTGAAGAGGATGTAACTAAATGAATAAAAGTATTTAATATCTGAGTAAAATCATAACACAAACATCAAACATGAAGCTAAGGAAAGGAGATGGGTCTTTTAGACAGGTTGTCTAAGATCTAAGATTTAATATTGACCCACAATTAAGGGCCGCCGATGGAAAAAGTTCGCCCACCTGGGTGTGTGGAATGGAGAGCTGTGATTGGTCAGCAGTTCTGAGGGGTCTGCAGGTGGAACAGGGGAGGAGCAGTTCAGAGATGTAACCTGGTGCCAGTACTTGCTTAAAATCAATTCTGTACCTCACTGGAAACCAGTGGAGAGAAACCAGCACAGACACAAGAGATACTTTAATGCTCCAAGTTGCACAAGTGCTGCACACAAAGTACACACAATATACTGTAAGTACACAATCCCCATGTGCACTCAGAGTACACGCTATTCCTGAATGATAAAACATAAAACAAGCACATTAAAAAAGATAAAACAAGAAAACCATGAGGACCAGGTGTGCACAGGAGTATTGTCTTTTCATTTCCTTTCTTTCTCTTTCTCACATGAAAAACTCTCTTCGTAATAAATAACTGCAGAAATCTGTGAGATGATGAACAGGAAAGTCTTGGTCATAGCTCCATCATTGTCCGACTTCTATCAGGTTGGAGACACACAGTTGTTTCAGCAACTAAAAACTGGGCATTTTAATTATAACAGTGGAAATATTTGGACTGAACTCTTTTACATGGAACTTCTGTGTTTGTGTTGGACACCACACATCCACCACTATCACTATAAATCACTGTGGAGAGCAACAACTAAACGCCTCAAATGTTCCTTATGTGGACTGTTTGCATTTAGAAAAAACAAGCCAGAATCTAATGGCAGACAATGTTGAGATTCTTCTAATCCCAATAAGGAGAAATGATCAGTAACGCAGCCAGAGTGTAAAACTGTTTGGAATCAATTAATGAATCAATGGTTTGGTTTTATTTAAAGACCTCGCTGTCACTTCCTGACTCACTCATGTTAGTTTACAGCCATTTATCACCGTATCACTCCACCGGCCTTATATAGTCCTAAACACTGAGGGAGGAGGAGG
Source organism: Seriola lalandi dorsalis (assembly GCF_002814215.2). NCBI lineage: Eukaryota > Metazoa > Chordata > Actinopteri > Carangiformes > Carangidae > Seriola > Seriola lalandi. The sequence continues at coordinate 278,546 of NW_019525451.1, forward strand.
AGGAGGAGGAGGAGGAGGAGGAGGGAGGATGAAGCAGGGGGAGACAGAGAGGAGGAGGGAGAAAGAGGACGATGAAGAGATGTTTGCTTCAGCTGTCAGCTCGCGTCGTCTCCCAGGAAGCCCAGGAGGATGAGAGTGCGCACACACACACACGCACACACACACACACACACACACACACACACACGCACACACACACACACACACACTCTATTAATAGACATGAGAGCAACAGGCTGCAGCAGAGGAGCAGCAGTGGGAGTGTTGGACATACTGGGATCATATGGGAATAGAAACCAGTGTCTGCTCTGTAATTACAGCGGCTCATGATCAGAACTGTGGTCCAACAGAGTAAAGGGACTGTTTTTTTCTGCAGACGGGTTAACAGAAATGTTTCTATAGATAATAGATAATCAATATTTAAACAATCAATATTTTCAGCACCTCAAACTAAATTCAAGTCAACTCCACTGTCCCAAAACTACCTGGATGAAAAGGTACCAATTTTGGGCGAATGGGCCGTTTAAAGGACACGTGACAGTGAACGCAACACAATGGAGAGCCACAGAATAAGGAGATTAAAATACTCATTTTATCAAAAATAAGTCAAATGCAATAATGCACTTAATAAAAAGGTTGTGACGCAGCACAATATGGACTCCACCTCCACCTCCACCTTTCTGGGTAAACTCATGTTTGTGATTTTAGAATCGAGATCAACTGAAATCTACATTTTGAACAGATTAAATCTTCCCTTATTTTCTCGTGTATGTTTTAATGAGAGAATATTTTTTGTATAAAGATTAGATACATTAGCAGCTGTTTTTTTTAATCCTCTCAGTACAAAGTTTTGAATAAAATGATCTCACCAGTCTGTGTTTTAAACTGGTGTAAGTGTTTTCCCCTGTTAAACATATTTTCACCACAGTCTGTGTTGACTCAGAGCCTGTAGAGTCCAGATGTCAGCTGGCAGAGGGAAACCCTCCCTCTAAATCCACTTCACTGTCACACACCGAGGTGATATCATCATCAGTGGCACATATTGTTTGGGAGTGTGGGCTTTCTCCTGCAGGCACATGCTGTCCCTCTCGGTCTCTCAGGATGGGATAGTTTTCCTTTTTAAGGCAGGTTAGTCAGAGCTCTTCCCCCTCCGGCTGCTGTCATTAACAACCTGCCACCGCCTCACCATGTGAGGACGCCGCTGAGTTCTGAAAGCCACCGTCCTCGCATCCTCGCATTGTTATGTAATGAGATCACGGAGGCGTGATCGTCATCGCCTTCGAAGACGAGCCACATGAGCCTCTGCGGTTAAGTTTAGCGGTTGATAAGTTTCGGAAACAACTGTGGACGTGGTTAAAAAAAAAGTCTGACTGTCAACAGGAAACAGAAATCAACAGTGACCTCCACCCAAGGTCAAGTTCAGACCGCCACTACGACTGTGTTAAAATCAGGCGGCAACACTGAAGTCCCAAAACCTGCAGTTCCTCTAATGACCACTAGAGTCTGGCTCCAACTGTCCGGGGGGGTGAATATTTATTTAACTCACTTATTAAGGCTTAAATTGAGGGCGTGGCCTCTTTGAGTGACAGGTGGTTGAGCGTATGCGTGCATCCACCGAAGTCTCAACTCCACACACGCCCCTCCCCTTTGACCATTTTTGGATTAGCTGGAAGTTTGGGGGCGGAGTCAGACACTGCCAACCAGGCGACAGTGAAGCAGCTCACTCTGAGCTCCAAAACCGCTCTTCAGAAAACTGTGGGTGACGTCACGTCCATCTTTAAAAAATCACCGAGACTTTTTTGCAGAATTCTCCGATTCTGCAAAAAAGTTTTCTCATTTATTATTTTTCACTGCCACAAGGAGACCTCGTCCGAAAAATGTGAGGCAGTTTCAGACATAAACATGTGATTCTCCTGATCTTTCCTTATTAAAGTTACAATTTGTTTTGTAACTAAGTGATAAAATCCTTTTTGTTTCAGAGAGATTTAAACGTGTCGCCGCGTTTGAGTTGTTTAGTTCAAGTTTCAGCATCACAGATACTCGATGTAACGACTTCCAAGGTGTAAATGGACAAAACGATTCGATGCCAAAGAAGTTCAGAAAGTGGCAAAGAAAGAAATGGGAAGAGGAAGAGAGAAAGAAAGAGACATGGAAGGAGAAAAGAAAAGAGAGAGAATGAAAATTTGGAAAAAAAACAGAAAGGGAAAATGGAGGGAAAGGAAAGGGTAGATGGAGAAGAAGAAGAGGAGAGGGACGGTGACAGAGAGGAGGAGAAAGAGGGAAAAGAAAGATGAAAGAAAGAGAGAGAGAGAGCGAGAGACACAGGGAGGGTAGTTCACAGGGAGGAGGGGGGTAGAAAGCGAGGGAGGGGGTAACTACAAATAGCCTGGGGCAGGAGGTTTTTCTTCAGTGCTCTTCTCTGCTGCAGCCCTCACCAGGATCTCTGTGTCCTCCAACATGGCCGCCTACAGCTCCTCCTCCTCCTACCGCCGCACCTTCGGCCACGGCACCTACGCCTCTCCTACCCTCAACCGCACGCTGCTGGGCCACAGCGCCGGCGGCAGCAGCGGGGGCCATGTCAGCTCCAGGGTCTATGAGGTGACCCGCAAGTCGACCCCGGCTTACCGGGTCTCCTCCGGCTACTACGGGGGCCCGATAACGTCGTCGAGGGCCTCCGTCGCACGCACCTACGCCGGCATGGGCGAGACCCTGGACTTCAGCCTGGCCGACGCCCTCAACCAGGAGTTCCTGACCACGCGGACCAACGAGAAGGTCGAGCTGCAGCACCTGAACGACCGCTTCGCCAGCTACATCGAGAAGGTGCGCTTCCTGGAGCAGCAGAACCAGGCGCTGACGGTGGAGGTGGAGCGCCTGCGCGGACGCGAGCCGACGCGCATCGCCGACCTGTACGAGGAGGAGATGAGCGAGCTGAGGAGGCAGGTGGAGATCCTGACCAATCAGAGGTCGCGCATTGATCTGGAGCGGGACAACCTCGCAGACGACCTGGACAAGCTCAAAATCAGGTGGGAGGGGCAAGAGGAGGTGTGTGTGTCTCTTTAAGAAGTTTGTGTGTGTCTCTTTAAGAAGTGTGTGTGTCTCTTTAAGAAGAAGAGTGAATGTGTGTCAACTGGTTACAATGTTACTAGTTTGTGTGTGTGTGTGTGCGTGCGTGTGTGTGCGTGTGCGTGTGTGTGTGTGCGTGCGTGTGTGTGTGTGATAATACATGGTAGAAATGTGGTGTAAATGTGGTTAGAATCCGCAGACTCTCCACCTTCAGTTTCTCTCGTGAGATCGAACATGATTCACAGCCGGAGCGAAAACGGCTAAAAAATTTGGTTGAAACAACATTTCGATATTACAGAATTTTATTTATTCACTTTATTATCCATTTATCTACTGTTTTACTCACATATTGCACTATTTTATGAACCTGTAGACTTTGGTGAAGCACAATAAACAAACTGTGATTCAGGTGTGATATAAACACTTGAGTATCATGTAATATGCAAAAACCTTTCATTTAAGAAATAATGTAGAAATAGAGGAAATACTTTCAGACCTCAGAGGGTTAAAAAATGAAAATGCTGATTTTTGGCAGCAGTTCAACATGAACACAACAACAGATCTGAATAAACACGCAGCTGATTCACAGCGGCCACATGTGATGACACACAGACGTGTGAGTATCATCATGTATCTGCTGTTTGTTGTGGTGACACAAAGTATTTTTAAACCCGAGTGCTGGTGTTTTTATTTACAGTGTAACGTAGGAAGCTGAAGCTTATGTAACAATGATGCCTGAAGCAAACACAAACTTTACCCATAGACATGTAATATATGTTCATATACTGAACTTCCATACATGAAACATATATAAAATAAAAACATATATGTAATAATTATATAAAACCTATTTGAAATTGGAGTAATTCTCCTATATTGACATTTATGTTCAGTTTATGTATGTATGATTATATATTAGACAAATTAAATTAAAAATTAAATGAATGAGAAATTACTAAGAACACATACATAATCATATAGAAATTTTAATCGTATGTCATTTTTAATATTAAAAAATCATCAGATAGATAATTGTAATATATGTACAGACCCTAACATTTATATATCGTCATACATCCAGAGGTTTTATACACACTGTGCTAATTTTGGGTTGTGAAAAGGATATAAAAATCATTTCTACATCCAAAGACGAAGGAGATTGAGGATGACTCAGTGACGCAGTGGGAGGAGAATTTAAACAAGCTGAGGTTCAGCTGGTGAGAGACTGAAGCAGAGGAATCACCTGACACAGCGAAAACTACAGCGTTACCTTTCAATCTGAGAAACAGCAAGTCAAACAAACATTACAGAAACGTATTTTTGTCCAGAGCAGAAGAAGAGGAAAGAACAACTTGAGTTATTTAAGATGATCAATATTTCCCTGTGTAGAATACTGCACACAGGAACATTCATGAAAGACATAATATGTCATTGTTCTGCATTAAAGCTCCATATCTGACACTTTTCCTGCGACGAGCAGCATCAGAGAAACTGATAATTCATCTGTGGCTAAATCCCATGATGCCTCGCTCCTTCGTGACATCACCAAACTCTTTTGTTACTGTTTTGATTGCGAGACGCTGAGTTTGGAGATTCCTGCACGACAATGAGATATTTCCATTTGATGTTATTTTACAAGATAAATAACGTCCTTTTTTAAAATACTAAACAACAGTGCATAAAGCAGGTAAATGTGCCGCCTCTTCATTAACATTTTAAAGCTAAATAACCTTATAATTCCTCTCTGATTGGTGTCACTCTGCATATAATACTTTTACTTTTTACTACTTGTTCCAAGTACATTTACTGATAAAACTTCAATCTTTGAAGGACTTTTACTTGTAACTGACTATTTTTCCATTATTTTTATGTAATTTCTACTTATAATAAAGTAATAAATCTGAAACCTTCTTTCAATACTGATTAAAATGAGGTACAATTACTCCTGTTGTAGCAACACTGATTATTAATGTAGTGGCTCTTTCATTAAGAAAAGTAAAGCTAAAGTGAAGCTTTTTAATATTTTATATGATGTGTATGTTTGAAGCCGGGACTCGCTGATCTGGGATCCTTTACTAGTCGAGGTCGTGCTGAAGTTCCTCTGAGCAACACACGAGTCGCAGACAGCGAAGACCAAATACAGATGAAGCTAAAGTCAAACACTCGTCTGCTGCTGATTTGAATGATGACTAATGTGTGTGTGTGTGTTACTGCACGAGCCTGACCAAAGTTAGAGCTCATCACACACACACACACACACACACACACCATGTTTACAGCGTCCTCTTCTATAAAAGGAGAGGAAAGAAGGATCTCTGATGATCTGTCCTTTCTCCTTCTCCCTGTGGTTTACGTCTCATGTGCCACTTTTATAGAGACTCAGCGAGGAGACAGCGCCATTTCAATTCAATATGAAATATTCACTGGAAGGTCTTTTACAGGGATTTACACAGTTCTCCCTCTTTATCTGAGGTTTTATCTCCTTTTATTGCCGTCAGGATTTTGTCCAAAGGTCGTTTTATTCAGACTCTGAATTTTCCGTCTCTTTCATTAATCTCTTTGTTTCCTCAGTTCATTCTGATTTAAAGATGTTTTTCTGGCGTCATAAATAAAACAAGCATGTGTTCACCGCTTAAGAGGATTACAATGTCATCTGGAATCACATCAATAAATGTGCTGTTTCTCTTCAGATTCTTATTAAACAGTTAAATCACGGTGGGTGTTTTTTATAATAACGTATAATAACTGTGTGTTTAGATTTCACTTCTTTCAGGGCAAAAAAAGAAAGAAATGATTCAGCGTTTGGACTTCTTGGTGGCTGCAGGTCCATAATGTTTATAGTGTCAGTGATTAATGATGGAAACTCGTTATCTGCTCCTCCCTCGTCCTCCAGACTCCAGGACGAGATTCTCCAGAAAGAGGAAGCAGAGAACAACCTGGCTGCTTTCAGGGCGGTGAGTCCTGCACATCACATGACAGTTTATATATATATACAGTTTATATACAGTTTATATATATATATGTTGTATATATATATCGACACCCTCTTAAAATAATGGCCTAAGTCATTTTTTGAGGTTTTTCAGGAAACACAAAAAACTCAACAAAAGAGTCACACTTTTGACATAGGCCATTATACAACCGGGGGTAGAATTGCATGTTCCCCTCAACTGAGGATTCAGGCGATTTTACCAGAGGTGGCCAGCATCATGAGGGGGTGATTTAGGCAAAAAAAACATTTTTGTCAAAACATGACTTAGGCCATTATTTTAGGAAGGTGACGATATATAAGTTACATTTTCTCAGAACTAGAGAAATTAAACACTGTCTTTAAATATAATAGAACAGCACTGTTAATATGAAGTCTTTACACCAGCTCCTTCTTGTAGGTTCATGCATCCACTAACAACTCGTACTTAATGAAATTTGATCAATATTTTTTCATCATACAGTTATAGTTAAAGATGCCAACTTCTAATAATAATACCATGTGTCTGATTGACTGATTGAGCGAACCTCCTCAGGACGTGGACGCCGCCACTCTGGCTCGTCTGGACCTGGAGAGACGCATCGAGACGCTGCAGGAGGAGATCGCCTTCCTGAAGAAGATCCACGAAGAGGTTCCTCCTTCTTCTTCTTCTTCTTCTTCTTCTTCTGTCTCTCTGGTCACACAGCGCTCTGTTGACAGGACATCAGCACTTTAAAGCAGCAGATCTTTGCATTACACGTGCAAATAACATTTGTTGGAGGTATTTGGTAAATTAAGGGAACAAATGATTATTTGAGGGAAGGAATTAGATTATTCACTGATGGAATTGAGGGATAAAACAAATCTCAGTAACTAACCTGCCACTTCTACCTGTGTCCTGTCTGTCTGTTAGCATCTGCTGTTACATCTGTGTGTGTGTGTGTGTGTGTGTGTGTGTGTGTGTGTGTGTGTGTGAGAGAGGCTTGGTGAAGTACAGCTACAGTTTCAGCGTGTGTGTTGGCAGCGGGCCCGAGCAGAGCTGCAGCAGATGTCTGGCTAAAATTACTCTGTGTACCAGCAGTGGACGTCAACTGTGTCTGAACAGCAGAGGCTTGTCAGCTTAGATACGCGTGTGTGTGTGTGTGTGTGTGTGTGTGTGTGTGTGTGTGTGTGTGTGTGTGTTTGCTACATGACGCCAAAGCCAAGCGGTTGCTGTGGCATTAGTAGAGTGATTACTGGTGTTTTAGAGGGCTGATATCAGATGGTCGACCACCAGTGCGTCACCAGGAGTGATGCAGCTCAAGTGCCTCACGACCACGAGATGTTGGACTGACAACATCAAATCAAAAAAGCAGAGCGAGATAAAGTTGATTAAAAGTAAATTTAAAGGAGCTTTATTAAAGTTTTTGCTGTTGCTACATAGCTAACGTTAGCAACAGCAGCTGTTAGAGCGATGTGAGCTCAGCATCAGACTTCTTCTCCTGCGGTGAAGTTAGCATGCTAACCAGACGTAGCGCTGCTCAGAGGACGTGTTCACAACAAGCCGCTGCTCTGATCACTTTGATTCTGCTTCATTTAGCATTGAATTAGCTTGTTTTCATGTGTACAAGGTGGTGCAGTTTTTTTCAGGTAGTCCTTAAATGCATCACACAGTAGCTGCCTCATTTAGCGCCGTACAAACAGAGGAAGTAGTCGAAGTATCCTGGGATTTAATTTGATAAAACATGGAGTATTGATGCTCGCAATTGAGACGATTAGCAATTAGCTTTTTAGGATGTTAGCTCCTGGCTCTTAGGATGTTATTAATGGTTGCCATGGTTATTAGTAATTGGTTGCTACTTCCATTCCCACCTGGACATGTACACACACAGGTTTAACCCCACTCTGACCTGACCTCCCTCCTCCTCCTCCTCCTCCTCCTCCTCCTCTTGCAGGAGATCCGTGAGCTGCAGACCCAGATGCAGGAGAGTCAGGTCCAGATCCAGATGGACATGTCCAAGCCAGACCTGACGGCGGCGCTGAGGGACATCAGAGCCCAGTACGAAGGCATCGCCGCCAAGAACATCTCCGAGGCCGAGGACTGGTATAAATCCAAGGTGAGAGAGAGACACACGGTTTTATAATGATTATTATTATTATTATTATTATTATTATTAATATTACTTCGTCGTCACAAAGCTGCTCAACAGTGATGTCACAGTGTCCTGGAGTACGCCTGTACATCACCAGAGGTCAGCAGAAACAAGATTTAAAGGTGACCTATCAGTGATGACAATAGCAGCAAAACACCTGAACTTTGACCTTTGACCCTGCAGGTGTCCGACCTGAACCAGGCGGTGAGCAAGAACAACGAGGCACTGAAGCAGGCCCGGCAGGAGACCATGGAGTTCAGACACCAGATCCAGTCCTACACCTGCGAGATCGACTCACTCAAAGGCAACGTACGTCTCTCACACACACACACACACACACACACACACACACACACACTTTATAATCTAGCTCACCTCTTCCCTTTAACAAATCCAGAACGAGTCCCTGATGAGGCAGATGAGGGAGATGGAGGAGCGTCACGGACGCGAGGCCGGCGGTTTCCAGGACAACATCGCCCGGCTGGAGGCGGAGATCGCCAACATGAAGGACGAGATGGCGCGTCACCTCCGCGAATACCAGGACCTGCTCAACGTCAAGATGGCGCTGGACGTGGAGATCGCCACCTACAGGAAGCTGCTGGAAGGAGAGGAGAGCAGGTGACTCAAATTAAACAGCTGCACCAGATTGTTTTATATTTAACAAGCACAAAAAGCCTAAAAGATTAAAGTTAAAGTCAAGGCCTCTAATAATTAAATAAATTCTGATAAATTAAAATGAGTTAATAATGTGTGATAACTTGTTTGTGGAAAATTCCTGAAACTAAATAGATGAACTCATTTCAAATTGAAGACTAGATTTATTATTAATTTCCTGTTTTAATTGTGTGATTTTGTGTAAGTATAAAGGGTTTGATCGTAGAAGGTGTGTAAGAGTTAAATTAGCATTGATTTAAATTTGTTCTGTCCCTGCAGGATTGCCTTGCCTGTGCAGACCTACTCCACCCTGAGCTTCCGAGGTACGACCATATCCACTGTTACCTGAACACACCACTAGAGGACACACGCCTCTGTAACCAGCACATGGTCCGGAGTCTGTGACCCACAAGATAGTTCACCTGCACGTGTTTTTACAGCTGATTTATAGAGTTTTACATGATACATGGCATTATACCAACATTAGTGCATCAGAGGCGAAATGTGAGACATTAACAACAGCTAATTAGAATGTAAAAAGTTTAAATATGATATAAAATGTTGTGTAAAATGACACGTTGATGCTGATGATGATATTAATGTTGACGTTTTCTGTCTGTGTTGAAACAGAGACCAGCCCTGAACACCAGCAGCGAACCTCTGAGATGCATTCAAAGAAAACCGTTCTCATCAAGACCATCGAGACCCGCGACGGAGAGGTAACACACACACACACACACACACACACACACTTAGGAAATCTGGATCTGATATTTAATATTTGTTGTTACAAAACTGTTACAGAGGCTTTGTTTTATTTTGAAAAATGTCTGAAAATAAAAGTTATCTCATCTTTTAATAATCTAGTGAAATTAAACTGCCACTGTGGGTCGACAAGCGACACTTTAAAGAACTCGATTGTTCACATATTGATTTGTTTAATCCATTAGTTCTGATCCTAAACTAATGGGTTCATGTCTGCAGTGATCAATATTCAGACTGGGTCACTGTTCACTTTTTGTTTATTCTGCCCTGAACAGACAAAGAGTCTCATACTGTGGAAAAACACAATCTACATCTAATTTTTTGAAGTGGAGGGAGATAACAGCTCATATATATAAAGCTATACCTATAATTTCTGCTAATTTTCAAGCTAACTCAACTCATGACCTTTGACCTCTGCAGAATATCAGTAAATCATGATCTGTGAGGATTCAGCTGCATGACATTGTGGTGCCTTTTTTTTTTCATCTCATTCAGAAGGAATTTGTGATTCTTCCAAGTAAACACATCAACACATGCAACAACTGGTTCAGCTAAACCGCACCGCATTCCCACTGCACAGCATTCCCACGCACAGCATTCTGGGAAAACATGCTTTAACAAGTCGGGGCTGCAGCTTTATCAATAAAGAAACAACAGTTTGGCTCGGCCCACGTGCAGAATGCTGGGATTTTATCTCTTTGAAAAGAAGAAAGTATTTCAACACATTAAAACTTGCAGCTTATCAAATCATTTTTATCTGTGTGCAAATCCTGAAAAACTTATTTTCTTAGTACAAGTGCCAAACCAACAGAAATCAACTTGTTTTGAAAATGTCCCAGACATGAGGGCCTTTATCTTCAAAGAGGGAAGAATGAGGGAGGTCGCTGCTCTATGGTTAAAAAGGAAAAAGTTATTTTAAATATGAAATTCAGAAAATAGTCAAAAATGGGGAAGAATTTGAAATAATAAAACAGCAAGTTAGTTTGGCCTCAGGTCAACTTTCTTCTACTCCATTAGATGGCGGCTAGAACATAAACAAAGGCTAATTTAAACCCACAGTCACCAACAGAGGTGGTACAAAGATCATATGATCATCTTTTTGGGTAGAATCCACGAGCTTTCTCATCATCTGCATTCTGGTTCCGCTCTGATTTTATTCTGAAAGTCCTAACCGGAAGTTGTGACTCATATCTTTCCGCTGCCTTGACGCTTCCAAAGAGCCTCAATATATAAACTATATTTCTATCTCTGAGCTCGTTCATCCACAGTCACATATTATGCGTTTCCGACTGATTTACTGAACGTTTGTCAAACTAGCTACGTAACCTTTGGAACTGCCTTTCAGAATCTTTCAGAATAAAAGCTCACAATAGCTTGAAATAAAGCGTTGCTGCAAAAAACAAAAAAAACAACATTAAAGAGGACGTACTAAATTAACATCTTAACGCAATGCTGTACGTCACCAGCTAAAGCCTGCCGTTACACCGTCGCCTAGCAACCTTGACTACGACGTAATTTTTTAAACAAAATCTTGAGGTTTTAACAGTTGGGCCGTTAGCTGCTGAACTGAGCTGAAACATAATACTTACATTTAAAAATGTAATCCTCAGGCTGTCTGTCGGCTTTCATTACCGTTACCATTAGCACAATGAATCTTGGGATAGGTAAGGAAGGCCGCATTTAATGGGACAGTCTAGTCGCGCCGTTGTGACGCAATCAGTCTTCAAACGCAGCCGCCAAAGGAACCTGGGCAGGTTTACCTCCGTATAAAACAGTCCACAGTGTCACACTCACTCACTCACGTGTCTTTAATGTGTTTCCGTCCTCCAGGTCGTCAGCGAGTCGACGCAGCACCAGCATGACATCATGTAATCACCTGCAGAAGAAGAGAGGAGAACCTTCCCAAACAACAACAAAACAAACAACAACAACAACAAAAAAAAGATGCACAAATAAAACTCAGCAAAAAGACTTTACAAACTCATCTTTACTGTTCTTGTTTGAAAGTTATCAGGGTTTATTTATCTGTGCCTTCAAACATGTTACTGCACTTCAAAAAAATCTCCATGTTATCACGTGTTTTCTGTAATTAAATGATGGATTTTTCTACGGATTCTTCTCAGTAGAAATCAGATTATTTCAGTGTCTCTACATTAAAATAAGAGAATATAAAGTTGGTGAAGAAAAGAACTTGATTACAGACGTGATGCGATGGAGATTTTTGCAGTGCATCGCCAAAATATTCAATTTGTGCATCTGAAAGAGGTAAAAGCATTTCTAAATAACACAATCTGACGCTGCCTTTCACTTCACACTCTGCAATTTAAAGTTAAATGTCACAGGAAATCTGCAGCTGAGCAAATCCTCTGCTTTAACGTCTCAGTTTATGACCATTTTATTTAAATCACTAAAGTGTCAGAAATGCAGTAAACACATTCTTCTCTTGGCACATCTGGTGCTTTTCCTCAAGGTCAGGGTGACTGTTGTTGTCCAATCAGGAGCTGCTGGAGAACGAGGTGGACTGTATGTGCCTGTGTTTGTCCTTATCAACAGGGGGATGTGGAGAAAAAGGAGAAGATGGAGGAGGAAGATTAAAAGGCGTCTGGAGATGAAGCGAGAGATAGAGGGAGAGGTTGTGCGAGGTAGAAAAGAAGCAGAGAGAGAGAGGGAGGGAGGGGGGGGTGTGACTTTCAGATAATATTCGCTAATAAAAGTGAAGTGGATTAATGTCACAGCTGATTGATGTCCATGTCCTTGTGTGAAAAGAGGAGTCTGACACGTTGGTGGTTTACAGGCCCATAGGAACACATGCTTTAATAATCATAGTCATAATCAGTTTAAATAAAGCATGGAGTTACTGGCCCACAGTGAAGACATTGCACTCTCCTTTACACAAATAAATAAATCAGCAAATAAATACATCCCACAGGAAAAGAACATGTCGCACAAAAGAAAAAGAAAAAGGTTTAAATTAAAAGAGAAAATGTAGAAATAACAAAAAGAAAGAAGAAGAAGTTAGTAAGTGCTGTGTTTTATGTACAAGTTTCACATCGATGCACGTGAGAAGGTGGGAGGCAAAACGAAGCCACGCGGGGCGGAGCAGAGAGGGATGGAGGGGTGCGATCATGCATTTCAGTTCACCGCGGAAGAATAAAAATGTAACCCCCCCCCTCCCCCCGCCGCACATTTGTCTGCTTTTCCTTTAATTAAAAAAAACAAAAGGTAAAGATGTTTACAAAGCTTTCACATCCTCAGTGTCCCCGAATAAAGAAAATCAATGCACATGATGGGAGGAGGCCACGAGTCCGCTGTCCTCACTCTGACCCTCTGAGACTTATTTACACTGACACCTGTTATTGAAGGTGCGTTCAAGGAGGCGCATTTAATTATAATTATTTATTTTTTTTAAATGGTCACATTGTGGCGGGAAATTTGCTTTATTGCTTTACAGCACAGAAGAAGAAGAAGAAGGTGCTGGTCTGTCAGAGCACATGGAGATAAAAACGTGGCCGTGTCCCGGTTCGGACGCTGCATCTGAAGACAGATTACGTCACAGTGATGCGACTAGACTGTCCCGAAGGCTCCTACAAATGTGGCCTTCGTTTCCAGGGCAACCTATCCCAAGATTCATTGCGTGCCTGTAGTTAAAAATAATAAGGCAGCAAAAGACAAAGTACCTTACAACTGTGAAAACCAAAGGCCTTAAAGCCTCAAGTTTTTGTGTTTTTCTTCTTCTTGGTAAAAACCATTATGCTCCACGGAGAGATACTGTATATATACTGATTTTAATTTCAGTTAAACTTTAAATTTTAATCCACAAATTTCCTCCTAAGTTTGTTTCTGGATTATTTTATGGCTCAAAACAGGAAGAAGGTGCCGTCCTGCCTCCTCACCGGAGCTGATGACAGATGATGGAGAGAGTGCAACAACATGAATACAGCCGACAGTCTGCACTGCAGTGGAAATGTTAAATAATCTCAGACATATGTTTTTTTCTCTGCACATGAAAATCTTAAAATCCTCCTCCATGTGTGTCGGGCGACTCTCATGAGGTGCCAGTGTAAATATGACTCGCCAGCAAATCCTCCTCACATATCCAGGCATCTGTGAAGACAACGAGCCAACCACACGCCATGTTTTATACCCTGCTTGTTGTAGCCCCCCACCCCCCTCCCTCCTTTAAAAAAATCTTCCAGTGATCACACTTAATGTAAAAACAAGCCATCGATGGGAGATCTGCCAGTAACCCCCCTCCTGATGCTGTTGGTACAGTCCACGGAGGGGCAAGGCACCCGTTAAAACAGACTCCCCAGCCTTCAGAGAGAAGTGCTGCATCGTCCAGCACCAAGGATGACCAGGGTTCCCCCCTTTAAAAACAACAGTAAAGAGGATTGTTGTAGTCCGGATGGCACAGAGAGCGAATGAAGGATCCCAGTTTGCATCGAAGGGCCCCTCCTTCCCTTTAGACGAACGCCGTCGGGTCGTTAAGAGGCTGAGGATCTAGTTTCTTCAGCGTCAGCAGTAGAAACAGCTGAACCAGGGCAAAGTCGTATTTTGATTTTGTGTACGATGCCTGTGTTTGAACCTGAGGCGAGTCTGAAGCTCCGATCCCTGATGTGGTTTTGGCTTGAGATGGTGACTGACAGGTCGGTGCTGCTTCGGGTTTCCACGTGTGTGTGTGTGTGTGTGTGTGTGTGTGTGTGTGTGTGTGTGTGTGTGTGTGTGTAAGTGCATGCATGCATGTGTGCATCTGAATCTACGGAGAGACAGTGAAAAGAGGTCGAACAGACCTCTGCACCGCACTGACTCTCCAGCAGGCATCCACCAGGAGAGCAGAGCCTCATGATCTAAAACTGAATTAGTAAAGGGTTAAACGTGTTGCATTGTGGGTAAATCCAGCCCTCAACATATTCATTCTAATCCTCTTAGGGGTGGAGGCTAAACCCAGATTGTATTTAAACCTAGAATCTTTGCATTTAAACCCAGTGGTGGTTTGTTCTCGTACAGGCGTGGCCGACACCCCGCCCGGGTGGTGATTGTAGAGTCATGTTTCTCTCCCTGGTTTGTGGTGTGCTCAGGAGAGGTGGTCAGACCCGTAGCGAAGGTCCTGCTGCCCCAGCGAGGGGCGCCGTGGAGCCGCAGTCATATCCAACATCCACCACGGCGTGGGGTCCTCCAACCAGCCGCCCCGGGAAGGGCTGCGCCTGCACCTGCCGGTCTCTGAAGCTCTGGATGTAGCTCTGGGAAGAGAGACAGTTTGATTCACACACGGATCTGAACTCTGTAAAAAACGATTCATCTCTTCATCAGCTTCAAAATCTACTCGACTCACGTCTGGATCAACGGACAGAAACCAACCAGGATCACCTCCTTGTGGTCGTCTGCCTCCGACACGCTTTTTACTCATAATTGCTGTGTATTGGCTAAAAGGTGTTTTGTGAGGTCACCGTGACCTTGACCTTCGACCCCCAAAATCTAATCAGTTCATCCTTGATTCCTACTGAATGTTTGTGCTAAATTTGTTCTGTCAAGGCGTTACTGAGATATCGAATGAGTCCGACAACCTGAAAACAATATGGCCGCCGGCTCGGAGGAATAAAAACGGCCCCAAACAAAACTACGTCATTAAGGTTCCTCACCGGTGACAGGACGTCGGTGTCGTAGCGGCGGATGGGGTTGGGCTTGCGGCGGTAGGCGGGCTCTGCGTGGAGCTGCTTGGCCTGGTGGTGATGGTGGGAGGAGGAGCCATGCTGCTGCTTCTTCTTCTTCTTGTTGCGGAAGCGGTCGTCTCGCTGACGGATCCGCATCACCTGCATCCTCCTCTGCTGCCGGCTGATGATCACTGCGGCACAGAAGCTCTGATTGGATTCATGCCTGACTTCCTCTCTACAGCTGATCAGTGAACACTCATTCTGCTCTAATCAAACTTTCCAGCAGCAGCTGGTGAAACGCTCAAACATCAGTCATGTGATACAGTCAGGTGACAGGAAGCAAACGATGTGGAACACCTTCAGTTTTCTACTTAAGGAAGGTTAAGGTTTAATATCTCCTTAGCTGAGGGAGTTACTTAAGACTGTTGCAGTTAAGGAACGAAGTCACCAATCATCATCATCATCATCATCATCATCATCATCATCATCATTTTTGTGATTCCTTAAGAGAAGGAGAAAACTTTAAACACTTCAGTGAACACGAGGGAAACTCAAGGAAGAAACTAAAGGGTGTTTGGTGCAACTGGTTTTCTTACTCATCACAAAACCATTTCCCATCATGCCGTGCACACGCAGCTTTATGCTTTTAAAACAGTATAATAATGCGACTGGTGTAAAGTTTCAGAGAAGCACCGGTTTTCCTCACCCTTGGTGTGGGAGTATCCCTCCGCGGTCACCTTCCACTGCACCATGACACCCAGCAGGGTGAGGGCAGGCCACACCCCCAGCACCACCCACGTCAGCCAACACACAGGCTTGCCGGGCGCCGCTTTCATCCGCTCGTACATGTACAACACGAGGGCGAAGAGCTCCACGAAGTAGTCCAACGCCACGGTGATGACGGCCGCGCCGAACACCGCCGTGGACAGCGTGGTGAAGAGCCGCTGCCACTGCAGGGTGAGCACGGCGAACAGCATGCCCAGGCCAAGCAGCACGCCCAGGGGCACCCAGACGGAGCGCGGCGGGCTGTCGGAAAGCTCCTCCATGCCCACCAGGGTGGCCACGGCCACCAGCAGGCCCAGCAGCAGGCCCACCATAAAGAGGCCCACGCTGCGAACCAGCATGGTGACCAGGCCGCAGAGCGTGCCGATGCCCAGGCCGATGCCCACCGAGGCCTCCACGCTCAGCTGGGTGTCCAGCACGCGCTCCTTGTAGCAGAGCATGAAGATGACGACGGAGCCGAACATCAGGCCCGTCAGGAACATCACCGCTTTGAAGCAGCGGTAGCCTGAAAGAAGACGAGGAAACACGACACCGTCAACAGAGCTGGAACTGGACGAGCGAAGGGAACCTCTTTACATCAGTTTGTGACTCACCAAAGAAGCAGTAAATGATGCCGAACAGGCAGCACATGGAGCACACCACGGAGGGAACCACCTTGTAGCGGCCGGCCGAGTCCTCGCAGCCGTCCAGCCGCTCGGGGCTCAGCTCCTGGTCGGACTGGGCCAGCAGCGTCTCCAGGGAGGTCGTCATGGCGAACAGGAGGAGAGAGACGGAGGGAGAGAGGAGGCGGAGAGGAGCGATGGAGGAGGAGATGAGGTGATCAGGTGGGAGGCGAGGGACAGGGGAGGCTACGGAGCGCTGTCCAGCCGCATGGTTTCACCTGTGGACAGAGAAGAAGAAAACTTTCAAAATAAGTTTCCTGTTACACTAAATCTCCATAAGAATTAAAGTCAAGATGTTAAAGCTCCATATTTCCCACTTCCTGTGTTTTATTTTGAAGTGTTGATCCATAAGAAGATATATTTGTGGTTTTAAGAACCAAAAACCATCTCAGTGTAGTTTATATCTCCTTCGTTGTGACATCACAAAGTTGCAGAAGTCCTGACGGCTGGTTTTAAGGCTCAGTTTCTGAATACAGGCTGTGTGCATTTCTCTGTGATACTTTCACAGTATTAATATAGAAGCTAGAGCTGATCTATAATCACACTACACATGGACACAGACCTTTACACTGGAGGAGCTCTAAGATTGTGAGGTTGGTGGTGCGTTCAAGAAAGCTCCGACAATCAAGACAAAAAACTTCCAGCTTTATAATGTAAGAAACGATTATAATAAAACAAGATCTCTGCATGTTGGAATTAAACCGAACAGAAATCACTGTAAAAATTAAAGTCTGTCTGATTTAAACAAAATGAGCTCAACCATGAAAAACCAGCAGCATCATCCGCAGGATCAACATCAGCGCCAGCAACAAAAACCCCTTAATAACGTGCTGCAGTATAAAACAGATTTTGTTTAGTGTCCACACACACACACACACACACACACACACACACACACACACACACACAGTGTGGCATCCCCCTGATGGCGGAAACAGTGGATGATAATAATAGCTCAGATAACAGCGGGTGTTGGTGCCGGGTGGACGGGGGCGATCAGAGCCTGGCGTTTGATCATGAGGCGTTTAAGGAGAACGAGGAGCGTCGTCCTGCAGGCCGCTCGAGCACAAAGCAAACACATCACTGTGTCCCTACTTCCTGAGAGAGGTCTGTGTGTCTC
This sequence comes from Seriola lalandi dorsalis, assembly GCF_002814215.2. NCBI lineage: Eukaryota > Metazoa > Chordata > Actinopteri > Carangiformes > Carangidae > Seriola > Seriola lalandi. Next base: position 296,344 of record NW_019525451.1, read on the forward strand.
TTATTCGTCTCTCTTTGGTTCACAAGTTGCCTCCGCTCACATTGTACTCACCCTTCCCTCCTTCCCTCCCTCCCTCCCTCGTTTCCTCTCCTGCAGCCTCATCTGTATTCCAGTGATGTCTTTTGTCCAAAGCAGCTGACTTTCTCCTTCTTCTTCTGTGTTATTCAGCATCTTTGTGTGTGTGTGTCTCCTTGTCACTCAACACACGCCACATAGAGGAAACTTGACTGTGTGGGATTATAGAACTCGGCCATTAATCTCATTTTATTTTCGAATATGATTTTTATCTTCCAACGATTATGAAACCCCCCCCCCCCACAAAAACCATCCCACCATCCACTTCCTGGTTACGTTAGCGACATACGAAGGAGCCCCTCAGAAATCTTTTAACTTATACTGTGTATAACTGGAAAAACTACATTTTTGTTGTGAAATCTGTTTTTTACTTTATGTTTTACAGTTTTTTTTTTTAAAGCTCATTAAATGCAGAATGAATAATCGTGATTTGGATTTTTGCCGTAGTGGAGCAGCCCTTTGGTTTGATATGGCATTTTATTCTTAAAGATCATGAAACTGTTGAGTGCTGGTTGGGACGTGGATTTACTGCAGCCGGCCGGATGATGAGTAAAAAATATTCTATAAAACACACAGTGCTGCAGAAAACTCAGACACCTTCAAACTCTCCAGGATTTTCAAGACCTTTCAAGGAGACGCTGAGCTGCTGGACTGGACCGATCCGAGGAGGACGCTAACTCTTTGTCTTTCACCTCCTCCTCCTCCCTCTCTTCCTCCTCCTCCTCCCTCCCCTCCTCCCCTCCCCTCCTCCTCCCCTCTCCTCCTCGGGGTGAGTTGAGTCCAGCTGTGGA
>NW_019525451.1:299945-304647 GCF_002814215.2 Seriola lalandi dorsalis
TGGTGGGGGGGGGGGGTTAAAAAGATCACATGATCATCTGTTTGGGTCGAATCTCAACCCACCATCTTTCTCATCATCTGCATTCTGTTTCCGCTCTGATTTTATTCTGAAAGTCCTGACAGGAAGTTGTGATTCCTATCTTCCGCATGTTTGTGAGCTCCTCCGTTTGAATGAAATGACGTGTGGTCGTCATGACGATGGTGTGGCGTGTGGGCAACATCAGGAACGGCCATGTTGTCCTCTCCATCAGTTCTACGTTGCTCATCATCGTGACCGTGAAGATTTCAACAGGACTCGAGGTGAGAGACACGACTCACCTGGCGCATCTTAAAGAGACACGACTCACCTGGCGCATCTTAAAGAGATACGACTCACCTGGCGCATCTTAAAGAGACACGACTCACCTGGCGCATCTTAAAGAGACACGACTCACCTGGCGCATCTTAAAGAGACACGACGGCGACAGAGAAACGTCCGCAGACGCTTCATCAAACTCGCAGCTTCAAACAAACTTCATTTCACTTGTAGATGTGTGTTTTTGTGTCTGTCACCTCGGTGAACACGAGGTTTCATAACCCTGTGACTCACTGCATCTGCTCACCATGTGTTCATTTAAATATATCTCTGCTCCAATCTGCGGACACCAGGGAGCGAGGAAAGGAAGGGAGGGAGGAGATGAGATGGAGGAAAGGAAGAAGGAAGGACGAGAGGAAGGGAACAAAATAAAAGAACATTTCAAAGCAGGAAAAACAGAGAAAAGAAATAGAACTGATGTTGTATTCAGGTGTGACAGCAGGTGAGCTCAAACCCACCTGCCCCTCCCCCCTCCCCATGTGCAGACGCAGAGATGAGACTTGAAAAAGGAGGGATGAAGTGAAAGAAAAGGGAAAGAAAGGAGAGAAAAAGAAAAAGCCAGCGGCCTTCCCACCGTGTCGCGTTACGCAACAGCCCCATAATGCATTACTCACTGCGCCTCAGCTGCTTTCCAAACCCCTTCACGCTGGCAACGACTCCCACGACTCAACACAACACAAACACACGACAGACCTCCATGGCGCCCAAACACAGGTGCAACATGGGAAAAAAACACCGCTCTCACATTCATGAGAAACACACAGACTGTTCTTTTAGAGTTTAACTTCTTTAAGCTGCAAACAACCGTTTTCATTATTAATCAGCCGATTAATCAATTAGTCTCGAGAATGTTAAAAGCAGACGATCACAAAAATCACAATTTCCACTGAGAAAATACTGAACAACAAACTTTAAATCATGTTGAAACCTGTGACTGTAAAACTATTTCCAAACGTTCTGTTGTCAGAATAAATCATTAATCACCATGTTGTATCGATCGAACAGTTAACGAGAAGCTGATCGGAAATTTAATCAACAATAAAATTATTGCTAGTTGCAGCCTTTTGAGAAAATATTTAACTTTGTTCACAATAAGTGAATCTCGTGTGAATCCTGAGGAGGCTCTGAACCTCTCTTCTGATTGGCTGACTGTTTTCTGAGTGATCCAATAAAAATACAGCAGATTTCAGGTAAAAACACTCAGAGAAACCAAATCCTGCAAGGTTTGGATGGTGGGTCCAGGTGGGCGGGGCTTGGTGACTGCTTTGTTGTGACATCACAAAGTTGCAGAAGTCCTGACGGCTGGTTTTAAGGCTCAGTTTCTGAATACAGGCTGTGTGCATTTCTCTGTGGACTGAGGCTTTGATACTTTCACAGTATTAATATAGAAGCTAGAGCTGATCTATAATCACGCTACACATGGACACAGACCTTTACACTGGAGGAGCTCTTTTTAAAAAATCACATAAAGTAAACAGAAATGAATCAAAATCATGTTTAGATCAATCAGAAATGATTTACAACAAACAAACTGGAATTAATTTTGATAAACATGATCGTATCATCTTTCAGCTGATCATTGATCATTCCCGTCCCTGCATCCACTCGACCTCAGGCTACAGCTCTGCCTTAAAGACTCAGTGAGAAAAGTAAAATCTGATCATAAAGAGCAACAGACTGTGAGTTAAATCTGGTCTGACCTGAGCGAAGTGCCGGTCCCACCGAGGTTGCAACATGTTCTCATCCACAGCCTCTTCCCTCCTTGCAGCGTCTGAACGCCGGCGCTTTAACGAGGAGCTGAGCTGCAGCCGTGGAGCACACAGACCTCTCTCTGTCTCTCGGCGTCACACACCAGCCGTCCGAGGCAACAGGCTGCCGCTGGGTGAGCTGCCAGGAACCGGGGCCGTTCAGGACGAGCTCAGAGCCGAGCTGCCAGCGTCCCGCCGCTCGCAGCAGAGGACCGAGTGTGTCACCGGTTTACGTGTCAGCTTCCGGGAGGGAGGGAGGGAGGGAGGGAGAGAGAGAGAGAGAGAGAGAGACAGCGAGGGAGAGGGGATGCTGTCATCAATCGCCCTGCCGATAACCTGGCACGCCGGCCGCCATCCCCTCTGCACACGGCAATCAATGCTGTGTTGCTGTGGAAACGTGACAGTGTGCAGGGGAGGATGTGGATGTCAGGATCATGACATCTGTGTGTGTGTGTGTGTGTGTGTGTGTGTGTGTGTCATCACGTGTCTGAGTCAGACAGAAACACTGACAACAGGCAGGTCAGACGGGTCAGGACATGACAGGACGGAGGAGTCCAGCTTTCCAGGGACAGTTTGTGCTTCACAGAGACGGACACGTTATTCTGAGAGAAAAATCCTCCACAAGATCTTTAAAAAAAAAGACAAACAGCTGAAGGTTTTTGAAAAGTCGTGTCCGGGAGAGTCACTACATATACAGAATCTTTCTGTGAGTTTAAACCTTTCTTTAACTGGAAGGAAATCGCACTCAGACAGAAAATGTAGGCGTCACGTCACTGACCCAAAAACAGTTTATACAAAGACCCAATTATCTTCTATCTCTGACTGCTGAAGGAAAACGGCCGACACTGATTCCATGATGCAGATCTGAGTTTCTAATTGTTCAGCAGGAGAATGTGTTTCTGTGCTGATGAAGGTTTTTACATCTGTCTTCATCACCATGTGGCCGGGACCATGTGGGCGGGACCATGTGGGCGGGACCATGTGGGCGGGATGTCGTCCAGCAGGTGATGGTTTCCGCTGAGGACGGATTTCCAGAGCCAAGAACTCGTCCAAGTCATGATCTGAGTCAAACCAAGACCACCAGAAGAAGAACAATTTCTCTCTCTCTCTCTCTCTCTCTCTCTCTCTCTCTCTCTCTCTTTCTCTCTCTCTCTCTTTCTCTCACAAACACCGGCACGACTCCGCGAGGATTAGACACGACCGCCGGCGCCAAGAGGGCCGAGGCGTTCTCACACCTCCTCAGACGCTCGCTGAGCGGGTTACATAAGGCTGAGAACTGAATGGGCTGCTCCACTTATTAAAACCACGTGCGGCTGCTGTCACTTCCTCTGATTGGGCAGAATGTGGAGAATCTGCTGATGGAGGGATCGGAGTGAGGAGGAAGAGGAAGAGAGGAGGAGGAGGAGGAGGAGGAGGATGACACTGAGGTCTTTGTCCGAGTCAGACTGTTTTCACCCTGAGCTGCTGAGAGAGCAGCATCCATCACGAGCCTCCACACAAACTATCTTTATCTATAAAATATAAAAACTAAAGAAGTTCTCCGAGCTCAGACTTTCATCTTTAAATGTTTTGTCCAAAACTCAAAGATATTTAAATTACAGTGATGAAGAGAAACACAACAAGACTGTGAAACAATCCATTCACTGAAACCAGTCTGGGTTTCACAGAGGATCCCCGTCAGTCCTCAGTGAGCTCAGGTTCGGATTCACGGCTAAAAACTAAATCTGGTTCAAAACCACAAGTTTTTAAACGTAGTTTCATCAGAATGAAACACGTCCGATAAATGAGGCGTGAACCTGATCCATGACGACGAGATTAAAGTTTCAGATTCAGACCTGTTGATGTCGCCAACTTCAAGGTTCATATTTTACACTTCCTGTCTTTTATTTTGAAGCGTTGATCCATGAGAAGATATATTACCATGTTTACCATCTCACTGTACTTTCACAATCAAAATAATATTTCGATCAATTCACAGTATTAATATAGAAGTTGCTTTATAATCAGAGAAGACATGGACATCTGCCTTCAGACTGTATGGGACCTTTAAAAGGCCAAACTCACTGAATATTTAATTACTGAGCTGCTGCAGTGAAGCAGTAAATCCTCAGACCGACCCAGAAAGACTTACAACAGCTGTTTTCTCTTGTAGTATTGTGTATTAAATGTTTATATGTAAAACTAAACGTTCACATGTCGACTTGTTTGACTCATGAAGGATAATGATGCAAATTAATCTTCTCCGCGGCGACCACTTGACATCGACCTCTGCTGCGTCTGGGCGGCGAGGATAATCCTCGTATCTGTGTGACACCGAGGTGAAGAGGTGGGGCGAGCTCTGGATAACAGCAGCTCTTTCACAATAACTCTTCTGTCTGCACCAGCTGTCAAAAACCAAAGAAGAAGAGGAGCAGCAGGTTCCTCTCAGGTGTCTCAGACCTGCAGCGGCACGTTTCACGACTTCTAGGAACCGTCTCCTTCCAGTTGACGAGTCACTCTTGCGTAAACGTCGCCCTCCTTCAATAAAAGCTCCCTTTCTTTTTCACACTGACTTAATCCTGCTGCTCAGTATGACTGAACGTCCCCCAGCCAGGTCTCTG
>NW_019525451.1:304667-315804 GCF_002814215.2 Seriola lalandi dorsalis
CCCCCCCCCCCCCCCCCCGTCCACCAGCGGCCCCGAGCGAGCCGCTCAGGAATACCAATGATGTTTGTTCCCATGGAGGAGAAACTAAAGGCAGAGGAGTCAGAGCAGGATCCTGAACGCACCTCAGCGTGTCTGCCACTCTGAGGAGTGATCTTCTCTTCGGCATCACGCCACGACAACCCAGTGAAGTCGGACTGCTGTTGGCCTTAGCAACGGTATCTATGGTAACAAGGCCTATGATGACAAACATTGAATGTGTAATTAAAGGTTAATTTGGATATTCCAACTGAAGAATCACATGATCAGATCCAGATCGTATCTACACATGATTTTAACCTGAAGAACCAGAGTCTTCATCAAAATAAAGATTGATCAATCGATCGGATGACATCACATCCTCCTCGCGTTTGTGCAAATCCAAAAAACAACAACAACAAGAAAAAGATAGAAGAAGAGGAAAAGACGGAAGCCATCTGCAAAGCTGTATATTGTGTTTATTGCTTTGCTAATGCTAGCTGCTTCCTCATTGGTTGACGTGTTTCCACCCACATGCCTCGTCCAATCAGAGGTGGTGGTTTGGCCGATGAGCTCAAAATGAGTCCTAAGGCCACATACCTGTACAATACCTGCCAAACAAAGAACCAGCGAGGACGTCATCATGAGAAGAACCAACTTACCACCAGAACTCCATCGTTACAGCCACTAATGTCATTTCATTTTACCTTTAAATGGGATTTTATTCACATTACGTGTCAGAAACAAATCAACCTCAACCGTCTCCTGACGTCTGGCTCACTAAAGCCGATCGAAGCCGATCAATGTTTGCAATCAACAACACTGAACTAATTACACATAGACGCACGTGCGGGAATAACCCATGATCCTCTCTGTTCGCCCTCACACGGCCCGGCCCGTGTGATCACACAGCAGGTGGGTCGATGACACTCGCAGCGTTTCCAACGTGAGGAGCTGTGATCATCAGCCGCCCAGTGATTCTGCCTGTGACCTCTACGCTCGCTCCGAGGTCGCAGACGTTCTGATGATATCTGAGGTTATTTGAGTCCAGGAAACTGTGACGGACCAGTTCTCTGTTTTATTTCATCTTTTTATCTCAATAAATAATCAATAGGCTCATCGATAACAGTGATAATCTACTATAGTCTACACAGCTGATCATTATTTTGATTCAGTTAATTCTTTGCTCTACAAAAGAAAAAAACGCTTCATATTTACAGTGAGGTTAAAGAGAGAAAAGCAGGAAGTGACTGTTGAAATAATCTAAACTACTTCCTGTTTGTTTAGTTTAAATCCTGAATGTGGGCGGAGACTCCAGACTCTCCTCAGGCGGCCTGGTCCACCTCCCTGCACCTGTCAGCTCCGACAACAGGCTGTGTTTCTTTGAACAAACATCTGGCCCTCAGCAGCCTGCGGGTCTCCGCTCGCTGTTTGAGACCACACGCTAATTATCTGGACCCTGAACGCCTCGGAGGAAACGACGCTTCCTGCAGCTTCTCAGACTTCTGCCTCTGCACAACACGGCACCAGAACGCAACACGAGAGAGAGAGAACACGACCTGTGTGTGTTTTCACCGCATGATCAATCTGTGCAATCTGGGAATATGACACACACCGTGATGCATTCAGGTTCTTGTTTTGCACAAGATGAGAGCACAAATGAGGCATTTGGCCGTCATGTTTTCTTGGTTTGAGTCCAACCTGCTGTTTATATCAGATCACAGTGACAAGAGAACAAACTCATCCTCGACTCAGATAGCGAGGGGGGGGGGGGGGGGGGGGGGGGGGATGCGAGCAGCACCATGCCGGAGATGTTGACCCACTGGCGGAATCTGAGGCGACGTGTTGTGGCATTTTTCATTCCCCCGGCGGGCCGCAGAGCTCCAGCTGCGCCGCCTGACTGCGCTGATAAGACAGCGGCCTGACACAGTGAATACACACTGCAGGGTTTCTGTCAGAGCGCACAAACGCACCGTTTCATAACTTCAACACAGCGATTATTCCTGAGCTGAAATGCTGTTTGTTGAATTTCAAAACTGAAGCATCTGTGGAAAGAAAAGGAGAAATGCCGCCCTGAAATGACGCCGGCTAATTTTTCAGTATGCAAGGTTAAATACGCTCTGAGCGAGATGTTCAAGTGGTTTACAATAAAAATGGACACGGCCATTAATAAAAAATACTTGAGTGAAGCATTTCTTTTTTTAAAAAACAAAAATAACAATGCACTTGAAGGCACCACAACACCAGTCTGCATCACTCAACACCTGGACATGACAGGAAAATCCAATCACACATGTCCAGGTCTCATCTCCAACACACAAACATAATCTGATTTCAACACTTCCTGCTTTCAAAATTCAGCCAATCCTGCGTCAGCATTCGGAGCCTGGGGATGATCAAATATAATGTCATGTTGACAGCACCAAAATGTGTCTTACTGTCGCAATTAATAGTGCAAATAATTGTGATAATAAACCGTGTCAGTCACTTTAGGATCCGTCCTCCATCGTCTCATCACTCTTCTCTCTAATTAACAAATTAAAGATGAAGATCCAGCTGGTCGACCTCCAAGCCGCTCACACATTTCCATCAGCCACAAATAGAAACACGTTAAAAGCCTCAGACTCCAGGTTCATCCAGGACCTTTTCAAGTTCATCTCGTTAACTCCAGCTCAACCCAGATCGATATGGATTTTAATTCTGTCAATCAATTTAAATATAAAAGATCATAAAATACTGAAAATAAATGTCCATAAATCACTTTTTGATATTCCATTTACAAAGATATTAAACACAGAGAAGCAGCAAATCGTCACATTTAAGATGCTGAAATTAGAGTATTGGTATTTTTTGTTGATTGATTGGCTCATGATTAATTGATAAATCCAGATTTAAACAGAGATTAATCAATTAAAAGCCGATAATCTAATTATTACTCCTACACTCTTGAATATTAGGAACCTAGGATTAAAACAGTTTGTTTGAGACCCCTTCAGGGACCGCTGGGACAGCTCAAACTCCCCCACTGGTCTAACACATAACGGACAAACTCTCTCTTTGGTAAACACAGCATCCGTTCATCCATCCATCAGTGCATTCATCCGTTCATCCATCCATCTGCTTGTAATCAGAAGCAACTGACTCTGACTCAATGATCGACCCATCCGGGTCAGACAGCACCGACCTCAGCTCCATTTACACCGCAGTGATCCGGGTTTTTACCCCCGGTTTCACCGTGTTTCACAGCAGGTGTGTGTGTGTGTGTGTGTGCGTGCGTGTGCGTGTATCTAAGACAAAAGAGACGCACCGTGCGCGTCAATCGGCCACTCACCGTCATCCCCGGCAGGTTGACGCGCCTCGGCTTCGTTCACATGACGGTAAAAGGAGCCTCCAGAACCAGAAACACCGACCATCTCCGACGCTGCCGTCCCCGACCTGGGTGTGCTTCCGTCGGTGTGGAGCTCCCTCTCTCCCCGGCAGCCTGCAGGGCGCTGGATCCCGACCTCCCTCAGTCCTCCATGGGGGCTGAAGAAAGGAGGACACAGGAGCCGGGCTAAAATGAAGAATAACCCGGGTTACATTCCGGACATGGAGCAGGAGTGTGTGAGTGTGTGAGTGTGTGTGTGTGGATGTGAGGCAAGGCTCCGGTCTGGATGGAGGGATGGAGGGAGGATATGGAGCCTCTCTCGGGGACGTAGTGCGTCGGGTGATCGCGGTGGCCTCCGCTGCAAGAAGTGACGAGTCCGGACTCATCAAAGCCAAAATCTGCATCACATTCACCGTGTTGTTGCCCCGCAGCGCCGCCTGCAGGCCGAGACCGTAAACACACCCTGAAACACACTGACGGTTGTTACAGTCAGAACCCATTTTATTTACTTTTACATTTTTAATATATTTCTAAATGTATTATTGTATCCGTTTTTCATATACAAACTATAATATGCAGTTTAACTTTTACCACTTTGAGCTACTTTATTTTATTTGCATTTATTCCTACTTTATTTATTTACTTGAAAGCACCAGCAACAATGTGAAAAACTCCCATTAAAAGTATTTAAAATCCCACTTTAGTAAAAAGGACTTTATACTGTCAGGTAAATGTACTTAAAGCCTTAAAAGAAGATGCACTCATCTTAGTCCGGTGGTTCCCAAGCTGGGGCTCGGGCCCCTCCACAGGGTCACCAGATAAATGTGAGGGGCCGTGATGATGATGCTCTCTGATGTTGCGTCACTGGTGCCTCCAGGTGTTTAATGCAGAGCGGAAACTGAGTTGAATCTTTTACGAGGTTTAGTATTTTATAGACTTTAACTGTAAATACAGTGGAGTCAAAAAGTACAATATTTTCCTGTTGTGGAATTGAAGTATTAAGTGTCATAACATGGAAATACTCACGTAAAATACTCACAAATACTTCAAAATTATATTAGAATACAGTACCTGAATAAATTACTAAACTTAAAGTATTAAAAATTAGACTATTACTATTAAAATGTCACTTATATATGAATTCATCAGTATTAAAAATGAAATAATATAATACATAATAACATCAGACTTTAGGATCGGAGCATCAGCTCTATAGATCTAAATGCAGCAGGAGCCAAAATCACTGTTGTTACCTGTGCAGATAAAAATAAAGTCACTTGGATGTGAGTTTTTTGCAGTGGGCGGGGCAGCAGCAGCAGAGTCGAACCAACCAGGAGCGAGAGCACAGGAAGTGGAGTTATTTAACCTTCAAAATAAGACTGACACGCCTGGGATTTGACTGTGTTGTGATACATCTTGTCTTTACTGTTGCACTAAGGTCCAGCAGGATTCAGTCATTTACACATCTGCTGCAGCTGGACCACATCACCACATCTGCCCTGAGAGGCTGGATTATCGGCTGGCAACTGCCCCTGGACCCTCAGAAGAGCTTGTGTGGAGGAAGGGCCAATATCTAGACAAAAAACACTGAAAATGTACATTTATATTCATTTATTTGTATTTATTTATATTTATATTTGTTCAGCATTAAACATATCAAGAGCTGCATTACATACTAACATATATTGTAGAAAATTTGAATTCACATTGTTAGAAAAACAACATCCGCAGGAACATTAAAGAGATTTATCAAATTTTTCAGTCACACTTTGTTACGAACACGAGGAGAAACATATTTTACAGGTTGTTTTTTTTGTAACTTAAAGAAGCAAAAGCTTAAAGTTAAATCACCGTTTTGTGTTAATGACAGATGTTTTCAGTTTTAGCTGCTGGTTCAACTTTTCCACTGATTCCAGTTCAGCATGTAAACACTTTCCCGCCCTGAGTCGTGTCCTTCCTGTTTCCTGGTTCTGCCTTCCTTTCCTTCCCTCCTCCTTAAAACTACATTTTGTGTTTAATGTGAAACAGAAACTTTCTGCTGAACGTGACGTGTTTTGAATAAAAGTGAATAAAAGCAGAAAAATGTCTCCTTATTAAAGTGATTAAAAGTTAAAGAGAGGCTGCAGTTCCACCTCACTGTCAGAGGGGGGCAGTGTGGACCCTGCGTCCTCTCGACACCCTGGAAACCACAGCTGTCACCTCAGACGGATCACATGGGTTTGTGAAATCACAAAGTGGTAAAAAAACATGTTTGTGCAAGGTGCATGGAGTCAGCAAGTTCTCATCTACATGTGCAGGGACACACACACACACACCTACACACATACACATGCACACACACACACGCACACACACACACACACTGTATGCAGCTGCTTACTCTACAAACATTGCAGTAAATATGATTATTTACTTATTTAAGTTCAAAGTTCAACAATCAAATAAAAAAGGCTGAGAATGTGTGTGTGTGTGTGTGTGTGTGTGTGTGTGTGTGTGTGTGTGTGTGTGTGTGTGTGTGTGTGTGTCGTGAAGCCAGCCAACATCATTACTCTGCAGGAACCAGAACCTCCACTCCTCGTCTTTGTCTTGGAAACTCTGGAACAGATTAAAAATAAATCCTGTCGCGCAGGAAAAGAAAACTTTAAAACTTCAGAGCTGCTTTTATTCAACAGTTTGCATAAGAAATTTAATATTTTAGATTCTCTACTTTGCTACTGATCTAAAAGTCCATTCATTTATCACTTGAGCAAGTTTAGGAGGGAAAAACTTTTTGTCATTGTCAAATTTTCAGCAATTTGTGTTCTTGTGTGATATTTATCCTGTGGTGTTATTGGTGCAATAATAACACCAGGTGTGTTAAACACCAACGCTGCAGGTGGACACACATCATCTCTCTTTACACCTGATGTTTAAATGAGTGATTTGATCGTGCTGATATCTGCAGATAAAACACTTCAGCTCGAGTCTTTCACTCTAACACCTCCACAATTACAAAAGAGCAGAACAGTTTAGTCTGAGGTCAGGCTGTGATTGGCTGCTTCCTGGGGGAGGAGTCTTAGTGTCAGCACCTGCGCTGCCCTCATCAGACTCTGGGCAGGAAGCGCAGGTTGATGGGCTTGGAAGGGATCATCAGGATTCGGGTTTTCGGCTCCACAGCCGGGGCGCCGTCCTCCGGCTGGACGTGGTAGTGCTGCATCAGCTGCAGGGCGACACACGCACTGATGAGAGGCTCGTTTCCTCAGTTTAACGTTAGTCTGTGATTCAACAGCAAGATTTCAGAGCGTGTTTGTCTCTCACCCTGCACAGAGCGAAGTACATCTCCATCTCCGCCACCCTCTTCCCCACGCAGGCTCGCACGCCGACGCCGAACGGGATGAAGCTGTACGGGTGGTGCTGGTAGAAGCCGGGCGTCGCTCTGGCCGTCTCGCGCAGCCAACGCTCCGGGATGAAGCTCTCTGCGTCGACGAACTCTGCCTCATCGTGACAGACGGCGTAATGACACAGATGGAACTGAGTCTGAAGAGAAAGAACGATCACAAAGTTTAAGTTCTGATGTTAAAGTTAAAGGAGAACTCACAGATTTCTTTTGGCTCCGCCTCCCCACCTTCTTTGGGAACCAATAGTTGTCCAGTATCACCTCGTTCTCTGAAACGAAGCGTCCGTTTCCGGGGACGACGGGATAAAGGCTGGTGGAGGAAGACACAGAGATCAGAGAGAAACACGACCTGCAGAGAACCTTTCTCTTTATTACGTTATTAAATCATGTCACGTTAACAGACATGACAGAGCTCCAGATTACAGACGCCGACTGGAATGATGCTCCTGCAGCAGAACACGGCAACTGTGGCAGATTGTAGGGAGTCGCTGCGGGTGTCCATAAAATCATGGCAGTGATCTGTGACTCATGGAGACGATGAATCAAGACTTTGTTATTTGGACGGAAGGTTTCAGGTAAGAACTCATCCCGACACCATGAGGATCTCCATCTGCTCTGTTGCATCACATGATGTTGTGAAAGCTCCCTGTTACTGTGTGTGTGTGTGTGTGTGTGTGTGTGTGTATCATGTCGGCTGATGTCCAGATTACTGTAGTCTGCCGCACCAGTTCATACAATCTGCCTTCATGTGACTTCATTAAACATTACTGAACAAACAATACTCAGTGTGCACTCCTGCCTCACTCTTCTTAAGCCTCTAATTTCATTAACTCTACCAGGATATTCCATGTAGTTATTTGGATTTTTTAAGTAGAAATTTTAAACATTTTAAAGACGTGGCACCTTAAAGTGCTGAGAGGTGAGTAACAACACCTACAAACACATTTTATTTGGATTAGTGAGTCATGCTGACTCCTCCCACATCAGGTGTGACACGGCTTCACTACTCGGAGCACGTCGCACGGGTTCATGTTCTTCTACAGAAACACTGTCGTTACTGAATCTGTGAAAAGTCCAAAAAAACATCAGATTTGGATCAGAACCTCCCAGGATCGGCCGTCCATACTGACCCACCTGAGAAGGCGTATCACATGACCACGTGCACTGGGCATGTGTGAGCCGGTGTAAACAGGAAGCGTTTAACTGAACAACAGCTGCTAGCAAAGACAATAGGGTCAGTAACGGCTGGTGAGGCTGATAAGAGCCAATCAGGAGAGACCGTGTGTGTCTGCGTTGTCGTTTCCAAAGGTCTGTCGTCCAGACTACAACGCCACCGTGGAGTTTTCAAAATAAAACAGGTCCAGCAGAGTTTCCAAAAGTCTGAGACGCCGTCTTGATAATAAAATCAGCAGCAGGAAGTGAACTTCCTCTGCGGCCTTCTGGAGTTGCGCTGTCTACTGTGGATGTCACCAGATCGAGAGCTCATGCAACATGACTGATGATTTACCAACACACACACAAGAACACCTCTTAACTCACTTCCTCTCTGCAGGTTTTACCTTTGTCCAGTTGCTGCTCACCCATTATTTATTGACCTCGTCTACACTGACGCTCCTGCAGCGTCGCTCTGCTTTAATCTTTCATCTCAGTTTGTCGCTCAATAACAAACCGAAGGAGTTCTGTTGTTGTTCTTGTGCTTCAGGAAATCTCCCTGCGATAGTGTTTCCTTCAAGACCGATAACGAGTCTCGTTAAGGGAGGTTAACGCAGCAGAGCTCTATCAACCACAACAGACTGAGAAACAAACAGAGGCTTCTTCCTGTTTCCTGCTCCATCAACGTCTCCCTGAGCTTCTCCCGTCAGACACAAGAGCTGATGTCAGACCGTTTCTGAGTCATTTTAAGTCCTAGAGCCTCTCTTTGGTTCCCATGATGCATTTATTCCCTCAGGTCGAAATAAATCCTCCTTTATCACCAGGTGGAGGTCTGTACAGAGTTTCTCTTGTTTTCTGTTTTTTGTGTGTTTAAAAATAAAATTGATTTAAAACTTGTTTAAAAAGATCATGTAGACACTGGTTCGTTTTCAGGGTCATAAAAGGTCAAACCCGCCTCTTCCTCAGACGTCAGCTCACCGTAACGTCTCCTTTATGACGGCCTTCAGGTAGGGCATCCTGCTCAGGTCGTCCGTGGTCGGCTCCCGTCCGTCGGGACACACGGCGTTCACCTCGCCGTACAGTCGATCCTGAGCCCGCCGGTCCCGCGCCAAGTGGTACAACGTCCACGACAAGGTGTTGGACGTCTGAGAGGAGGAGGGAGGAGAACGAGAGGAGGGAAAGGACGGAGAAATCAGAATAAACCTTGACTCATGTGACCGGACTGTTCTGTGGAGATAATCCGTCTTACGTGTAATTCTAAGCAGGTTTTGATTCTGTCGCGTCCTCACACTTTAAAATGTCTAAAACTAAAACAAACACTGAGAAGAGTCAGTGTGCAGTCGGAAAATAATCCTCACTCCTCAATGAAATGAAACAGGCTCCTTCCTGTTCTGGTGACGACTGTGAAGACTTTAAATATTTACAGAAGCAATGATTCGTCAGACAATTACAGCTGTAGATGTAGTACGTGTTCAGAGACTGTTAACATCTCTTCTTACCACAGAATATACACACACACACACACACACACACACACACACACACACACATACACACACAAGGTTAAAAAGTTTGTGTCAAAATGTTTGAATAACAAGAAACGTGTAATGTTTCATTGACATTAACTGACACAATAAAGTATTTCATTTTAAAAAGGAGAAAATATGTTCATCAGGTTTTTGTAAAAACACTTTTCTTTGTCTGTGTGTGTTAAACTGGTGTCATGGGACAGAGAGGAGGAAACAGAGGAGGAAACAGAGGAGGAAACAGAGAGGAGGAAACAGAGGAGGAAACAGAGGAGGAAACAGAGAGGAGGAAACAGAGGAGGAAACAGAGGAGGAAACAGAGAGGAGGAAACAGAGGAGGAAACAGAGGAGGAAACAGAGAGGAGGAAACAGAGGAGGAAACAGAGGAGGAAACAGAGAGGAGGAAACAGAGGAGGAAACAGAGGAGGAAAAAGAGAGGAGGAAACAGAGGAGGAAACAGAGGAGGAAACAGAGGAGGAAACAGAGGAGGAAACAGAGAGGAGGAAACAGAGGAGGAAACAGAGGAGGAAACAGAGAGGAGGAAACAGGAGGAAACAGAGAGGAGGAAACAGAGGAAGAAACAGAGGAGGAAACAGAGGAGGAAACAGAGGAGGAAACAGAGAGGAGGAAACAGAGAGGAGGAAACAGAGAGGAGGAAACAGAGAGGAGGAAACAGAGGAGGAAACAGAGAGGAGGAAACAGAGGAGGAAACAGAGGAGGAAACAGAGAGGAGGAAACAGAGGAGGAAACAGAGGAGGAAACAGAGGAGGAAACAGAGAGGAGGAAACAGAGAGGAGGAAACAGAGAGGAGGAAACAGAGAGGAGGAAACAGAGGAGGAAACAGAGGAGGAAACATGGAGCCTATCTTTAACACAGAGGAGGCTGTTGTTTGTGTCATGTTTAAAGCGACATATTGGAACATTAAAACTCTTCTGCTCAGTCAGTAAAAAGCCGACAATGCGTCTTTTTTAATGCTCAAACTGAAGCATCTGAGCTGCAACACAAACCTGCAGCCTCCAAACACGCAAACACTTCAAAGATTAAACATCATCACACAAAACCATCAGATTTATTGGACTGAATCAAGAATCCACAAATGAAAACAAAGGTTCCTGTGATGATAAGACCTGGATGATCGCTGCTGTACCTGCAGTGACACCCAGGTCTTAGAGTTCACAAACCCACAGCTGGTGGTTAAAACAATGGCAACAAGTCCCGACCACACCTGGGAATGCAGCCAGACAGGTAAGTGCAGCAACCTCGTCTGCGATTATCTCCGAGTGCGTTCCTGCAGTTTCAGGTTTTGATTCCCTCGAGCAAAACTCATCTGATTCCACCGGGAGCAGCACAAAGCCTCGGGGAGTTTTATTACATCTAAATCCACAGGTTGTTGCCTGGTGACACGAAAAGCCTGATGGTTATTTTCTCGGCTTTTGTATTTCACCTTCAACGCCTTCAAGTTACACAACAGCCGGACTCTGACAGGTTGTGATCTTTTGAAAGCTGCTGGAGCATGAACGCCGTTCTTTCACCTCCAGGCGTCACTACGACACATTTCTGCAACTGGGTCAGAGTTGGTCTTGTTGACGCTGGTGTGGAAACATCAGCGTTGATGCGGACAGATGTGGGTTAAGGTCACAGTTACAGGTACGATCCGGCAGCCGCACATCAAGACTAACGAGTCCCGAGTCCACACCTCTA
>NW_019525451.1:316326-325488 GCF_002814215.2 Seriola lalandi dorsalis
CAGCTCTGCACAAACCATAACCTGCCAGGAAGCCAAGATATATGAAATATAAATCTTCATATCTTTAGTCACAATCCCTCAAAATATCATGATAGAAAAGCTCAAAGTTGTAAAAACGTTTGTTTTACTATGTGTACATTAATAAAGAAGAAAGATGTAAGAAATGAAACTATAATAAAGTCTATTTACATGTAAGGGGATTTTTCCTGCCTTTTTCACTAAAATTATGGCTCATGTGAATCATGAAAAAAATGAGTAATTCAGACATCAGCACTTTGAACTGTTTTCCTCAGAAATAGGAAGTGTGAACCCTGAGCAGCATGTCACCGGTCTGATTCCCTTTACTACATGTGTCTCTCTCCACTTCCACTGATTTCAGCTGGTGAAAAACCCAACGCTCTCCCACAGAGGAAAACACAGTTAATGAAGTCTGAACCTTCTTCTTCTGCAACGTTACGCTTTACTCAGTTCCCAACATGTTAATGCACATCTGGGTTAATACACATCCCCTTTTCAGTTTGTAAAATAGTTATTGGAAGTTCGACTGGACACATATTGTTGTCTCTCACGACTGTGTAACTTCCAGGCTGTTTCTCTGTAACAGGTGAAACGCTCTCAACTGTCCAGGAAATAAAGAATTGCAAAACCCGACAGGTTCCAACAAACGATCGGGTTTCCTCTGCTCAGGGTTCAGATATTTTTGTACTTTCAGATTTGGCATAAACAGTCGGGTCTTAAAGACGCAGGAATGCAACTCGCCTCAGATGGAAAGAATGAATAGAATCTACTTCACTGACTCAAACAAAACAAATGAGACCAAGAGGAGGAGAAACTGCTGTCGGACAGAACAGCGTTCCTAATTTGGAAAGAGTGATGATGACGAGTGATGAACTGGAATGTGAAGTTGTGAAACAAACATCAGTTTCCTCCATTAAAATTTCATCCGCAGCACGATTCACCTTCCAGCTGCAGCTCGCTGGGTTTCCTCCCTCGGGTCAGAAGCAGCGCAGGAGATCATCAACACAGAACACAAACACGTTTGTTGGAACAAATACGTCTCACCGTGTGGGAGAAGTTTTATCTCATGAAGAAGCACAAACAGTGTCGCCCCCCCCCCCCTCACCGTGTCGACTCCTCCCAGCAGCAGCTCCGTGACGCTGATGTAGACCTCGGCTCTGCTCATCTTGTCAGACGACAGCAGGTAAGTCAGGTACATGCCCTCTGCCGGCTCGCCGCTGCACACCTGCGCTCCGATTTCAGCCATCCTCCTGTCGATGAGGGTCTGAGCTGCCGAACAGACGCACAGGTGAAAAAACATGGATGTCAAACGTGAAACTGGAACCTGAAAAGACGCAGATTTCCCCCTTCAGTCGTTTCTCTTGCTGCCTACCTACGTCGTAGAGGTCGTCCCACGCCTGAACGAAGCGTTTCCAGAAGGGGAGGACGCTGCGGCTCCAGCGGGGGAAAAGCACCACCATGTCAGACAGCGTCAGCATGTTGTTGACGGCGGCGATGAAGCGCAGCGTGTCCGGGGGAATCTCCTCCTGCAGGCAGCCCAGCCTGGTCTCAAACAGGATGGAGGAGATGCCTGCGGGGGAGCGGGAAAAGGTTCAGAGGACTCGCTTCCCTCTGTGCCCTCCACTCCGAGTGTCGCTGCAGCGCCTCTTACCCTCAAAGCCAAATCTGTAGAGCTCAGACGCCAGATCTGGAACCGTGGCCTGGTCCTGACTCCGGCTGCGGAGGAGCTCGACGCGTCGCAGCAGATCTCCGACCACGCGGTGGATGGTGGAGGCGAAGGCCGACACCTCCCGCAGCTTCAGCATCTTGGGGTTGAGGGCGCTGCGGATCCGGTACCACTCTGGTCCTGTGCTGGAAAGTGACAGAGCTTTAATGTTCTTCAGATTACAGATTCGAAGTGACCCATGAAGGCGCCCTGAGGGACCCCTTCACAAGAAATCAGACTTTCAAAAACATGAAGCTTTAACTCTTTAAAGGTTATTATTTGTCCCGCCGCGGCGTCCGTCTCCACTCACTCCACATGCAGACCGTAGGCCTGCCCCCTCAGGTCCCTGTACTCCTTCCAGTGCGGCAGCTCGGCCCGGACCGGGTAGCGACCCTCCTGTTGGATCACCTGAGCTATGAGCTCCGGAGTCGCCACGTTGACGAGGTCGAACGGGCCGAACCTGGAGCGCCAAATGGGTCCGTACAGACTCCTCTGTAAACCCTGAGGAATAATGACAGTGTGAACCAGAATTTAAACATTGACACAGCTGATTTCTGAGATACTTGTACAACCGGAAAACTTCCATTGTATTAAATTACTACATCTAGAGTAACTGGTTACTTTTTTATGAACCTGTTCAACCAAAATATATAATTAGCTCCATAATTATGTAGAATTAATTGTCTAACAGATGCAATAATATACAGATATATTCTATCTAATAGTCTGAAACAGTGAGTTCTTTTACTTTCAATAATTGAGTACATTTTGCTGCAACAAATACTTGTACTATTACCACACTACACTGCGTATTACTGCATTTTTACATTGTGATACTGTTACAACTACTTTCTTTCCTCCTGTGTGTAAAATGTCTGCAGCAATTAACAAGTTCCTAACAATAAAATTACTCCTGAGACTTGGTGAAAATGGGATTCTGGGTAATTATATCACTCAAATTCAGATGGTTGTGTCTCTAAATCACAATATACCAACCTGAAGCCTTAAAAACATTTTAAAAGTATTTTTAAATTCAGGAAAAAGAGATCATTTCTACATTTACATAAACTTTAGTTAATGTTTGTGTTAATGTTTCCTAAAATACTGCACTTAACCCACGACTACAACCTAAAATAATCATAAACATATTTCATAACATGAAAATACTAATAATGAATCAATTCTCAGTTATTTGTTGTCAGTCAGGGGCAGCGCGTACCTGCAGGAGGTGGCTCTTCTCCGCGTAACCTTTGACAAACAACCAGTACAGAGTGGTGGACATACTGGGCCCGGGCAGGTCATCGATGCCCTTCAGCCTTCCCGCCTCAGTCGTCGTCTGGACGCTCAGGTTTCTTCTGGGTGCGGACGCTCCGGGTCGGAGCTCCGAACCGGTCCGGGGCTCCGGCGCTGTCCGAGCGCAGAGCGCAGAGAGCCGGAGGGACCGGGCAGCTGCTGCCGGGGAGGCCATGCTGGACACAGTGCGGTGTGAAGGCAGCGACTGTGTTGGTGAAAGTTTGTTTAGTGCAACTCCTTTTATTGTGTTCATCCCCCTACAGTCACTTCTCAGTACTGCAGGAACTGCTCGTATTAAATACTTCAGAGATTCATTTATTCTCGTATTATTAAGATTTTCTAGACAGTCCTTAAATGCAACTATTGTGTCTTTGTATAGAAAGAATAAAGACAATAAAGTGATCTAACAACAAAATATAAAATACCTGCTTTAACCTGCTTTTACTCTTCAAACCTGCAGCTGAATCCACTGAAAGTTTCTGTATGATTGTGATTTTTCAGATGAATTAGTGGCGTCGTGCTGACATCTAGTGGTGAGTCAGGGTCGCTGCAGTGTCAGGGTGGCTGACAGCAGTTCTTATTCTCACCCCTTTTACCCACATTGAATCCTTAATTGTGTTCAGATAAATTAATTAATTGATTAAACAGAAAATTAATTCATAATTGTGATATTTGATTGATCATTTAAGTAATTTTTTTATATTTAACACCAAGCTGAGATATTTAACGTAGACGTAGATGATTCAATATCACAGAGGTTTTTCTGAGCAGCTGGACTCTCAAAAATGACTTTAGAGACAGTGCTGCATCCCATCCTGTACTTACTGCTGAGGGATCGGAAGGACTCTCCTGCAGGAAAAAAGGAAGTAAACTATAAACAGACGAAGGCCTCAGACAACAATGTACGTGTGTTATGTGTATTAGTACATATTTACCTGCCGCCAGAAACCTCAGGGTCAAAGACAGCCTGTCTTTTGCAGGAATAGCTTTTCGTAGTTTGGTGTCCTGTCTGGCGAGTCGTGGCCCAACTCTCCTCAGCAAAATGTCAAATTCTTCTGGAGTCATCTTCACAAAGTTTAAAAAGTCATCTCAGCTGTCATCGACCTGCAGAGACAGAATAAAATACAAAACACATAATGAGTCGCATGAAAAACTGACTTCATTCAATGAGACTTTACATTCTGGCTTAAAATGTTGTCATCAAACTTGAAACTTGCACAGTTTCAATAATTTAAAGAAAGCTGAGTTGAGGGTTGCAAGGTGCATTCAGTTCAAACTGATGTATAATTTAGGCCTGCACAACTGAATGCTCTGCTGTAAAAATCTGTTGCGTTTGTGGCCACCAAGGAAGAAGGGGAAATCTGCACACTCTTGAAACTGCACTGTAGAGTACAGGTGAAACAAGAGTTCAGCTTTCCCGTCTTTTCTTTAGGTGTATATTTTCTTTAATTTCATTTAATTTAAACCACAAGGCTTGAATTTTTTTCTTTTTATTATAGTTAATAAAAGAAAAAGCAGAATATTAAAATCAGTCTTTGTCGTTTTTACTGGAGGAAAAAATAATTAATTAATTTAGGTAGGGTTTTTTTTTTTTTATTATTTCTTACAGAATTCAGGTTTAATTAATTAAACATCTGCTACAATTAGTTTGTTAGCAAATGGCATTATAACAACGTAGTTAAAGAGACTAGTGTGAATGCGTCACAGAAAGAACCGTTAGCTTTAGTCCCAACGAACCGGCCGCCATCTTTGACCATCCCATCATTGTAAAACCTCAATATCCAATGTTTTTGACACTTCTACACACAGTGTGTTCAATTAAACTACCACGACCGTTAAAACAAACTCATGCTAACACCTAGCAGAGTTAGCATTAGCATCCCCCACCACCACCACACACACACACACACACACACACACCTTTAAATCCGGAGGGAGGCTGCTTCACGTCGGCCAGTTTTTCTTCCAAATGCGTCTTTTTTCGGGTGTTTTTTGCTAGAAGAAGCACCGTCGCACAGGCAGCGGCACGGAGCAGCTTTCGCCGGTACTCCATGCTTTGTTTTCTGCCAAAAGTAATGCTGAAATGCCGCGGCAAGACGTATCGATCCGCGTCGTCTTTTCAGTCTGATTCGACAGTTTTATTTTGGAGGTCTTCACCGGAAGCGTTAGTACGTTATTATGTCTTCCTTTACACATAAACCTACACAATATGTCTTTCTATACTTTACAGTTGTAAAACTATATTACCGTCAGTCTGCTTTCATTGAGAGTATTTATTTATATTATGATTTAATTTTTTAACAAATGTCGTGATGTTTGTTATGGAAACCCATTTCCACCTATTAAAGAAAAAAATCATAAAAACGTAGCCTTGATTAAAAAATAAAATTATGTTAAATCAAAAGTATGAGAATAAGAGAGAAATTATGAGACAGAATGAAATAAAAAGTAGAAATTATGAGTTAAAAAGTCAGAATTATGAGACAGAAATCTAAATTATAAGATAAAGTCGAAACAAGAGTAATACTATTATAACTCTAACCATAGATACAAATTTTCTGGATCTAATTTGGCTTTCCATTAACAACATTAACAGGCAAAAATCTGAAAATACATTTCAAACACAGGCTGTTTGTATGAAACAACGGTCACTCAGATGTGAAATAAATATCTTTTATTGTTTTCATCGTCATAGTCATAATTGTTGTAATTATGAACACAGAGCTGTGGCAATACTCCAGAATTTTGCCAAAAAACAGCAACCATTCAACGGCACTGCTGCGTCTCTCAGGACCCAACCATGCAACCATACAATCTCCCATTTAAAAAAAAGGTAAAATAAAAAATATATATTAAAAAATTATGCGTACCACTGATATACAGATCTGATATAAACAGGCGTATTGGTCACAAACCAATTAGAATTATAAACATGGCTTCTTTTACAATACACAGAGACCAAACATGTGGGATATAAGTGTACTTTTCTTTAAAAAAAAAAAAAAGGGTACATTTTCATTTTATACATTTGTACATGATTTTTTTTAAATTTCATTTTCATTATTATTTTAATGTTCTCACCCCCTACAGTCAGAATGCTCAAGGCATTTCAGGCGCAGTGTCCAATGAGCACAAATTGCAGTAAATGCACGTTTACAAACTCACACACACACACACACACACACACACACATACAAATTACACACACACACTCACACTCACACACATCCAGGAGTGGCAGCAGTGGCTTTAGACACTAAAGAGAGAACTACAGGTGTATCTTGGCGTCTGCAGGTGGCAAATACTGGTACCAAAGAGTTTAATCCACTGTGGTGAACGAGGCCATCTGACGGTAGAAATGAGACAATACATTCATGTACAGGTCATCGCTAACTGAACCCTCAACACACACACACACACACACACACACACACACACACACGCACACCCGCTCACATTCACACTTGTGTAAAAATAAAGAATAGTCTTTAAAATGTGCAAAGAAAAGGTCGCTGAACCGAGCTGCACGAGCGACAGCTGACGAGGAATCGTGAAAAAGCATCAGTGAATAATCGATAGTGCATAATGGTAGTGCGTATCAAGGTTTACCAGTGCTGGCGGCGTTTTACAACTGAACCTCCATCTGTACCAGACAGTTTACTGTACGCCGCCTCCAACTCAATACAGGAGGCTGATTTGCAAATACTCTACAATGACTTCTTCTTCTCTGGAGCTTTGTTTGTTTGGTACCGTTTGGAAAATGCATAACGTGAGTGAAGGAGGAGTTTGTTTCCACAACCTGTGCGGAGCTACCGGCTGATGACAGACACACGACCACAGAGCGACAGACGGGCTGAATCTTTCAGACCAGTTTAAGTGCCTTCAGGGAAAATCACGACCTGTGGTTCGCAGCTCTGAGTCACTCTGGCTTTGACTTCCTGGATGATTCAAGGTGAGGAGCAGCAGCTGTTGAACAGGTGCGATCAGTAAAACACGGCTCTTTAGCAACACCTGGTGGACACTGCAGGAAACTACAACAACATCTGCAGATACATGTCGTCCTCGCAAGTTTTCGTACCAAATATATCACAGCTACATGTCATTTGTTTACTGATCAGAACCAAAAACATCCGCCTGTCCATCCACCAATATCCAACTTCATACTGGAAAGTAAACTAATAAAATGAGGTGGTGTCACTGGAGCAGTAGAAGAAGAAGTTACGGGCTGACACTGTTGAAACGTGCAGCTTCACCACTGTGTGTCAGTCTGCTTCATGTTCTCAGGTCTCCAAACACTCAACCAGCTGCAGTGCATCGTGGGAAGTCAAGGAGGAGTTTGACATGTTACCAACTTGTTTCAAAAATAATAAGAACAAATAAAGTCACTGAAACGACACACAGGGACATTTTAGAGCTAATGTGTAAAGAGCCGGTAAATATTACTGCGAGCTCATCTGTCTTAGACACTGTGTGTAAATCTCTATGTCACTGCAGCTCCGCCCACAACAACACACACACTGACACCTACACACACACACACACCGAGACTCCGATTACTCTGTCTGACTTCTGCGAGAGGATCAAGGTCTGACATGAAGCCAGGTGAGGGCTGAACTCGTCTGTAGTGAACGTGTAAGAAGCGGGACATTTAACCAACACGTGATTGGTTGTTGGCAGAGCTGCCCAAAACAAGATGACTCCTCCTGGTCGTCATCAGCCGAGGGGTCGCTGGTTGCAGAGAGCTCATTTAAAGCTGCAGTCTGGTGTTACTGGTGCATAGTTGTGGAGCCAACGCCATGAACAACCTCTATGGATCGTTCGTATTCAACACAAAGACGTGACTGAAGCTCGGTCCCGAGAGGAAGCGGAGGCGGCGGTGACAACGACGACAGCCGAGCGGGACGCGGCGCACGTTTGTGGTTCGGCTAAAGTGACGAGTTGACGTTCTGATACAGAAGCTGCAGCGCCGCCTGCTGTTCAGGAGTGAAGCTCTGTGGGAAACTGTAAACGACACCGTGGAGAGCGGGTCTGTTCTGTGGGAGTGCATGTGAGGCCAGAACAACAAAAACACAAACACAAACAACACAAACAACATGTGACACGATGAGAGTGCTGTGATATGGCAGAGTGATGGAGGACAGGAAGGGACCGACTGCAGCGGCAGAGAAGAAGAGACAGTTAACTGGATATGTACCTGTAGGTTCAACGACGAGCAGCTCGTGAGGTGTTTGGAAACGTCCGGTTTTACAGCTCCACATGTCGGACAACAGCGGGACAGCGTCATACAGCCAGACCTCTGGCCAATCAGCTGCGAGACCTCTCGCCTTGATCGACGCTCTTCAAATGCTCCTCTTTAGTTTCAGTGCTTCTCGTGGTCTCAAGTGGTCGACAGGAAGTTTCTTCGCCACCAAAGAGCCATATTCTGAGTTTCCTCATTTAATGACAGATCTGATGCAACTGATCATTAATCTCACCGTCAGTTCATCCCACCATTATTTTCTAAAATGATAAATTCATTGTTTCGTCTATAAACTGCTTCTGCAGAACGACCTGACTGTATCTCATATCAAACTGTATTAAACACAGGATTTTAAATGAAATATTCGTAAATATTCTGCTCACCAGGCGGCCGCTAACTGATGTAACAGCTGCATTAAAACCAGTGACGTACCGGTAAAAGTCAGGATCTAACGGCCATGAACTGACTCTGAATCCACAAGAGTCCAACCAATCAGACCACTCAACACTTTGAGAAGCAGAGGAGACAAAAGGTGCATTCGAGAAATCAACACGTCTGGATTCTGTGAAGCAGAAGTTCCAGTCCCTGTCGGAGAACCGGTCGGGAGGTGAAACCTGTTACCATATTTTGTTACCAGGCAAACGAACGGAGTGAGCTGAGCTGAGGCGGGACCCCATCTCAACAGCAGGAGAGTCTGTGTTACAGAAAAAGGCAGAAACGGACGTTGCGGCTGAACTGGGATCAGCTGGATTCGGGCTAAACGGTGCAAAAGGCAGTTTATCCAGGAGGAGAAAAAAAAAACGACACTCAGAACGACTGCGACTAAGAACGACAGAGATTATCCACAAACTCACTGCGTTTCAAAACAGAAAAGGCACACGGCAAAGAACGAAGATGGGGAGGGAGG
>NW_019525451.1:325604-364024 GCF_002814215.2 Seriola lalandi dorsalis
TTTGGGAGGGGGGGGGGGGGGGGGGGGGGGCAGAGCCATTGAGAGTCAGGCGTCACCTCCTGTAGGTCCACAACACCGACACTATCCCACTCCAAGACGTTTGAAGAGAGGAACCGTACAAACATAAAAAAGGAGACGTTTTCAAATAGTCGTTTTTCGTCGCTTCAGGAGGAAGTGCTCCGTCCCTCCGTTTCTCACAAATTAAGGTGCAACTTGCGGAGAAAAATAAAATAAAAACTCATGTCCTCTATGGCAGTCTCATACAAACAGAGACAGGAGGAGCAGGTACGCGCCACCCCCCCGCCTACACGCCCCACCTTGCTCCAGCCAGTCCTTCCTGGTCTGATGTGGTTTCAGCTCGGAGGTGGAGGGAGCGGGGGGTCAGAGGCGGGGGCGCCCCATCGGGTAAGGCCGTATCTGGCAGTTCGGCAGGCGGGCGGGGTTTAAAGGTTCAGGGGTGGGGTTAATGTACAAAGATGTGCCTCAGTAGCTCATCAGCAGACGGCCGCTGCTTGGTCTCTACAAAGATCCGTTTGAGAAACTCTCGGCAGTGGTCCGACACGTGGGCGGGGAGAACCGGGTTAGTGGGCTGGGTGGCGATCTTAAAGATGGCTGCCATGGCCTCAAACTCCGCCCAGGGGGGTCGTTGGGTCAGCATCTCCACCACGGTGCAGCCAACGCTCCTGAGGGCGAAGGGACAGGTGTTAAACTCAGGAGCAAACACACAGTTCTTTTATTTTAAAGTTGGTTCCAAACTTCTTCCAGCTGGAATGAGAGTTTCCTCCCACGTCTTTTACCTGTAATATCATGAAATAACTAATAACACACCTGTCTGCCTCCATCTCAGTCTCATCCCCGTTTACCCAGAACCATAACATATGAACCGTGTGTGTGAAATTCAGCGGCTGTCATCTTTTAACAACAGGGCGCCTGAGCTCTCACCAGATGTCGGCCTTCCTGCCGTAGCCCTCTCCACTGATCACCTCCGGGCTCATCCAGTACGGCGTGCCGGTCACCGACTTGATGCCTGTTCCTGACAGACAGATGGTCTGCAGCCGCCGACTGGCGCCGAAGTCTCCCAGCTTCACGTTACCCACCGAGTCACGAAGGATGTTGGCTCCTGAACAGAGACGAGACCGAGTTTATCAACCTGCTTCTCCAACTCTGTTTCTGTCCCTGTGGACGTTGAGGTCCGGCTCACCTTTGATGTCCCTGTGGACGATCATGTTGCTGTGCAGGTAGGAAACGCCCTCCAGGATCTGCCGGGTGTAGCGGCGCGTCACGTTTTCCGTCAGCGCTCCGTACGACTTCAGCTGGTCTTTAATGGAGCCCTGAGCAGCACGACAGACGACAGACATTTAACATGTTTTTATCAGGTTTTACTGGATCTTATTCGTTTATATTTGATTCATTCACCTTGTTTTTAACTCTGTAAAATCCCACGTTTTAAAAGCAAACTCAAGAACTTCCTTAGTTATTTGTCTTTAGCCTTTATTTGTCTTTAGCCTTTACATGAGTAAATGTGTGGATGAACACTCACGCCGGGCATGTACTCCATGAAGATGGAGAGCGTGCGCTCCATGGTGTCCCGCAGACAGCCGTAGTACTGGACGATCCGCTCGTGGCACAAGTTCTTCAGAAGCTGGATTTCACACTCCAACGCGCTCACCTCCTGAATAAAGACCAACACACCACAAACCGTTGTCTCTGCTGTTTCCCAGCCGCCATCCACCGTGAACCAGATAAACACCGTCTGAATCATCCTCACCTTGCTGGTCTCCGGACTCTCCGGGTCAAACTGGACCTGTTTGACCGCCAGTTCCCGCCCAGTATCGGCGTCATAACAGAGGAAAACCCGCCCGAAGGCTCCCTGACCCAGAAGCTTCCCCAGCCGCCAGTTGGTTGGAGCTCGTGGAGCTGGAGGCGAAACGACACGAGCGATTAAATCACAGGAAAGAAACATGGCGGAGATTCTTTCTGCGGCTGTTTCACGGAGACTCACAGCGGCTGGGCGGACTGATGTCCATGACGGAGAGGGTGGGAGCGGCCGTCGGATTGGGGTTGGGCTCGATGTCGCTGCCCCGCCGCGGCCTCCTGGCGGGTCCCGGGGCCTCCTCCAGGTCGGGGGTGAAGACGCTGCTGCCGCTGCTGGTGCTGGGCGACTGCTCGGTCGGGCTGAAGCTGACCGGCGAGCGGAAGCCGTGAACCTGCGTTCGCCGAGCCCGAGGGAAGGTCTTCCTCCCTGCCGCGCCGAGGAAGAGGAGGAGAAGCAGGAACGGTGAGGAAGATGAATCATGAAGAAACAATAGAATTATTTAATATTTAAAACGTCGCCCACCATCGCTGTAGTCTTGAAGGCCGAAGGGAATACCGTATCGCCGCGGATACGTCCCCCCTTTCCCCGACTTCTCAAACACTGGGATGTCGTACTCTGCACAGGAAGAGGAGGACAACAGGGTCAGTCTGTCTGTATCACACACACACACACACACACACACACACACACACACACACACACCTGGGAAGTCCTGGTGGTTGTCTGGGTAGCTCTGTGCTCTGGGCATCCTGGACTTCGGGTAGTCGCTGCATGAAGACAAACAACACCTGAACCTTTATTTCATTGTTGTCCCTGTTGCGTCACCTGTCACCTGTCCACATTTCATGTTTACACCTGGTGTGTTTAGACTAAGAGTATCTGCAGGTATTAAATATTAAATGAGTGTGATCCTGAATAATGAACTTACTGATGTGTTGTTGTACGGTCAGAATAACGCGGTGCTCACCTGTCCAGTGGACTGTCTAAAGAGGGACAACTTCCCGACGCCGAGTTCTCCGGACTGCTCATGGACAGTGGGTCCAACATCTGAAGGAGACGAAGATGCTCAGACAGAGAAGCTCACACACACCGTCACGACCAAAATCATATCGATCTGTTATTAGATAATTAATAATCTTAATTGCCGGTACCTGGTCCATGCTCTCGGGGATGAACTCCCCCTCGCTGTTGATGCTGGTGAAGGAGCCGTTCCTCGCCACCTGCTGGAGAGCGTCGGGAATGTATCCTGGAGGAGGAGAGCTGCGATCCGTCGAATGGGAACCTGAGGTTCGGAGGAGAGCGGGAAACATTTTCATTTAAGATATTTGCTTTATAAAGATCTGCTGGATCGGAGGCAAAAGGGGCAAAACAACAACGTGAATTGTGAGTTTGATGATTGATTTGATTGTGAGTTGGTGTTTTCACCTATCAAAGCCAGCATGCTCTTCTTGTCAGCGACCCTGAATCCTGTGTTGTCCAGCTCCTCGTGGGACGGCAAGAGGTCCATACTGGAGGAAGAGTTCTGCAGAAACAAGAGGAACAAACCCGGCTGTTAACAGACCAAACCCAGCGACTCATAACAAGACTTAGAAATAAAAAAAGAGTAAAAACTGTTTTAAATTAGTTGCTGCTGTTAAACAAGTTGAATGGAAATACTAAGACTGGTCTCCTCCAGTCGTCAGTGTCTCTGTGAAAGTGTCAACAACATGTGGCCGTCTCTGTCCTGATGTTGGAGCTGCTGACCTGAGAGGACATCTGCAGCACCAGCAGGATCTTCAGGCTCTTCATGTGAACGCTGCGATCCAGCAGCTCCACGGCCTTGTCCAGGTCGTCCTGAGTCGTCAGTGGAATCACCAACTGCAGGAAGAAACAACAACAACAACTTTCTTTTAATATTTCATTCAACAGCAGCATTAAACTGTAGTTATTCCAGCCTGTGAAGCTCCGCACCTCATTGTTGGTGTAGTGAAGGTCCATCGTCTGACCGAAAGCCACTTTAGCTTTTGACCTCAGGTCGTCCAGCTTGACGGGTCGAGGGAACTGCAGGATCCTATGAGGAAGAAGAGAGGTCAGAGGTCGGGAGGGAACAGCCGCAGGTCCACACTGCTGACAGTAAAGTCATGCACCTGGACGAAGACTCACCTCTTCTCCCCTTTGAACTCGAACTTCACTCTGACGTCGTTCTGTGGAGAAGTCACGGAAAATGCAGCAGAGGACAAAGAATAAAGAAATGTGATGAATGAACAGTGACAGAGGACGACACAGAGCGGCGGCTTCTGACCGAGCTCCGTTCATCTGACTCTAATTTCATTTGGGACATTTGATGGAAAATTACATTAACATTTTTATCATATTTTATAATAAAAACCATCAAGAAATTAGAAAGAATTTCTCCATCAAGAAATTATTAAAACCAGTGTCACCAGTTCAAGTCCCGGCTGGCTGGACTATTTGCTGCATGTCTCTCTCTCTCTCTCTCTCTCTCTCTCTCTCTCTCTCTCTCTCTCTCTCTCTCTCTCTCTCTCTCCCTGTCTCCCTGTCTCCCTGTCTCCCTGTCTCCCTGTCTCCCTGTCTGTCTTTATCAAATAAAAGCACAAAATGGCCAAAAAGACAAAACAAAATAGCAGCAGTTAAGTAAAGAAAGAACCAGTGCGTTTTACTGGAAGAGGCTTTCTCAGTTTCTAAACTGGTCTCTTTGTCTGTGTGAACTTTTTCCAGTTTCACATTAAAAGCCCCAGCTTCCCTGAAAGGCTCTTACTGTGAAATCTCAGTGTCATATGTAAGCACACTGTAATGAGTCAGAGTCATGGCTCTGGTAAAGATAAGAGACTTTATGTTCTTGTTTTGTCACCTGGTTCTTGGGCGAGGAGGCTTTGGGTTTGCCCAGGTCCGACAGGAACATGGCAGGACGGCTGGAGCGGTGCAGTTCGGCCAAGTCCTGCATGATCGAGTTCAGCGCCTCCTGCTCATCTGAGGGACAACGAGCAGATTTTAAAAGCTAAAGACTGATAAAAGCAAAACTGGGCTGACATTATTGTGAATTAACAAAAATCCAGGTCAAATATAAATGTTTAAATGACAATTACAGCTCAGGTAAAAAAGAGCACAACTATAGGAACATGTGATTTACCTGCAGATAACACAGAGGTTTACTGTGAGGTAACGATGTCAAAGAAACTTTGTTCAGGGAGGAAAAAAACATTCCTTGGTTTGTAAGTTTAACAAAAGACAAAGTTGGCTTCCTGCCAAACAGTAACGCTGTCTTAACACACACACACACACACACACACACACACACATACCCATCATCGTGGCACGGCGATTGACCCAGGAGGCCGGGAAAGAGGATTCTCCCATCAAAGGGATTCCTTTCTCCTGCAACAGCAAAAGCACAACATGAATCCTGACGTGCAGCTGATCGAGACACAAGTTCCAGCCTGAAGCTGCCGACTGATCAGTTGATCTGATCTCGTCCACAGGGGTGAGGTGTGTGTGTGTGTGTGTGTGTGTGTGTGTGTGTGTGTGTGTAGGGGGGGGTAATGATAACAACAACTGAATATATTTTTATCACAGTTAAGTTGTGCAGCTGGTGTCATCACTGTGAAGATGGTGCCGTCCTGCGTCTCAGATATAAATCTGTCACGACACTGACTGAAAGCTGACAGTGTTTGCCTTGTTGTTGTCGTGTATAAACAAAACTCTGCATCAAATTTCACGATTACAGTCTGTTGAATTTATCCAGGAACATTTTGAATTAGAAAATGCTGCAGTTTGAAGGGAGACAGGGTGAATTTCTCTCTTGTCGTTACCGTTCACACCGTGGTATCTGTCACTTTAATGTTTCTATTTGGTGAAACCGATTTATGGCTTTTAATATGATCTTTGCATCAGTGTTGTGATTTGTCAGGCGTTTCTTCTCTGGTTAAATTTACACTTTCCCAACAGATTTTACAGAAAATGTCTTCTACCACAATACACTCAGTTGTTTATTAAATCCATGGAGTTAAAAATACATCTGATACACAAGCCTGTAATAAATCCTGTCTTCAGGAAGATTTCAACATTTTGTCCAAAACGTTCATACAAATAACATTCGACAGTTAGACACAGCAAAGAGTTCCTAATAAACTGGAGTATTTATTCCAATAATCAACATATCCTGTGACAGAGGATTGTGACAACATCAGTGAAGAAGACTGTATTGTAAAAATTAACTTTAAAAAGTAAGAAAACACTAAAACCAAAAGTCCTGCATTAGGGACAAAAAGGACTTTCAGACAAATGTACTAACGGTATAAAAACTAAATGTATTTACGTAGAATTGCATCCTTCAGAGTATTATTCCCTACTCCAGTTACTATATTGTATTACTAGAGTATTATTGGTGCAATAATGTGCAATAATTTAAACCACTTTATGAACTAATGGGCAGCGGAATCTATACAAAGATTCCATATAATGATCATATTTTTCCAGGTTAAGTCTTAATCTGCAAAGTCATTAATGGTTAGGCCAGTAATGACTATTATCATTTTTTAATAACAATTGGTGATTATCTTAAACAAATACGTGTTTAGTCTGTGAAAGGTAAAAAGATTCCCACTGCCGAATGTGACAGAAAGTCCAAATACGCAAAAGTATTTAGTTTACAATGATGTATGTCAAAGACAAGTAGCAGAGGTTTGTGACTGACAATGAACTGGAGGGATTAATCGGTTATTAACGTATCTTCATATTATCTTTCTGATGATCGACTTATCGATTAATCAGCTTCTAAAATGGAGTTAACAGTACAATACTTCCCTGGGAAGTGTAGTGAGGCAGAAGTATAGAGCACATTTAATGTAATAATAAAAGCAATACAGGAATCAATTAATAGTTGCAGCCATTCCTATAACATATTGATATATTCCCTCTGCACTCTCATCACCAGTTGTCATGATATTATAGTAAAGTGTTAGTTACTGGTGTGAAGTCGTGATGATACCATACAACACTACAGACAGAGGCTCTGCACCAGACTGTGTGCAGTGAGTCTGGAAATTAAAGTGTGGACAGTCAAGATGGCCTCTGCTGATCAGGAGCTGATTGGATATTGCTGATCAGAGTCTGATCATCACTGATCGATCACTGTCTGCGAGTGACGTAAAATCTGACTACTCCATCACGCTGGTGAGAGTGGGCTGCAACATCAACATTAGCTTAGCACTTTACAAACGGCAAACATATATCGTCCTTTTCAAATCACTGTGCTGAGCTGATCACGGCAAAGTTGATATCAACAACACCGCCACTGTTATGGCCTCCTTTAGTAGATAATTAGCTTTAAATTAACTTGCTAGCGTTAGCTGAGTAGCTCCATAAGCTAAAATTGACTAACAACTGTTGCTAGCCAATCTGGCATTACGTGCCACGGCCAAAATGTGCTTAATGAATGATGTGGCATCTTGAAATATAACCAAAACACAGTCAGCTGCACATACATAGCTGATACGGGAAGCTAAGTGGCTAACGCCAGCCGAAGAGTTCCGTGTACAGCTAGCTGTCAGGCCAGGGAAGTTGACAAGCTAAGCTAATGCTAATTCAAAGCTCTCCCGCAATGCATGGCCGTAAAAAGCAACCATCAAACGGACAAATGTCAGGTCTGAACCGAACTGTTTCACCTCTATCATCTCACCTGGGGGGCTGATTAGATTGCTTCTCACGTCCTCATCCACAGGGCCGGTGACAGGAGCCCCGGGCCCCGCGGAGAGCCGCTGGAGGAAGCAGAAGTTTGGTAGTCCGCTCTCAACTTCACTCGAGTCCTGCTGGGCCGCGACGACGAGGCCCAACGGCTGTCAGCTGAGCCCGGCGGATGTCTTCAGGCAGAAAAATGACAAGATAACGGCTTATCCGAGAAAGTATCCTCGTGTCTGCACGGCAATGAAAAGGCAAAGTCAATGGACAGCTTTCATTTTTGTTGCACTTTACACACTCGTTGACGGTAGCTTCGTTCGCTGTTGCCCCCACAGCTGCGTCAAGTTAACGGTCGATGGACAAAGGACTACCGGAATATCGAGATTATGCTGACAAAATAAAAGCACAATGTGTCTCGCGAAGGGAAAAGCATAAATACATATTTCGTATTTTATGTTGACAGTTATTAACCGGAAATGTGTTTTTTTCATTTTGGCAAACTTGACAGTCTCCAAGTCTCGTTGGGGGGAGTCACACAAAAACACAACTTTTCATGTCATAGAAATCAAATTTAACATTAAAGTACCTAAACATCATGTCAAAAACGTTTGTACACACAGGAATAAAATGGGCCTATATTTTTTTAATAATTATCTAGATATATAGTGAGTGATCATACCTGTAATTTAAGTGGTCAGAACCTAATGGATGTATTTTATGCACTTTGAAATAGTACCACATACTTTGCAGTCAGCATCCCTTTAAATTATACCCAACATGGCCGTAAAGGAGTAGCTTTACGAACAGATATAAAATGACAGGGAAGTTATACAAATATAAATTATATAAAAATTTGATACTGAATTGATACTTTGATGCCAAATTTAAAAGAATATACATTTCTCTTTAGACAATATTGATTAATTGCTTAATTTTTTCATTTTATGACAGTTAAAGACGGTTATGTGCAAAAGACCACAGTGCTTTCATCTTATTTTGAAAGTATTTCGAATGTGTCGTCCCGTCCGGTCGATGTCGACTTCTCACAACATCAGGCTAAAGCTGCGACTGGAAGCTAACGCTAACGCCGTTCTCGGATCATTTTTCACAACACACACAGAGGCAGAAACATGTCAGACACGGTGAGATATAAACCTCACACAGTCTTTCATTGTCTGAAATGAAACGAAAAGAAAAAAGGGGCAAATTTGTGTTTTTGTGGCCCTTGCCTCGTATGTGGTTATCTAACATGCTAACTGTTAGCTCATGAAGCTGCGGGCCCAGAGCTCACTGCTTATTTTGCTGCTTAGCTTAGCGGCTAGCTTCGGTTTCAGTTCATTTTCAAAGTTCTGATACCAAACATTAAGCTTTACCTGCATTTTGAAACCGAAATATACAAATATGTCAACCTCAGTGTTGTGAAAGTCAGTGAAATGAAGCCTGCAGGCCTGTTTACATGTGTAGCTGGCCTTTAAATGTTTTGTGTTTTGCTTATTTATTGTCTTTTTAGGAGACAAAACCATCCAGCCAAGACGGCGGAGATAAGAAGGACGGAGAGTACATCAAATTAAAAGTGATCGGTCAGGTGGGTAGAAATGCAGGGGTGATGGATGGGACTCACTGAGCTCAACATAGGAATATGCAGCTTTGGACAGTAGTTGATCATCAACAAATAGGACTGAGTGAAAAAACTTAATCGAGACTTTTCTGCTGCATGAGACACTTGTGAGATAAATGCTTCATGTAGGCTGTAGTTACTTGTTTATAAAGATGCACCAATATGGAATATCAGGGTTGATGAAAATAACAGTTGTGGTATATACCATGATATAACTAATAATACTGTTCTTACAATATGTTTATATTTTGTGTTTTTTTTTTTTTACTTACCTTCTTGTGTGTGTTTCTGCTGCTTCTCATCATCACTGTTTCCTTCCGCCCACAGGACAGCAGTGAAATCCACTTTAAGGTGAAAATGACGACACATCTAAAAAAGCTGAAGGAGTCTTACAGCCAGAGACAGGTATGAGGCAAGAGGAAGTCTGAGGTTTTTTTGTAGATGTTCAACTCCAGCAGCACCAGAGGCCGTTATTTCATACCGCTGTGTGTTGGTGTGTTTTCTTCCAGGGCGTCCCAGCGAGCACACTAAGGTTTCTGTTCGAAGGACAGAGAATCGCAGATAACCAAACTCCGAAAGAGGTAAACTTGTCTCTCTTGTCTTGAGCATCCCCTTTGTCTTCTAGCTGAACTGTCCAACATGTTCATCTGGATTACTCTGCTCTATTTTATGATCATGACTAGGAGTGATGAGAACTGAAGGACATTTATTCTGTTGCTAATATAAATGTCTCTCCTGTCTCTGCTGTGTGTTCATGTCAGCTGGGGATGGAGGACGAGGACGTCATCGAGGTTTATCAAGAACAGACCGGCGGACTTTGGAACGATTAAACCTCCTGCATTTCTAAATCTTTTTTTTCTCTTATTTTGTATTTTATTTTGTATGTATGTACGTATTTTTGTTCAGTTTCAAACCATCTGGATCAAAACCGACTCTATCAGGGCTTCCATGTGTGTGAGGGCGGGAAGGTGAACGGACTGAGGTAAGGACGAGGAAAAGGACAGTGGGTCTGCGGTACTCTGAAGTGCAGGGATTTTCATGTTGTTGACTCGAGCAATAGCATTCAATCACATATTTTTGTTTTTTTATCCCATTTTCTTTTCGGGAGTCAGCAGAAGCAAATAACTCTGTCAAGGAACAAGCTGCATTAAAGGAATAGTTCACCCAACAGGAAAATGTTGTCATCATCTTCACATGTGTATGAACATTTCAAGACAAGATCAGTCGTCAATGGAGCTTTGCTTCACCTTCCTCTAAAGGAAACTAATGTTTTCATGAAACTCCTCCTGATAATTTCAGTGTTTGGAAACCAAGCAGTTTCACTAAGGGTCCAAAAGGTTCAGTATTTACTTGTTTAACAAATAGACTTTTAGAAGTTGTTGTGCACTACAGCGGAAAGCAGACACTTGCGTTTTGAAATATAATGTAATTTAAGCATCAATTTTTAAAGAGCAAAATTTAGCAGTTACATGATGCTGAGGAAGTCGAGACGTGTTGATATCTGCTTGTATGATTTTTAGGTCCCCGACGTTAAGCATCTGTGTGCCACGTGGTTTTAAAGTGGATGTCAGGAGAAAGTAGATGTTGAAAATGTTATGTCTTGATCCAAATATTTGACTATTGAAGAAGCTGCCTGACAATTAAACAAGTTTGAGGAAACTGAAGCAAAGCTGCATCAGCTGAGCAGACAGCGTCGCAAATACATTTTCTGGATGCACTATTCCTTTAAGTCTGTCTGAGGTGAGCAGCCATTAAAACCGGCTTCATCCTCCATTTGATTCGTACAAAAATAAGTTGCTTGCACACCTGTTGTTTTTCCCGAGGAGTTTGACACCAAGTTAGACGCGAAAGATGCAGTTGTTTGTACACGAGGCAGTTCACTCCAGATGTTTTCTGTATTTACATTCAGGGCATTGAGCAGACCGTGTGTGCTGATAAACAGCTGGATTACTGGACAGTCAGTCTCTCTGTAACTCATCCTCAAAACCACTTGTTCTGAAATTTAGTTCCTGTAGATCTGAGTCATTTTCATTTACAGCCTGTGTTTGAAGGACTGCACCATAATCAAATTGTAAAATTCTGGTAATAATTGACCTGATATGATAATATTTGAGATTTGAAACATTTTTCTAAATGATAATTGTGCTTTACTTGTATATGTTGTATTCAGTATTAGAGTGTGTTTGAATGATCTACCATATGTATCTCCAGTGTGGTTTTTAATTTATATTGGAGGGTTTCATTCTGTGATTATATATTGAAATATATACCCGTTCTGGAAACATTTTTCTGGCTGACAGTCACAGTGGTTTGACCTCAGATGACTCTGTCCTCCAGCAGACAGTGCAGACAGACAGTCCGACTGCTCGTCTGTGAACAGTGACATGTTAAACTGTGCTGTCAGCGCTTGTTTTTAAAGCGTTCCTTTTTGTTTTTGGGATGAAATTCTTAATCTGTGTTCTGTATGAAGTTCCTCAAGAAGGTGAAGATCACTCGCAGCCCCCAACTGTGTGTGAATCACAAAGACAGGTCGACTCCTGAGGGGTGAAACAACCAGTAACACAGAAAGAACATGTCGATGCCTGTTGACACTCTGGTCGTTTCACTCTTCAGAGATAGTCGAGATGTCAGGTCAGAGCTGCAGTGGATGATGGGTAAACTGCACCTCTGGGACTCATTTGCTTTCAAAAGTGCACACAGCATGTATCCAGAAGCTGTCTCCACTGCCAGACATTACACTCCAAAAGCAAATTAAAAGGAAATAATGATCCTTTTCTAAACGAAGCGAAGCAGCGATTACGGATCATCTAGAAAATGGCCGTCACTCCACAGAGGTGTGTGGAATCAAAACAAACAGGAAAACTGTCGCCTCAATTGGATTTTCCAGCCTGAGCGCCTTTTATCATTTCTCCCCCCCCCCCCCACCCCCCCACCCCGGGCAGGAAGGGCTGTGATTTGAGCCATAACACTGATCTCAGTGAGGTGAAGGGACTGTTCATCATTAGAGGAACATTGATACAGATGGTTTGAAATTCTGGAGATGAGCTTTTTGCTTTTTTTGAATAAAATATTTAAGAAAAAACTTCTGTTATCCTTTGTATATTATTAAATAGTATTTTGACTTCCTCTACCTGTAACTGCAGTATTTATTGTAAAGATTTTTAATTATTGGAACTTAGAGGCCCACAACTACAGATAGTATATATATATTGATGTATTTATATGAGGAAAAAGTGAAGAAATTAGACTGTAGATTATTCAGATCAGTCAAATATGTAAAGGTAATTAATGAAACGGTTTACACAGCATTGTATCTGCAAAAATATAAAAGCATTTCCTTAACAGTAGTTATTCATTTACTTATCATTTTGTCTTATAATAAAACCAGGGATTGTCAGATGCTTCGCTGCTGCAGCAACACAGAACCAATGAAGGGTCTAAGGTTTCTAAAAGTGACAGGGTCAAAGGTCAAAGCCTTCTGGAGACAAAGGATAAATAAAGCCTCTTTCTCCTCTGGATGTCATTCATATTCATATATATATATTTTATGTTACTGAGGTGTTTTCAGAGATGATGTTTATTTCAGTCTGAATATATTTATATTAATATAATATCTGCGAACATAAAACAAACATAAGTTGCATACTTCACTGGTCATTATCTCAAAGACGGTAAGAAAGGAAAACTCCACTCTTTATAAATCTTCCCTTCATTCCACATGCTGATCATGGTGTGCAACCACAATAACAGACCCCACCCCATACAACATAAAAACATTAGTTCCTATAGAATATGAAACAGATCTTTTTAAATATGTATTCTTCTTCTTTTATTTATTTATATTAATTAACAAAAATATTCCTCTATTTAAAAACGTTGATTATTCTCAAATATTTTAAATGAAATTACTTAATGAACTTAAAAATTTAAATAAAATTTAAAAAATAGGCAGCGACACAGACTGGTCATCTAAAGAGGAAGTGGTGACACAAAATAAAAGACCTGTGGCCCTCTGGCATGCAGAGGGCCACAGGCTGAACTCAGTCTGAAGCATGAACCGGCATCAGGTCTGTTTGCTGTCAAGAGATGAATCATTCACTTCGATCTCCCGCCGAGAGTAAAAGCAGATGAGTCGAGGCGACAGCTGTTTCTGACGAGATGAATAAATCAAACTGGGTGTGTGGAGCGCGAGCAGCTGTGTGTCTCTGCTGGAAACAGATTGAGACTCAGATACAACTTTGTGTTTTGTCTTTTTCTGTTTTGCAGCCTCTCACTTTCTTCCTCCTTCAAGTCAGAGCCAGACGTCCGGACGAGCCGATCACAGACGTTCCTGAGACTCAAAAGCCGCGTTGTCGTTTCCCCGGCCGGCGGCCACAGATGATGCAGGTAACGACCCGTCCAGGTGGATCCTGGGTTGCGGCCTCTCTGGTAACCTGTACATACAGAAAACCACCCCAGAGACAACCATCAGGAACGTTCCCACCATCCCCACCCCTATGCCGCACCCCACGTGTTGCGAATCAGGCGCCTGGGGCATCTTGAAATCCGAGGGGAACCTGATGGTCTGATTGGTCACCACCGAGGTCAGATTCCACAGGAGAGGGATGAGGGACATCACGGCGGCCGCCAGGCACAGGGCTCCGGTGGCGAAGAACGATAAGCGGATTGGCGAGCTCTTCTCCACCCCGAAGTAGACGTTCCTCAGGGTGTAAACGCCGCCGGCGTTCCCACAAAGCCCCGTCAGCAGAGACAGCATCATGAGCACCTGACCCGCCACAATCTCTGGAGGCGTGAAGGCCTCCGTCAGGCCGATGTGCCTGCAGTGCATGACCCTGAAGCCGGGGGTCACCTCCGTGAAGCTGTTGAAGCACGCCCTCCACACGCCCACCCAGGCCACGCCGGAGCTGATGACCTCCCTGTCCGACACCAGCCAAACCCTCCACTGGATGAGTCCAAGGGCCACAGCGGTCAGAGTCCAGCCCACGCAGCTCAGCCAAAGGGCGGCGAGCTGAGCGTGGGCCGTGTGGGCTAAGTAGGTCATCGTGGAGGAAGTCCTGATCCCACCCAAAGGTCATCAGGGGGTCAAAGTCAGGCAGAAGATGTCATGTTGAAACTCTCCCTGAATCTGGTGCTGCAGCTCATTCAGCCTCTCCTTTACTTTCTCCCCACCTTCTTTTTCCCCCTGATGCTCTTTTGTGACCTGGGTTACCTGGAAACACCTGCAGCTCCTCTGAGAACAGACACACACACACACAGACCAAACATCCTCACTACTCAACCAACAGCAGAGGACTGGACGGGATATCACGTTCAAAACAATGGTACTTCCTGTTTATACGTTATGATTATGCATCATGCTAACTGATGCTACATTACATGCTAACGTTTCATTTTAACATGCTACTGTTGCCATGGTAGCAAAACATTATTAATGGTGTGGGAGGAAACAGAAATCTGGATTCTTCTCACTCACATCTTTTTAAATTTAATATATTTAATAAAAATGTGAATCAACCTGACAAACAGATTTTTAACAAATAAAGCTTTTGCATTAAATTATTTAATTCAAAAATACTAAAACTGACACCTACTCTGAGTAAATGAATCACCACATCAAGATTAAAAGGCTGTAATTAATTTATAATTATAAATTTATAATTATAAATTCATTAGATTCGTACCTGTTGCCGTCTGTGAGCTGCCTTCAAACTCTTGACCAGGAAACAGACTGACTGTCTTTTCTTTTATTCTGTGATGCAGCACACTTCCTCATCTTGTTAATAAAAACCTAGATACAGTTTCCCATCATAACTGTAAATGATTGACAGTATATAGACTCAGACAGAGGCGGGGCCTTACAGTCTGACTGCAGTTGTTACAGTTGAGCTGGTTTATTTATCCTAAAATAACATTGCATTTCATTGGTAAACTGACCTCGGCTCGAATCAGGACAACAACGTTAGAAACTGAATAAAGAAGATTTTTTTTGTGTAAAATCTAATTTATGGCTGTAGAAACAATTTGCCAGTTATTTACATTAAACTGCCTATTTTTATATTTGTGTATAATAAATACAGCTGGAGAGAAATTTGTTTTCTCACAGATCTTCAGAGAAAAAGATTAAACACTGTTTCTGTGGCGAGAATCGATTAAAGACGCTCCGATGAAAATCAGGTATTTGACCTTGTTGACGCCCACACGCTCGGCCTCTGTCAGGACGTTATCATCAGGGGCAGTAAACGAGCTGTGAAACGTCCCAGCGTGGGGCTGTAAAAGTTCCTGTTGTTGACGTCATCACTGACCGTCAACAACAGGAAACTGAAGGGCGTCAGGATTTTACAGGATTATAAAAAGGCCTGGTGAAAAACATGAAACGCCTGTGACAAAGATTTACTCTGGTATCATCGTAAAAACTAAAAAAATATCAGAAGCAGCACAAAAATCCTTCAGTTCGGTTCTTCCCAACCAAAGAAAACAAAAGCTGTGACTGTTTAAACATGTTAATGCCGTTATTTGTTTTTCTCACTGAACACGCAGAAACTTTTAGAAACGTATTAACGAGACACTGTGGTCATTTTTATCTGTGAAACTTTATTATTAAAGTTTGATTTTCTTGAAACAACGTTTTCTAAAATCAGGACTTGAACTTTCTTGAGATTCCTGCAGCGAGCGTTTGTGAAAATAGGAGAAAAAAAAGTTACTGGACATAAAAGCAGAAGAAGACAGGAGGAGCAGGTTTCTCAGCTTAATCATTTTATTGCTTTCAAGTTGGTGAAAGAGCCACTGCATACAACAAGTGTGGGCCGGACCCACGTCAGTCCATGTGGATCACAGTGGGGGGGGGGTGCTACAGTAGGCACGTCTTCAGATAAATATGTGGCGTCCCCTAAAAGGACCAAAGCAGAGAGTAAAGTGCTAACTTCATCATTAACCTCCATGGAAAACACCAGCTGCACCTCAGTCCCTTGAAGTAGAAAACGTACAGGAGTCAGGAGGATGTCTGGATGGGAGCTTCAGCTAAAAGCACCAAGTGTGAGTGAAAGCCTGAAATGATCAACGTCTGCGCTGCCGGAACGGGTCGGCGTCGTCTTTCCGGTTCTCGGATCCGCCTCTAAGTCCGGCGTGAATCAGAGAGCTCCACTCGGGAGGACGACGAGGAATCAAACTCTTCGTTTCATTTCATCGGGAAACAAGAAATACGTCAAGAGTCAAATTAAATCACCGGGAAAACATCTTCCCTTTCTCCATACACGTCTTCAAAAAAAGAAAAAAGGCTACAATAAATTACTAAAAAATATTTCTTTGAAACTTAAAACACACGCGATGATGATTCATTACAAACAGCCACGAGCAGCGGAGGCGTGAGCTCATGATGCAGCTTCAATCCAGCTCAGGAAACACAGATATGAAAGGGAGGAGATGAAGAGACGAGCACATGTGTGTGTTCACACACTGGCTGAGGAATTATAGTTTGGGGGTTTTTCAAAGCTCGGTGTCTCTGGGGAACGTTCAGGAGCAGAAACACTGGGAGCCTGTGAGTCAGAAGATTTATCTGCGGAGATGAAATCATGGCCGCCTCAATAAAATACTCAAAGTCACTGAGACATGAGACATAATCAATTAATCAACAAAAGGACGCTGTTGTTCCAGGATGAGTTTCTGGATCCAGAAGACGGTGACGGGAGGGAAAGACCAGAATCCTTCAGTACGTTGATGAGCCAATTTCAACCACAGGAACTTTTGTTTCTGTGGTTACAGTTTGTTTAATCACTGATGCGTCACATCGTCTCTCCGGATTCTTGTCTGGACATTAAGTGAAATATCTGGGGCCTGAGTGAAGCCGCCATTTATCTTATCGCTGAGTGAGTCATCTTTAGTTTCCTGGTAGAAAACGGCCTTGTGGGAAATTATTATCGGTATTAATCGTGAGAAATAATAACGAGCATGAAACAAGAGGCTTGAAGTCGTCTCAATCTAACAAAGACATTAATATCAAAAATGCTACATGTTGCACCTTCACTTGTGGTCCAGGCGCCGGGTCCTGATCCAGGCGCCGGGTCCTGATCCAGGCGCCGGGTCCTGATCCAGGACGTCGGCATCAGAGCAGCGGCCTCTGCTCCAGCGGCAGACTGTCCAACAGGCACTTGAGCTGCTCCTCGCCCAGCTTGATCTTGTCCTCCAGTTTGCGCTGCTCGATGATGAGCGCCGACTTCATCTTGACGAAGTGCCGGTAGTCGTCCAGGCTCCCGGCGTCCAGGTGCACCTCCATGATCCCGGAGACCAGCCGCTCTCGACGATCCAGGTTCTCCTTCAGCTCCTTGGCGTCCTCGTGCTGCCGCATCAGCAGCTTGCGTTTCTCCGTCAGGGTGCGCTGATGGAGAACGGATATTAATGATTAATAATATAGATGTCAATGAATGATATCACTGTGTTTCCCCTCTGCCCTCGTGGGACCGCGGCGGTTACCTTCTCCTCTGGCGGCGCTTCGTCCTCCAGGCTGTTGAGGGCGTTCTCCACGCGGGCGAGCCGCCCCGACAGCGACAGCAGCAGGCTCACCACTTTGTCCAGGTCGCCCACGAACATGCGGAACTTGTCGAGCTGGTTGGGCTGACAGAGGCGCTGCACGGTGGCCTCCACCTCGCGGCCCAGAGTCTCGTTGTCCTCCACGTCCTCCTGCAGGCTCTGCCGGGCCTCCCGCAGCACCTCCAGCTTCCTCGCCAGGCTGGAGATCAGCTCTTGCTGGAGGAGGAGAAGAAGAAAGAGTCCAACTTACACACGATAACGACAACAACTCTCTCCGACTAGCAGATCTCTGTCTCCGTTCGTGTGTTTTACCTTTTTACTGGCCAGGTCGACGTCGAGCTCGTCCTCAGAGTCCTGCTCCTCCAGCTGCACCTGCATGTCCTTCATCTTGATGAGCAGCTCGGCTTTAGGAGCCGATGTGTTGTAGTAGGAGGAGCTGGGCACCAGGGAGGCTGCTGCTGACACACACACATCCTCCTCCTCCCTCCTGACACACACACACACACACACACACACACACACACACACACACACACACACACACACACACACACACAGTTAAAATGGATCTTGGAGTTGTGGCTGTAATGAAGCCTCTGCCCAGCAGGGGGCAGGCTGACTGAAGGTTGAACCGCTCCCTCACGTTCACTGTATTCTCTCTTTTTATCACTGTTTTTACATTTGTTGTGAATTTATTGAAATGATAAAACTCACACACAGGTTAAAAGTTAAAGGTTAAAGGTTAAAGGTTAAAGGATGCAGCAGCAGGTGTTGCGTCTCCCACCTGTCCATGCTCCTGGGGGAGGAGGTGGGCAGCCTGGAGCTGGCGGACGCCCTCCTCCGCTGATGGGCTCCCTCCAGGATCTGCTCCTCTGAGGGGAAGAGTCCCTCCATGAGGTCCATGGTGGTCTTCCTGCCGCTCTGGTCGAGGATGTCCACCAGGGACTTGTCTTTGCCCATGATGTCCCTGGCCAGTTCCTCTCTCTTGGCGTCCTCCTCCGAGCGCCGCAGCTCGGGCACCGACTCCTGGGCCGGCGCCGAAGCTTGTCCCGGGTCCGGAGCGGCCTGGCGGGTGTAGGCGCTGAACAGGGACGAGGCCGGGTGCTCTGTGGCGCCCAGGCAGGGGACGTGGGGCGGCGGCCCGAAGAAGCTGTAGGTGTCGCCGCTTTGGGGCAGGTAGGCCCGCCCCTCCCGATCTGAGCTGCTCTCGGCGTGGACGATCCTCACGGGGACTTTCCTCACTGGACTCTTCACATCCATCACTTCTGCAAACCTCGACTCATTCTCCGACCTGAACACGAGACAGATAGTTTTTTAATAAAC
Organism: Seriola lalandi dorsalis; assembly: GCF_002814215.2. Classification (NCBI taxonomy): domain Eukaryota; kingdom Metazoa; phylum Chordata; class Actinopteri; order Carangiformes; family Carangidae; genus Seriola; species Seriola lalandi. Next base: position 344,561 of record NW_019525451.1, read on the forward strand.
ACCAGAGCTGCGCCGGCGACTGATCGTACGCCACCGGAGGAAAAGGTCACAGTCGCCAAGTGGCTTCTACAAAATTACAGCCTCCACTTTGATTCGTCTCCGGCTGCTGAGGAAATCTACGACGTGCACGATCAGACTCTTTTCATTTCAGGAACCTTCTGCTTCATTACTCGAGGTCTGACGTATAAATCTGTTTATCTGTTGTTGTTTTGTTTGTCACCGTCTCATTTTCCCTCCATGTGTCTTCTTCACGTTCACCTGGAGCCGTTATTCTAAGCCTCTTTTATTAGAGGAGGAGGAAAAGCTTTACATAACGAGGGGCAGTGAGGAGACATTTTGCTAAGCTGCTTACCTGAGCGGTGAGTCATCCCACACGGACACGGCCGGCGGCTTGTCGGTCAGTCTCAGCGGTGCGAACTGCGGCGAGGGAGAGCGCGCTCGGTCCGCCGAGGGCAGAGACAGAGCGTCCGCCCAGGAGGAGAACGGGGATGGAGAGAAGGAAGGTGGAGGTGGCTGCTCCTTCTCCTGCTCAGTGTCTACATCTCCTTCGCTCATGTCTGGTCCGGGTGTCCCGCTGAGGTGAGGGGAGCTGGCCGGGGCGGGGCCCGCGGACGAGCCCCGAGCAGCAGCATGGTGCTGGGTGTCGGAGCTGGATCTGGACAGAGGCTGGAGCGCCGACTGGTCGGCCTGGGCGCCAGCGAGGAATTCCTGGGAGGAGGATGTGGTTTCTGGGCCTAAATGGGGCCTGGGCGGCGGCAGGAGGCCCTTGGTTTGTGGAGGCTGGGCTGGATGCTGGGAGCCAGGGTTGGGGCTGAGGCTACGAGGGCCGGAGGAGAGGGTGGTGTGGGAGGGATTGGCGGCATCTGGTTTGGTCCTGTGGTCAGAGAGGCCCGGGATTGGGCCCTCGTTTCTGGGGGCCGGCGGGGCCGCCTGTGGGCTGTGGTCAGGCTGGTATCGCTGCCTGTTCTCTGACTTCCCTCTAGAGGTCAAAACAAAGACAAACCTCATCAGAACCAAAAAAAATAAAAACATTAAACGTCCCACAGCGAGTCGCTCTGTGTCCTACAGGAAATTATTCTTTTAATTTCACAATCAAACAAAACATTGATTCTCTCCGTCTTTATCAAGTCGTTAAACTCTTTATTACAGTTTCTGAAGAGAAAAGCTCAGAAACGTTCGACCCATCTTTACTGTGTTTTTCAGTCGTTCTGGGAATCAAGTCAAACATCAACACAACATGAGTCACAGTCGTTTTGAGTCACAGCTGTTTAGAACAACAAGTCTGTGACTCTGGTTTTAGTATATCAGAAAAAATACTTAACACAATTAACTCTCTCTTTATTATAATCATTATTTACCTTTTAACTGCAATATCAACGTTAGCATTTAAAAAAAGACTTATTCCCCTTCATTTTAATCAGGTTCTTCAAAGCAACAACCATGTAAAGTGAATAAAAGTGAATAAAGTTTAAAAGAACCTCTAGATCTTTAGTGAAAAAATAAAATTCAGTAATTCTGAATTTAATGCTTCTCAATTTGCAAGAGTAAAAAGACTGGCCAATTAAATTCACCTTACATTAATTATAAATGTGTTTAAACCTCTTAATCATTGATGTACAAAGCAAGGAGAAGTCGCTCTCTAGGCTTCAAAGTGGGAATAAAATAACATAAAAGAGGTTTTGGTTGATGATGAACGTAAAGCAAAAGACTTCAGTGGTTCAGCCACTAAGACGAGGTGATGTAACAGCAGAGAGATTCTTAGGTTTGTTGAATATCACATTTCCTGCAGGGTGTTACGTCCGACCCTGAGCAGAACACAGCCACTAACAAAAGGAGCAAATGCTGAGGATTAATTTCACCTTTTGACCAAGAAAACGATCACGCAGACAACGGATGAGTTGCTCTTTGTCAGGAGCAGCTTAAGAATAAACTGATACACCCTCCACCCGCCGTAACTCAGCAGTAACTTTACTACAGGAGTCCAGGAGGAACTCATCACCTCAACACGAGCTCCGACAACAGGAGATAGATTTCATTTCCTTTCAGGCTCGGGAAACGGAGACCTGTCCTCTTTCTGCGCTGAGATCTCACCACTCTAACACATTCCACATTTACATGAAACTTCACAAGCATTTCTTTTTGCCGGATGTTTCTGAGCAGGAAGGTGTTCAGCACATATGGATGTTGATGCTGTTGGACCTGACCTGACAGCCTCTGGGACATCCGGCCCCCCGTCACATTTTGTTTTCCAGTTTATGTTTCTTTGCTTTACCCACGTGATTTTAAGTGTTATCTTATATATATTCACAATACAAACAAACTAGGATCTCACCTGGTGGTGGAAGTGCTCTGCTGGGCTTGAGGGTCTCTCCATGATGAAGGAATATTCTGCAAAATAACAGGTAAAGTTAAGGCCTTTGTTAAACGCAGCCTGCCCTCAATAGAAGACGACAGCAGTAGTCTCTTGTGGTCGTACCTGTCAGATCCAGAAATATAAAAACCCACCTGTGTGTAGAAGTCTGCAGAGGGAGACGATCTGGATCTCTCATGGACGCAGACGGTCTTCTCCTCAGAATCTGCGTCTAAGATATTCTCTGCAGAGTGATACCTCCCTTGCGTCTTGGCCTCCGACGACTTCTTCTGCTTGTTCCACGTGGCCTGGTACTCGGCGAAGGTGCCGAGCCTCTGCTGCTCCAGTGAGGTCTGCATGTGTCCGGGGTTGAGGAGGTGGTAGGGGTCCGCGGGGGGGTGAGCCTCCTCAGGTTCTCCAGACGGAGTTCTCTGTTTGAGTTTCTCACCGAGGTCTGCGTTCAGGTTTGAACCCTGACTGGACTTCAGCACAGGTCTGGAGAACGCCGGTTTGGCCTCAAAGAACTTCCTCCGTTCTCCAAAGGACCCGGTTTGAGGTTCTCCCTCCACTCCTACCTTGTCGATCTTGTCAGGCTCTGAGAAGGAGTGCGTCCTCTTTGCCAGGGGGAAGCGCTTACGTCCTCTGATGCGTGCGTTGGAGGTTTTAACTGCCTGCGCCTCCGGTCCAAGGGGTTCCAGGTCTCGTCTCTGGAAGGAGGTGGCCTGGAGGACCCTGGCCTGCGCCTCCTTCAGGTGGTCCTTGTAGGTGTTGGAAAAGGAGACGCTGGAAGACGTAGAAGTCTCTGTGGATCTCCAGTCCTCTCCCTCCTCGTCTTCTGCGTCGCAGGTCAGCGTGGCGGCGCTGCGGCTCTTCTGCAGCTGAGCTCGTTTCTGCTGGATCTCCTTGCGGAGGGTCGTGGCGTAACGGTCGCTGCGGCGATTCGCTTTTCCACTGCCGCTGGCCGAGGTGTCACCAGCATCCTGGGTGGACACGACACCCACGGTCGTCGCTGCCGGTTGTCTCTCGGCCAGACTCCTGCTCTCCTGGGCCAGCGAGTGGAGAAGCGGCGTTTTCAGCGGGGATATCCGGTGGTCGTCTTGAGGCACCCATGGGTCTTGCTGCCTCGAAAGACTGTTTTTATGATCAATACTTTGATGTGTTGAAAAGTGTCTTTTCATGTCATGCGTGTGTCCTTCACTTCTCTTTGCAGCATCCTCTGGGCTGCGGCCTGGAGCCGAGTGTTCAGGCGTCTGGTGGTCATAATGAAGGCCGTTCCCAGGATGGGAATGACCGTTGCGCTCCTTATTTTCACTGTAAGGCGTCTGGGACTGAGGTAGAGGAAACTTCGCCTTAACGTTTGCCTTCAGGGAACCTTGGAAACCTGGTTCATTGCTGTTTACCCGGTGAGGTTTCTCTGCTTTCACCTGCCTGAGCTCAGCAGTCTGAACCGAATGCTTGCTCGCCATGCTGTAGTATCTGCTGTGGCCCCCGCCCTCCAGGTTCGGGTTCGCAGCAGAACCTGTCGTGGCGGCTGTGGAGTGCCGGACGTGTTTGCGGCCGAAGATGTTTGTGGGCAGATCCTGGAGGCTGCGATAGTAGTTTCCCACACTCTGGGTCTTGGTGGGAGGGGCTGATCTAGTCTGCAGGTAGAGGGGGCTTTCGTCGCTGTACTGCCTCTGGTGGGTGGGAGCCTGGGTGTACTGAGACTGTCGGACATCAGTGCTGGACAGGGAGAAGAGTTTGTTGGGGTGCAGCTGGTTGTGGTTGTGGTCAGCTGCCGTGTTGGGATGGAGGAAGTCTTCGGTGGGGAGGGGGTTGAAGCTCCGTCTGGCCTCTGAGGTTTTCTCCTGGTGAGATCTGAGGCCGTTCTGTTCTTTGTTCTCAGACTGTTTTTCAACTGATCTGCCGTTGTTCTTTGTCGGACCACTCGGCCCTTCAGAGTAAGGGAACACCTTCGTGGCGGCAAAACTGTCGCTGCGCAGGGGGGGAGGTGGGGGAGGAGGAGACTGGGACTTCTTCTTCTCCGGTACCTGCCACACCGGGCCGGTGCCGGGTCGACCTGCAACCGAAACCCGAGAGGCGGGCTGCTCCTCTGCCCGCGACCCCTCCCAGCCTCCGCTCCCCAGCGTCGGCTGCAGGTACCGGGGCCGCCCGGCCTGCTGAGGCCCTTCGCTCTGAAGGCCCTTGAAGAAAATGTTTTCGGTGCTCGTGCCCTTCCTCCCTGAGGCGCTCTGCTCATGAACGGGAGGGCTGGAGCCGTTGGAGAAACAGCTGAACCCGGAGTCTCTCTTGCCTCCTGGTCCACAGAGCGGCTCAGTGCTGCTGATGTATTTGGTCGGGGAAAGACGACCTGCTGGGTAGAGATGAGACGGACGGTCCAGTCTCTCCATGTTGTTCGCTGAGCTGAACTGACTGGTTAGCTGACAATGAGGCTTCTGATCCGCTTGTGTGGACGACTCTTTGGGCCTGAGGTCGGGAAAAATGTCACGTTTGAATTTGATGAATTATTGTTCTGTTATCACAAAGTTACCTGACTGAACAGAAGATGTTCTGGGCCGACAGACGACTCACCTTGCTTCATGTTTCGGTTGCCAGACTGGTGCTGCAGTGGCCTCTCTCCCAGCGGGCTCCGACTCCTCTTCTGTCAGCTTGGAGGAGTGCCAGGTATGAGGCCGTGAGCCCGGATCATTCTTCCTGCAAGGCAGCGAGCAAACAAAACACTTTACACTATCGCAGGAGAGTATTTGACATTTCAGCTCCTTCACTGTTTCTCTCAGGAGAAGACAGGCACCAACATCATTCTCGTCCAACAGAAGTGCAGAGTTCAGACGGTGCAAAGACTCTGCAGTTTCAAGTTCACTTCATTCAGTTGAGTGGGTTTTTTCGTCCACAATAAAACTGTGGTTTATTGTTTTCACATAATCTGCATTTCAGAATCCGTTAGATTTCATAAGAGACTTTGGTTTGTTGTTCATCAAAATATTTGTGCTCACATTTCAAACTCTTCTGGCCTGGAAATCCAATTAAAATGAATAACCTGCTCTTATAAAATCACCCACACCTTGGAACGAAGCTTAGAAACATAAACTGATACTGAACTGTGATATTCACTTTGCTCACACCGAACCGGCACATACCCTTTGAAGCGGTTCTTCCTGGAGAGCATGTTGAAAGGGAAAATAATTACAGGTGTTTAATAGATCATGTGATCACACAGTTTATTAAACCAGAGACAAAACCAACATCACAGGACTGAACTAACACCGATGAACAAATCACCACTAAAGGAAACTTGGTTTGGACAACTAGCACCAAAAGAGAAAGGACACTAATCACGAGGTAAAAACTGGACGACCACAGGGACACAAACTACCAGCAAACACAGCGGGACGCGTCCGGATGACGGTACCTCATAGAGCTTCGCAAAATCTTGGTGAGAAAGCTCCTCGCCACGTGAACTTCGGTTTCTGACGGCATTGTGCGTGGCGATACGACGTCGACCATTTTAGGCCTGATGGGCGGCGAGCGGGAGGAGGCAAAGGAAACGTTGGCGTCAAACATGAACAGAAGCAGAAACTGAATTTGAGGTTTATTTTAATTACAGCTGATAATTAGGACAACCAGTATTTTTCAAAGCTGAAACGTGACTTTATTTTGCACTAAATCCCGGAGCAGGTTTTATCCAGAGGGAACTTCATGTGTTTCTGGGTGAACCCGTCTTTTATTGTGAAGAGCTTTCACAACAGGAGAGGGAGACAGATCTGTCACAGCCATCTGGCCCTGACAGAGCTTAGCTGCTTGTGAACTGGATCCACGGGATGGAGAGGAAATCTGCCTCCCTCCCACCACAACCTCCTCCACCTCAGCTGAAACTATCAGACGGTTTTATGTGCACAAAAAAAGTTACAGGACATTTCAAATTCTGATCTTTGGGGAGGTTGTTTTCCAAGTTCAGATGTCAGACCCAAGTGAAATCTCTCAGCCAAATGAGACTTCAGTCGCCCTGACCGAAACTTTAACCCTGCCAGGCCGTGATGGAGACGCTGCATTCCTTCAGAGGAGGAATGCAGGGAGGTATTTTCCCTCCCTGCCGTGCCCTCGCTTCAAGTGGGACATCTCTGTTGGCCATCTCCCAGGAGTCCCACAGTCTCCCAGTCGCTGCCATGGAATAAAGAGAGAGCAGCATCTTTCCCGCTCTGATTTCTTTACTAATCTTGTTGTGGGTTTGACTTTTGTCCGTCCACAGAAACATAAGATTAGAGCGAAGGAGGAAGGGAAAGAAAAGAAAGTCAAAACTCAAGGTCAATACAACCACTGGCTGCTTGTAAAGGTGATAATCTAAAAGTTTATTATGATGTTTCTGGACAGAAACGATGCAGATGCAAAATCTTTGGGGCTCATCATCTTTGTACTGCACCTCAGGAATCAGCTGTGGCTGAGACAGGTAGCTTTCATCGCTCTGCAAATCTTTGTGTTATGGGTTCGTCATTTCCAGGATGTTTTTAATAAAATACAAAACAAACGTCACTTTCAGGTGTTTTTAAAATCATCATAACTTATGGAGCAGCCAACAGGACTTTAACATAAACCCCTGCCTCTGCTCCACGTGACACAAAGTGAGAGTTGCGTTGCCTCCAAACAAGCCCCCGCACAAAGGAAATGCAAATGTCCCCTTTTCTAAAGCGCAGAGGGCCTATTGTCAGGGGATACAGCTGGTCTGTCACAGATATTCCAGCGGGGAGGAGACGCCACCGCTCACTCCCAGGAAACATGAGTCCAGCTCAGGCCGAGCTGAAACACAGCTGACCCACTTGGCTGCAGGAGCATCCGAAGTCTCGCTGATCTCATCACTGACTGAGATTCACTCCACAAACATAAAAACAAAGGGGTGAAATCTGAACCTGAGCTCCACTACAAACATGAAGACATCATTTTCTATTTCCTAAACTGAAAAATAAAAATAATCATTAGACAAAAAAGTTGTTAAGTTAGATGCAAAAATCAAGATATTAAGATTTCAACCTGTTTTCAATGCAAATCAACATGTTTCTATTCAGCTCTGCAGAGGTTTGTCTCTTGAAAACAAAAGATGCAGAAGAACCAACAACATTAAACCTGATTTTAGCAAATAATCCGAGTCACAAACTGGTTGAAATGTTTTTCCTGCTGAACTGAAGTGATGATGATGGAGATGTTGAGGAAATGATGCAACAACAAAACATGGGAACTTACCAGCTTTCTGGTAACTGTTCTCTCCTGTGTGTGTGTGTTTGTGTGTGTGTGTGTGTGTGTGTGTGTGTGTGTGTGTGTGTGTGTGTGTGTGTGATCTGTCTGCGTGACACCTCTGCAGCCGACTCCTTCAAAAACAATTCAGGACAGGAAGAAAAAAAGATGCACTTTGACACCACTACTCCCACCAGTCTGACAGAAACAAGCACTGAGGAATCTGGCACCTCCTCCTCCTCCTCCTCCTCCTCCTCCTCCTCCAGCTCCCAGTATGAACACACACAAACACACTCCACCTTGTGCTGGAGGAGATTTCCCCGGGGGATTATGAGGGGGGGATTTGAGACGAAGGGGGAGGAGTTATCGTCCTGTCCCGCGTCCTTGCTGCGATCTAGTGTTTGGACTCTAAGTTGGACCACAACACCTCGGCAGCTCCGTCTGTCACAGATAAAGGAACAGTGACGGACGCTCACGAGCCGACATCTTTCACAGCAGTGGCAGTAAATTATTATCACGTCGACTTTATCTGTAACTGAGTCTTTAAAGTCGTGTTTTCTTCAAACAGGTGCAGCAAGAATGTCTCAGTCTGTCTCCAAGTATGTTCTCATTTAACCACCGACGACATAAAAACAAATACACATGTTTTTTTTTAAAGGATTTATGAGATAATCAGACTGCACTTTGTCCAGTTATCAGTCTGTCTGTGATAGTTTACATTTCACAACCTCGCTTCTCTGCTCCAGATCTACTTCAGTGTCCTTGTCAGGAAACACGGCTCGGTCAGGAATGTTTGGCCTGGGCCCACGTCTGTTTTGAGAGATACCAGCCAATGTCAGACTGAGGGGGAGGAGGGGGAGGGGGAGGAGGAGGGGGAGGAAGAGGAGGAGGCAGATACCGGGTGGCTCCTTCAGCATGGAATGACTCCTCTGCTGAAGCAGCAGGAGTCAGAGTCTTGGTCTGTGTGTCTGTGAAACTAAAATCACCCAAAATGTAAATGTAAATTTAGTTCAGCCACTTTACAAATGAAGCAGAAAAATGATGATTTATGGATCTGAGCACTTTTTTTTTTTTTTACATGGTCAAGGTCATCGACAGAGAGCAACAGACACACAAAGGTTTTATCTTTAGGTTTTCTGACCCTGATCAATGGATTCAACTATTATCCACACGACTGATCACACAATCAATAGAAATAAATCAAGATGGCGTTTTATCCAACATCTCCGGTTGTCAGTGATGTCAATTCCCTACGAACGTCTTCTAATCGCCAGTTCAGCCACTAGGTGGCGCTCAACGGCCACTTCAACTATTTTACTGCTTCAAATCCATCAGGCGACTATTTTGATAATCGATTCATTTTTCAAACAAAGAGTTCCTGTATTAAAGGTCTGTTAAAGTATAAAATAAGATGTCCATGTGTTGTTTCATGATATTTATACTTAAAACGAGCTGTTAGGACATTGTGATGTCACAACAAAGCAGTCACCAAGCCCCGCCCACCTGGACCCACCATCCAAACCTTGCAGGATTTGGTTTCTCTGAGTGTTTTTACCTGAAATCTGCTTTATTTTTATTGGATCACTCAGAAAACTGTCAGCCAATCAGAAGAGAGGCTCAGAGCCTCCTTTCTTCTGATTGGCTCACTGACCTGTTGTTACTAGAGCTGCAGAGAGAAGCCTGAGAGAGGAGATGTGAAACTACACTGAGATGGTTTTTGGTTCTTAAAACCACAAATATATCTTCTTATGGATCAACACTTCAAAATAAAACACAGAAGAAGAAAATATGGAGCTTTAAGATTCTTTTCTCTGCTTTACATCCCAGGAGACTGAATATCTTTGGGTTTTACCTGCTGGTTGAAACCGTCACCTGTGATTCAGAGAAACAAGGATGGATATTTTCATCATTTCCTAATATTTTACAGACTAAATGATTAATAATAATGTAAATACTGGTTAGCTGCAGCTCTAGTTTCCTCACTTTTTGTCTTGCTGAGGATTCCTCCAATACTCAATCCTCCATTCAAACAAACCCTGGTACAACAATCACTGTCGCTCTTATCAAATCACCGCCATTTCCTCTCCTAACCGTCATCTCTGTCACTCCCCCGTCAGCTCCTGTCAGGCCGCTCAGAGGTGACACATGTTGCTGATTCACCAGCTTGAGGCCAAACAGCCACCATCACCACCACCGACACCAGCAGCAGCAGCAGCAGCAGCAGCAGCCGCCTGTGGGGCCGACCTCGCCGCGATGAGCTCCAAACACAGCCGCACAATAGAAAGTGCCAGCGTCATCACAGCTGGGCTTATCTGTGTGTGTCACTGCCCGCACCGGCAACAAGAAAATAAAGAGAGGAGGGAGCCTGGAGAACGTAACACGCTTCGACAGAGGTCAGACCTCAAGACGGCCAACAGCCTGAACATCTGGCAACACCTGGAACAACAATCAGGCCTTTGATTTAGGCTCTCGTTCATTTTACATTTCACTTCTTCTCGACAACATCCACCTGTTGCACAACAACACAATATTCATTCATAGCAGCTACATCTTGATTCAGTGGCTGATTCCTGTGACTCATGGAGGAAACAAACAAACTTTAATCAAACAGAAAATGCCGGCGTTTATTTTATGTTTCATTAAAGTGGAAAACGGAAGAAAATGTAATAATAAAGTGGGAAAATAGGAGGTTATAAAATTAAAATACTTTTTCTATGAATTTAAAAGGATTCTGTACATGATTTTTAGTCCCTAAATTAAATTAGAGTAGATAGTGTGTGTGTGTGAGAGAGAGAGAGAGAGAGAGAGAGAGAGAGAGAGACAACAGGTTTAAGGGCTGTAACAATGATTTGACACAAACATAAACCGCCTTGTAAATTCACAGAGAAACACTGCGACACATGAATCCGTTACACACACACACACACACACACACACACACACACACACACACACACACACACACACACTTTACCTGCACTAATGTTGTCATCTGTCCTTTTTCTCCACCTTCACATAAATTCCCTTCCAGCAGTTCGTCAGGTTGTTTTTCTACATTAACAGCTGATCCTTCTGGAAAATGGGTCACTGCTCTTCAACCTTTATGTGTGTGAAAACAACTATCTGCTATCTCAAACTCACTCGCCGCTTCCTGATCTAATCCCATTTGTCATGATTGAATCAGAGGAGATGAAATAAAAAGAGGCAGAGGCAGAACAAGAAAGAGACAAGAGGGAGGTAGAGGGGAAGAGGAAATACCTGGGAGTGGAAAATCTTCTCTTTATCTTCTAAAAAGCAAACATGTCCAGAGAGAGGAGAGAAGCAGACAGGAGCGCCCACTCTGTGCTTGTTGGAGTAGCCAAAGCCCCTGAAAACAATGGGCTCTGCTGATATGGCCTATCCCACTAAGTAGTGTCAACTCACCTAGGCAACATGGACCGTACCACTGCTGCTGCAAACAGGGGAGGACGCCTGCACTGAGGCAGCTCTGAGGACGGCTGAGCGCCTCCTCAGAGCGAGTTTTTAAACCTTCCCTCTCGATATGCACGTGACGTTCGCTCTCTGAATCACCTCGGATCGGGTGTTTTTTTTCCTGCAGAAGCTGGTTGATGAAACACAACCGTCGTTCCACCTTTCCCTCCTGTTGACTCGACCCGCTCTGCAAAGCTGAGCCCAGGCCCCGTGGCTTTGCAACTAGTAATTGGATTCAGGATTTAAGTCTCTGTTGCCATTTACCCAGTGAGCAGATGAGTATGTAATTCTGACATCAGTGTAAAGGAGAAAAGGTTTTTCTTCTACAACCTCCTTTACACTATGGCTCTTTAATTTAATCTCAATTTTATCTCTTTATTTCCCCTCAGATTTCCTCTTAATTTTACAGTATACATAGATATTCTTAAATTATAATGATTCATTAATGGCAATAATGCTGTTGATGAATTAATTGTTTAAGTGAATTTTCAGTTGAAATCAACAGAGACTCTCTGGATCGAGCTTCTCCAATAAGAGGAGTCGTCACTAAATCAGTATCTTTGGGTTTTGGAGAATTGATGAAACAAAATGACTTTTAAGACTTTTAATCCATGTGTGACTTAGACAGCAACACTGTCTGTGTTTTATCACAAATCACAAACCTGATCCTCATTCCTAAAAGCCAGGACACGAGTCAAAGGGAGGAACAGAAAAATATTCTCACCCAATGCTTTTTTTCCCTGTTATTTCAAATCACTGTAACATGCTTTGGTCCTTATAAAAAGTAAAACACACACACACACACACACACACACACCCAATGGGCTCAAGGCTTCCACAGGGTGGAGCTAATTCATCATCTGCTTCCTGTCACTCGGACAAAATGTGACTTTAGACAGAAGTAATGGAGTAAAGCTGAAACGACGAGACCATTAATTGAACAGCAGAAAACAATTAACTGAACATTTAAATAGAAAACACGAAACAAACTCCACCGATACGTTACTGACTGTAATCTCATTTCTAGACAAACAGTCACACTCACAGTGCAGACGCTCCTGCAGCAACACACACACACCTGGTTCATAACGAGTGAACATCGTCAAGACAACAAGCTGCAGGTGTGGAGCAACTTAAATGTGAGAAAGAAAACATTACAAAACAATAAAAAATGAAATAAAATAATAAACTTACTGATTAAAATCAACAGGTGTGGGGGAAAATATAAATCAATAAGCTGGTCTGTAAAGTCTAAAGTCAGAAAAAGGATCCGCATTCTGTTTTAATTTTAATAAAACAAAGTTTCCATCTAAAGACATCTTCGTCAGGCGCTGTCAAATCTATAAAGTGTCAGAAAATAGAGAAAAATACCCATCACAAGTACCCAGAGCGACTTCAGGTGAGAGGACGACTTTGAATGTCTTGTTTTGTCCGAGCATCAACATCCAACGCTCAAGTGCTGAAAACTGCAGTTCCTCTAATGACCACAAGAGCCGAGCTCCAACACTGAGTCAATCCCCAAAGACTCCACAAATAAACATGTTTACAACCAGGTACAAAAAACTGTTTTGGTTTCTGTAGCTGATTTCCTCATTCATGACACCTGTTTATATAACTCATCTATTTACATTTTATTAAGGACTTAAGTTATGTATAATTGAGGGCGTGGCTTCTTTGAGTGACAGGCGGATGAGTGTATGCATGCACCAAAGTCTCGGCACCACCTCTTTGGCTATTTGGGATTAGCTGGGAGTTAGGGGCGGAGTCAGACACTGCCAAGATGGCGACGGTGGAGCAGCTCACTCTGAGATTTAAAAACCTGTGGGTGACATCACAGAAGTACGTCCATCTTTGTTTACAGTTTGTGTTTTTGTGTAAATTCTGAATATTTTTAGTTAATAAAGATAAAAAACAGAGAAAACACTGTTACTAGAATATCACGTTCAAATAGAAAAATAATGAAGCATGCTTAATAATGTTTACTGTCAGCATTCACATAATCCCTGCTCACTGAAGGCTGTCCTGACCTGAGGGCTGAACTGGGCTAAAGGTCGAGCCCCTCGACCACCAGTAGAGTGAGAGTGGCGCTGGTTTGAGGTGGGTCGGTGTCGCAGCGGCCGACAGAGGGAGGGACTCCCCTCTGTCTCATCTACGAGTCATTATCTGAGCTCTGAAATAACAGTGTTGGCTGGAGCCCGACTGCCTCCACAATACCCGCTTTTGTTTTACCCTCAGGGGCAAACGAGCAGCGAGAGGCCCATGTGTGAGGCTGGGAGGCTGGGTCTGCCTCAGCCCACCCCCCCTTAATAAGAGGAATTAATGGTTGGTGAAGAAACATAGTGGGATTTTAGGAGTTTTAGGACACAAAGTTTGTTTACAACTAATTCAGACTATTTTAGACCCAATTTTATTGTGGTGAAGTTGAGAAAATTTCGTTTCATTTACTTGTGTTTCTCACACTAAGGCGCCAAAACTCTGTACCTTCGGACCCCCAGGGTCAGGGTCTTGTGGGAGCTCTTCACCAGGCAGATGGCCTCCTGACGGGAGCCGCTGAGGGGAACGGCGTTCACGCTCACCATCTCGTCACCGGCCTGCAGATGGACCGCCGCCGCCGCGCTGCCTTCCTCCACCTGAGCACGTAGACACCAAATACAGGTGCAGCAGGAAGTCAGTTATTTCAAAAGATCTCAAAATAAATCAACTTCTAATCTCGGGGGCAATTAAAAAAATATTTCAAATGATTTTATGTCACAACACTTTGAATCTAAGTCACATTCTGTTTAGCTGAGGATATCATAGGTACAACAACCATTTCTATTTCTTTTCTCCATCAGTGTTTCACTCAGGACGTCATTTCATCCTGCACTGGCCGGAAACCTGAGCTCTCTGATTAAAAATTAAATCCTGCACCGGCTGTAACCTGAGGGAGTCGGCGGTGTGTGGCTCCAGGTAAGCTGCAGTTCACACCTGCACACAGAGAAAGCTCCTGGTATCTGCTGTGCAGCATGTTTCATATAAAGAATTAGCACTGCAAGATAAAAGTGACTCCTTATGAAGGTTTAGCATCAATTAATTCGATTTGAGGTTTTAAATTTGAACATTTGACTTTATATTCTAAACTTAGAGTTCAGATTTTTAACTCGATGTGTAATATCTCACACAGCAGTGATGTTCAGTATGAAAGAAGACAGCTGCTCTCAGTAAAAGCCAATATTTCAGACACCGAACGGCTTTAAATTCTGCACCATGACTCTAATTAAGATGAAACTGTTTGAGCTGATGAAGGTGTTTCCAAAACCCAGAGCTCAGTCCACACCTTAGAAAACAGCGTCTCACGTTTCCTCCTATGATGTTTTCTTGTTTGTCTGTATCTGACACGTTGCACAGCAGCAGTAAATAAATAAACTTTGTGAATGAAATGAAATAAACAATCTAAAAGTGAAAAAGAAAGGTTTGAGCTCTGGAGCAAAAGAACTACGTCACCTTGGTGATGACCAGAGGCTCTCGGTGCTCGGTTCCTCCCCTCAGGGTGAAGCCCCAGGGCGCTTTGCCTCGGAGCAGCACCTCCACCAGCTCCTCATCCTCCTCGCCTTCCTCCCCTCTCCTCTGCTCGTCCGTGCGGCCTCGCCACTTGTCCACCTCCCTCCACCACTTCATCCTTCCTGCAGAAACCCTCAGGTCGTCTCTGTAGTCCACGGCCTCCATGACTCCTGCCGTGCAGTGGGCTCCATCGACACAGGCTGAGTGGAGCCAAAACACCATTCATTATATTTAAATTCATTTCCAAATATAGGAGCAGCAGGTGAAATATGGGGAATATTATGGGAATATTATCAAAATTATAACTGGAATGATTAGATTATTATCTGATCATCAGAAAATTAACACACATGTATTCTAATAATTGATTAATAACAAATATATCTTTATTTGAGTTTCTCAGATGTGAATATTTATTTATCGTTGTCTAATATGATAAAACATGATATATATAATTCAGTTAAATGTCAAAACAAAATAAAGCTACTCGACATAGCAGATCAAGCTAATTATAATTAAGCTAATTGTGATCTTATTAACGCTTTTTTACCATCAATAACAACAAAAACTAATTGTTAATCGATTTTTTGTTAAGTTTAAGAGCTTTAACTTACTTGTAAATGATGTTCTCTGCACAAAAGCTTTCGACAAACAAATGACAAACGACAAACGGCAGGTGAGCGACTCCGTTTCTCCGTGAGAGCTCCAACAGGTGAGGCGCGAGCTCTGTCTTAATTAGTTGTTAATTTAAATTGAACTGAATCACTCGGACAGACTGGAGCAGAGTTTCGGTGTCTCAACCCCCCTCCACGGCCTCTCTGTGGAGCTTACACCGCCCCAGGCTGAGCCACCCACCGTCCGGCTCCTCCACACCTCCTCTCCTCTGTCCGTTAAAAAAATTAAAAAAAAATCCCCTCCGTCAGTTTACTTTTACAGACGTAGGCGGTGATGTCACCACGCCCCCTGGCGGCGACGTGCGGCGTCACGAGGCTGTGAGTTGCCTTAAGGTGCTTCTCGTAAACTTCCGCTTTCTTCTTCTTTTCTGTTTGTTTCTTTTTTCTTTCTTATTACTTTATTTTTCTCTTATTTCTTGCCCTGCAGCCACTCTTCTTACCTGTGTATAATTTCTTACCTCAGCTGTTCAGATGTATTTGCCTCTTCCTCTGCCATTGCTCCCATAAAGTGACTCTACCTGTCCTGTCTGTGTGTCGTTGGTTCCTCACTGATCCTGACGTGACCACAAACAAAAGCATGAATAATTCATATTAATGTCGGAGTTATTGCAGTTAAAAATATAAGCGTGAAAATTAAACAGGGTTATTTTCCAGATTTGGCAGTGATCATTTCTGAATGAATGTTTAACTTACTCTTTCTGAACACTAGATGGCGGTATACACACATCATATACATCAATGTGGTTAATATTAATACCTTAACATAAAAATAACCAGGTTATAGTTTAAAATACAACAATAAAAGAGACTGGAACAAGAAAAGCTCAATTCTATAGACTTTGTTATATTATCTCTTACAAATGTGTTTATTTAACAAACAAGTATGAAATACAAAGGACATCAAACATGGTTTTATATGATACTGACCAAGCTGTCAATCAGTGAAAAGTTTCCACATATGCCAAATAATTGTATTAATTACAGTAGCTTATATAAAAATTAACTAGCTTCACAGTCAGAATCAGAATTAAGTTTATAGCCAAGTAGGCTTTCACATACAAGGGACTTGCTTCAGTGTTTTGGTGCAAAACAATAGACACAGTGAGAAGAAAGTAAAAAAAACCTTTTAGCCCACCTCGTCTGTTCTCAAGTATCTTATCAACACCTGAACATCTCACATCTTGTGGCTTGCCTCAGTCAAGTGAGTGCATGTAGGATTTTTTCATAGCAAACAGCACAGATGACTGACAGGTGACTGCATGCACAATATCAGGACCTTCCAACTACTTAATGGACTTCAGCCACCATTAATTTCATGAATTACACCTTTGCTTTTCCTACTGTGACATGTCCAGTGATTTTGAACAACGTAAAAATGATTTTGTTTGTGTTTCTATACACATTGGATAAAGACTGAAACTGGCTTGTCAGCAGCTGATTTTGAACTAGTCCACTTGTTCTACTTGGCAGTTACTTCTCTGTCTCTCTTACAGCCGACACAGTGACAGTGAGGCGCCAAATGACTTATCCCTAATCCTGAACGCAGGGTAGACAGGTTCAGTGAAAGTGGTGTTGATGGTGTGGAGGTGGATCTGTGTGTCAGAGCAGACGCTGTAGAAGGACAGAGTGCCGGCCGGCCAGTCCAGATACACTCCCACTCTGTTAGACGAGGAGGCCGGAGGACGAACAGATGTTCCACTGTTTTTGTGACAAACAATGAAACCTTCATCAGAACAGTCCAAAACCCAGGACTGATCATTCCCTCCGAGCCTGCAGTCTGCACCATTTCCTTTCCTTTTGATCCTTCTGTAAGTCACACCTATATCAACCCACCCTTCCCACTTGACCTCCCAGTAACAGCAACCAGTCAGACCAGTTTCACACAGGATCTGTCCCCAGTGGTTAAATCTGTCTGGATGATCAGGATACGGCTGCTCCTCCTCCACCGCTGTCACCTTCCTGTTGTCGTCGGACAGTTTGACTTTTCGTAGCGCTGTGTTTGAGTCCAGTGTGAGTTCACAGTAATCTGATGGAGAGAATACGACACAGCGCTCCTGTTTATTAAAGTGAAGAAGATAGTTGAGTGTTCGCTCATTCGTTTTCATGTTAAGATTAAAAACACACTTACACTTCCTCAGACCCGGTTTCAGCCTGCAGATTCCACTGTTGTCCACTCTGGAGGAAAATACACACCAAGTCAGACCAGCATCCTCTTTTGGATAATGGACATTAACACTGAATTGTTCTTGTTATACCGTAGAAAACTTTGTGGAAAACCATCCACCAAAATCACAAATCAAAGTGGCGCCAGAGACAAAAGTCAGAAGATCCAAGACATTCATCTTGTTGATATTTTACTGCATAAATTCAAAATACGACCTACTGTTGATGCTAGAGGAAAAGAATATATGTAGATATATATAAGAATTGATATATGATTGATACAGCTGGGAGAGGGTCATCTGGACTCTCTTGCTTACCTTGCTGCCACCACAACTCGACTCCAGATAAGTGGCAGAAAATGGATAAGTCAGCAGTCTCAGCCAAAGATATCATTAGCTTAATATTTCTCAGGAATTAGTCAGCACGACTGGTTTAATCACCTGTCTCCTGGTGATGGTTTTCATGTAAAACTGAAAGCTAATCACTGTCACTTCCACTTTCCTCTTACACATGTTGACACCTTGACACAACATGGTTTCCAGCTCTACCAATCTCTTTTGTCTGCAGCAGGCCTCTACATACCTGAGAGTGTCCAGTCTCCAGTCTGGATCCTCCAGTCCAGCAGACAGAAGCTTCAGTCCTGAGTCTCCTGGATGATTGTAGCTCAGGTCCAGCTCTCTCAGGTGGGAGTGGTTGGAGCTCAGAGCTGAGGCCAGAGAAGCACAGCCTTCCTCTGTGACCAGACATCCTGACAGCCTTTAAAACATGCATGAGATACATGTTAGATCAGCTTCATATCCTAGACCCAGTTTATTGATTGATTGGCTTCACCTTCTGTTACGGCTCAATAAATCATTCTGGAGAATAAATCAAGGCTGAACCTTGACTACTTGACATTCATGAACACTTTTACTGACTGAGTGTTACCCTGAATGTGTAAAATCCTGACCTGAGAGTCTCCAGTGTACAGAGTGGACTCTCCAGTCCACCAGACAACAGCTTCACTCCTGAGTCCTGCAGGTCGTTGTTACTCAGGTCCAGGTGTCTCAGACTAGAGGACTGGGAGCTGAGGACTGAGGACAGAGCTTCACAGCTTCTCTTTGAGAGGTTACAGCCACTCAGTCTGAAGAACCAACAAACAAAAACATGATTTTACTGCTTAGACCAAACTATCCTGAATTGATCCAGTTACCTCTGTACTTACACAGCTTTGTTAGAGACTTTGACCACTGGCAGCAGCTTCAGAAGAGCCTCCTCTGAAGCAGAGTATTTCTTCAGGTCAAACACGTCCAGATCTTCTTCTGAGGACAGTAAGATGAAGACCAGAGCTGACCATTGAGCAGGAGACAGTTTATCTGTGGAGAGACGTCCTGATCTCAGGGACTGTTGGATCTGCTCCACTAGAGAACGATCATTCAGTTCATTCAGACAGTGGAACAGGTTGATGCTTTTCTCTGGGGAAGGATTCTCACCAATCTTCTCCCTGATGTACTGGACTGTTTCCTCATTGGTCTGTGAGATACTTCCTTTGTATGTAAACTGGAGTTGTAGAAGACACTGATTGGTCTGCAGTGAAAGACCCATGAGGAAGCGAAGGAACAAGTCCAGGTGTCCATTTGGACTCTTTAAGGTCTCGTCCACAGCTCTCCTATAGAAATAAGCAAGTTCAGATTTGTCTTGAAACAGTTGAGACCACCAGGATGTGGACTGTTCTGACAGCAGATTGACTTCAGACTTGATGAAGGTCAGATGGACATGAAGAGCAGCCAGAAACTCCTGAACACTCAGATGGACGAAGCAGAACACCTTGTCCTGGTACAGGCCTCTCTCCTCTTTAAAGATCTGTGTGAACAGTCCTGAGTACAATGAGGCTGCTCTGATATCGATGCCACACTCTGTCAGGTCTGATTCATAGAAGATCAGGTTTCCTTTCTGCAGCTGCTCAAAAGCCAGTTTTCCCAGAGACTCAATCATCTTCCTGCTCTCTGGACTCCAGTGTGGATCTGTCTCAGATCCTCCATCATACTTGACGTTCTTCAGTTT
>NW_019525451.1:364044-364855 GCF_002814215.2 Seriola lalandi dorsalis
CGTCCAGATGTTCTTCTGAGGACAGTAAGATGAAGACCAGAGCTGACCATTGAGCAGGAGACAGTTTATCTGTAGAGAGACGTCCTGATCTCAGGGACTGTTGGATCTGCTCCACTAGAGAACGATCATTCAGTTCATTCAGACAGTGGAACAGGTTGATGCTTTTCTCTGGGGAAGGATTCTCACCAATCTTCTCCCTGATGTACTGGACTGTTTCCTCATTGGTCTGTGAGATACTTCCTTTGTATGTAAACTGGAGTTGTAGAAGACGCTGATTGGTCTGCAGTGAAAGACCCATGAGGAAGCGAAGGAACAAGTCCAGGTGTCCATTTGGACTCTTTAAGGTCTCGTCCACAGCTCTCTGGTAGAAGTTTATGATCCATTTAATAAATGCTAATGAATGTAATGGTAAGAAAAATACAAAATCAATAAAAGATTAAATTGTGGACAAGATTAAAGAGGAATATCAAACTATTTTCAAAGACAAGAGATGAGAAAAATCAGCGACAGCACAATGAGGCTGCATGTGATTATGTTCTGAAGAGCAACACATCTGCACAAACACTTTGTTTCTGAATCATAGACACTGTAATAAGGACGATACTTACTTCAATCATGCAGGTATTCCTGACAGGTCCATGTGTCTTTTTCACATTAGTATCATCTGAGTGGGATCATCTGCTAAAACAAAGGCTAGTGAAGCCTAGGTAAAGTGAAATGAGTCAAACGCTGCTCCTTCTCCTTTGTCAGTGTCGTTTGAATGTTTGAATCTCAGTAGATTATAAAACTATAAACCAGGTCTGAGGACAAA
>NW_019525451.1:364875-365569 GCF_002814215.2 Seriola lalandi dorsalis
GACAGGTCCATGTGTCTTTTTCACATTAGTATCATCTGAGTGGGATCATCTGCTAAAACAAAGGCTAGTGAAGCCTAGGTAAAGTGAAATGAGTCAAACGCTGCTCCTTCTCCTTTGTCAGTGTCGTTTGAATGTTTGAATCTCAGTAGATTATAAAACTATAAACCAGGTCTGAGGACAAACATCAGGCTGCAGTTTTATATTACCATCATACACAGTGAACAAAGGTCTCCTGCTGTGATTAAAAACATGATATTTGAACCTTCACACCACTAAACCTTAACTCTCAGTGTTAAATTTTATTATTCAGGTGTTATTTCATACTGTTTTACAACCTTTCTTGGTATGGCACTGGCAGCAAATTGGCATTAGTGAACTGAAACTAATGTGACATCTCCCCCAGACCAGTTTAAATTTCTCCACCTGATCAATTTCTTAGTCTCAGTCAAACACAATCACTGTTTTCAAATTAATTTAAACAATAAATTCTTGTGCACAAATGTACAATCGTTTCACTCTTTATTTAAATATAGAGTTATAAATGGTTAAGTATAAAATGTGCTTTTGTGACAAGTTGCCCCATCATTAACTATCTGGGGTAAATTGTCACTGTATATTTTTCAGATGTTAGAGAGTGACATGCTAATGCTAGCTTAGTAGCATTAGCTAACCGTTAAAGAGTGACATGCTAACG
>NW_019525451.1:365619-369774 GCF_002814215.2 Seriola lalandi dorsalis
TCAGAAGGGTTGGGTTTCCTGCTTTAGAGATCCCCTCAAACACACACTGGAACTTCTTCTTCAGGTTAGATTTTAGTTTTTCCTGACACATGACAGCAGAACCTCCTGATTGAGCAAAAAAGGATTGAGATCAATGAGTGGATCTTACAGTAAATGTCTTACTTTCTAGAACTCAGCACATTAATATTAAATGTAAAGATCGTCTTACTCCTCTGGAGAGAATCAGCCAGTTCCTCCTGCTTCAGTCTCCTCAGAAAGCACAGAGTGATGTTCAGAAAAGATTCTCTGCTCCTCCTCTGCTCCTCATCCTCATCCTCACCATCAACCACCTCCTCCTCCTCCCTCTTCCTTTTTGTGTTGTCTGGACAAGCGCTCAAAACCCTGTGAAATCTCTTGAGCTCATTCTTCACAAACGTGTTAATGCTCTCCTCAAGAAGCTAGAATGGGAAGAGTGTGATTTAAACATTAATGCTAAAATGGTGAAAGACAATATTGAACACATCATTTAATGAGCAGTTGTTTGTTTTTCATGTTATGTGGAGCTGAAGTCCAAAGTCAGACCTTAAATATGGAGTCCAGATCTGTTTGATGCAACTGAGCTGACTGATCCCTGCAGACCTCGCCAACACTGTGAAGGAAGGGTATCATGTCACATTATAAACCATAAAGGGTTTTCTCAGTTCCCCCTTTTGTCAGAGTTTACATATTTCTTTTATGAGTTAATAATACTAAAAGCTGATGTTTTCACCCATGACTGTTTGTTTGTTTGTTTCTCAGTAGGATTATGCAAAAAGTACTGAACTGATTTGCACCAAACTCGGTAGTGGGTTGGGGCATAGATCAGGGAAAACCCTTTAAAATTGTGATGCCAATCCAGTTGAAGGGGCGAACGAGAGATATACGAGATTGCGAGAATGTAAGGCATTTTTTTTTAACAAACCATCCAAAGAAAAATGAATACAGTAACAGAAGTGTGAGAGACAGCTTACTTCTGTTCAGAGGAAAGATGTCCCTCTTTGAAGTCAATATTGAAATGTTTTGATCGGTCACTCCTCATGGACACACAGCTGGGCTCAGGGCCGTCCGATCCATCATGGTGGATCCTGGTGGACGGACACACACAGTTGTGTCAAACTCAAATGGCTGGTTAGTACTAAGTCTCAGGTTTGGACATAAAAAAATGTGGAATATATGGGAAATAATGTTGCAGAAAATTAACATAGGACAGAGTCTCCCTTATTAGAATATAGAGATAACTAAAGTAAAATTATTTTATTTTTGGACTGAAGCACATTACATGTAGTAAGGCTTTTCATAATATCAAGTTTTTTCATAAACCTACTTCTGTTCACAGGAAAGATGTCCTTTAGAAGAATTTCAAAGTAATAATAATAATAGCCAGTGTAAAATGTTCATAATTAATGTTTTTGCAGAACATTCACAGTCAATGTTTATATTGGTTCCTTCCTTGTAACTAAGTCTGTTTGAATTTGCACTTGTGCAGCTGAAAACACTTGTGTGAGGTCGTGGAAAGAGATTTGTGTGTGCATCAAATCACATGCTGCAAACTACATGTAGCCTGTATGAGAAATATGTAATGCACACAAGTAAAAAGAAATTTTACGAGAGATCAACATGAGAGAATGCGATTGCACCTCCAGTGAAACTGTCACTAGAAGGGGACAACACTTTTCACAAGGGTTGATGCCAAAGCGTTCCTGGCATGGCGATCAGGGTCTATATATTCAGCTTTTTACATGAGATATTTTTATGTCTTCAGCACTTGTGAACATAAGGTCAAAGATCTCTGATACGGTCCTATCTGTATCAAATGAGCTGCGTGTTGATATCATAATATGTTGTTTTATGATGAGACTGTCCAAAGTTCAAGTATCAGCACATCAGAGCCTAAAAACATCAATAACTATTCTTATTAAAAACTCAAATGACTACAATACCTTTCCATGTTGTAAATAACCAGCAGCCACACTGATGTGAGACAACAGACTAGACAGAGAAAACAGGAGAAGGTTATTGTCGTCCTTGTATGATCCATTTAATAATTGCTAATTAATGTAATGGTAAGAAAAATACAAAATCAATAAAAGATTAAATTGTGGACAAGATTAAAGAGGAATATCAAGCTATTTTCAAAGACAAGAGATGAGAAAAATCAGCGAGAGCACAATGAGGCTGCATGTGATTATGTTCTGTAGAGCAACACATCTGCACAAACACTTTGTTTCTGAATCATAGACACTGTCATAAGGACGATACTTACTTCAATCATGCAGGTATTCCTGACAGGTCCATGTGTCTTTTTCACATTAGTATCATCTGAGTGGGATCATCTGCTAAAACAAAGGCTAGTGAAGGCTAGGTAAAGTGAAATGAGTCAAACGCTGCTCCTTCTCCTTTGTCAGTGTCGTTTGAATGTTTGAATCTCAGTAGATTATAAAACTATAAACCAGGTCTGAGGACAAAGATCAGGCTGCAGTTTTATATTACCATCATACACAGTGAACAAAGGTCTCCTGCTGTGATTAAAAACATGATATTTGAACCTTCACACCACTAAACCTTAACTCTCAGTGTTACATTTTATTATTCAGGTGTTATTTCATACTGTTTTACAACCTTTCTTGGTATGGCACTGGCAGCAAATTGGCATTAGTGAACTAAAACTAATGTGACATCTCCCCCTGACCAGTTTAAATTTCTCCACCTGATCAATTTCTTAGTCTCAGTCAATCACAATCACTCAGTTTTCAAATTAATTTAAACAATAAATTCTTGTGCACAAATGTACAATCGTTTCACTCTTTATTTAAATATAGAGTTATAAATGGTTAAGTATAAAATGTGCTTTTGTGACAAGTTGCCCCATCATTAACTATCTGGGGTAAATTGTCACTGTATATTTTACAGATGTTAGAGAGTGACATGCTAATGCTAGCTTAGTAGCATTAGCTAACCGTTAAAGAGTGACATGCTAACGCTAGCTTAGTTCAGCGCTTGGTTTAGGTATCAAAATAAACATTTTCTCTCATCTATCATGTGCTGAAGTAATATCATTGAACACCAACTTTTATTACATAAACAGCAGCTTAATTTTTTTTACTTTGAGGTTTGAAAATTTGATCCATGTAACAAGTAACGGTTGGTTTTTTAGATAGCGCCCTTTGGTTTTGGAGATGTGATCGGTTTGACAACTTACCCCTTTGACAAGATGTCGCGGTTTCCCCTTGTTAAAATGCAATACATCATTAACTGTATTTTTTAGCGAAAAAAATTCTACGGAGACTATTTTAATGTTTTATAGCTTTTCATACGTTTCATGTCGAGAGATACGACATTTAATTTAAGCAACGGTAAAGCCCTGTAGTCGCAAATGACCGTTAGCGAAGATGCTCTATACAGGAAATGACGTCACAGTTTCTCCAGAGAAATCCAGACGCTTCCAGAGACAGTAGAGAAACAGGTGCACCCTTAATTTCATCCTTAGGGTCATTAAAATGTTCACGTCACTATTTAAGGCTTTCTCCTTATCTTGGTCTAATATTTTAGTAATCACTTAAAGTTAGTTATACCATTGCAAAAATAAATTGAGTTAATATTTTCCTTACAATCTCATTTGAAGTTTCCATAAAATGTTCACTTCACTATTTAAGGTTTTCTTATTATTTTGGTCTCATATTTAAGAAATCACTTGAAGTCAGTTAAACCATTGCAAAAATAAAAATTGAGTTGAGAATTTTCCTTATAGTCTGAGTTAAGGTTTCCTTAAAATTAAACCAGTTGCAAAAAACACCCTTAATTTCATCCTTAAGGTTTCCTTAAAATGTTCACTTCACTACTCAAGTATTTAAGGTTTTCTTATTATTTTGGTCTCATATTTAAGAAATCACTTAAAGTCATTTAAACCATTGCACAAACACCTTAAGTTAAGATTTTACAAACACATTTTGTGCTTTACTTCATATTTAAAATATTGAAGTTTTTCTCCACTATATTTTCTTCATTTAAATGAGTTAAAATGTTCTTTGCAGATTAAGATTTAAAATAAGTTACACTCATACTGAATGATCAATATTCAACATGGATAAATATGATTAGGAAATATTATATATGTCATGTCATATGATTATATCTAAG
>NW_019525451.1:369824-370322 GCF_002814215.2 Seriola lalandi dorsalis
GTGGGAAATTATTATCGGTATTAATCGTGAGAAATAATAACGAGCATGAAACAAGAGGCTTGAAGTCGTCTCAATCTAACAAAGACATTAATATCAAAAATGCTACATGTTGCACCTTCACTTGTGGTCCAGGCGCCGGGTCCTGATCCAGGCGCCGGGTCCTGATCAAGGCGCCGGGTCCTGATCCAGGCGCCGGGTCCTGATCCAGGCGCCGGGTCCTGATCAAGGCGCCGGGTCCTGATCAAGGCGCCGGGTCCTGATCCAGGCGCCGGGTCCTGATCCAGGCGCCGGGTCCTGATCCAGGACGTCGGCATCACAGCAGCGGCCTCTGCTCCAGCGGCAGACTGTCCAACAGGCACTTGAGCTGCTCCTCGCCCAGCTTGATCTTGTCCTCCAGTTTGCGCTGCTCGATGATGAGCGCCGATTTCATCTTGACGAAGTGCCGGTAGTCGTCCAGGCTCCCGGCGTCCAGGTGCACCTCCATGATCCCGGAGACCA
>NW_019525451.1:370372-371228 GCF_002814215.2 Seriola lalandi dorsalis
TGAATTGTTCTCCATCACAGAAGAAAACGTATCTTGGAAGTGGATGCTCTGATAAACGTGTGTGTCTCTGGTGAGGTCTTGAGTACAATGACTAACAAGCAGGAAAACTCTTGGTTTCCTTCACGTACCTTGTGCCTTTGATACAGCTGATCAAAGGCACAAGGATGAGAAATCTAGAATCTGACGTAGCTACCAATATGCTACGCTGCGACGTGCTTAGCGTTGCAGCCAGTTTCGCACGTACGTCACGTGCCGTGCGTCGGCATTTGCGTGCGTACTTACGCACGTTGCAGCGTAGGGTACGTACATACGTGCAACGACTCAGCGCTGTTTTATCTGTTTTCATCATTTATGTAATTTAGTGTGAATATTAATGTTGGATATTTATGTATGATTCTCCATCAGGTAGTTACTATAATAATATGATGTGATTATATCGGCCGACACTATTTCAGCAATAATTCTAATGTATCTCACCTTGTACATGGTCACATGGTTTTGTATTTAATGTTACACACCAGGATCGTCAAACCTGGTTATATTATTATTATTATTATTATATACAATCAAATGATGTGCAGGCATCAGTCTGCTTAGCTCTTAGTTTTTCTGCAATATATTATTAGTATATTTCTTGTGGAGTTGTGTTTTTTTATTCTACGTCGTTGTTTCGTCCGGAAGGAGAAAATAATGCACATAAAGGAAGAACTCCTGGCTTTAGAGTGAACCAGATATGGAGGTAAACATCCCATACCAGCTGAGCTGAAGAAGCACCTGGATGCAGAGGCTAAGCTAAAGGCTAGCAGATGGAGATATACACCTTTATACCTGGCTAACAGGTGTGATGAACTGGAGG
>NW_019525451.1:371248-427331 GCF_002814215.2 Seriola lalandi dorsalis
ATTATATATGTCATGTCATATGATTATATCTAAGAAGAAGTCCATTCAGGAATCAAAAGTATCTAATTGAATGATTTTATTGTCCAAATTAGAGTTTGAATTAGAGTGTGGGAAAAACCGGAGGACCCGGAGGAAAACCCACGCCAGGACAGGGAGGAACTGGGTCCAGTGGTGGTCCTGGCCTCAGTAACCAGGCCAGAACCAGCAGTGAGCCCAGTTCCCCCCTGTGTGGCACAGTGTAAACTAGTGACAGGAGACAGGCCAGGGCTGTTCACCAGCATTAGCCTGTCCTTTGACACCGGCAACAGTGAGGCAACAGTGCTAGCCGCTGCCCCACCGTGCCACCTTCAGGAGTTTACAGAAAGATTGCGGCCAAGAAGAACAGGCCACAAGCGGTGATGACATTCATGGCGGGCAAGAGGAGTTCTCTCCATCTACGTGTTTTCTTGCTTGCAGACACAGTCGAGTACTTAGCGATGTTGGCTTGTAAGGACTTGACGATGACTGCTTCCACGCTTGGTTGCTCTGACAGCATTACAAAGTTCAGAGAGCTCTTCCCGCCAAGCTTCTTGGTGAGATCCTTGATGACGGCCCTGCAGATCTTTTTGATGTCTTTTTCATCTGGGCAGAAGCCGTCTCTCACGGTGAGGCCCTGCAGCGTCTGGTTCACCAGTCGTTTGGCGTAGGTGGCCAGCTCTTCCTCCGTGCAGATGTCCAGGACACGGCACTTAGTGAGCAGTCTCAGGGTCAGCAGGGTCACAAACAGCTTGGTCTTGTCCACAGTCTCAGCGACGGCTTCAAAGCCAGAGGAAGGAGAGTCAGCAGAGTGGGTGGTCTTCTCTGGTGTGGCTTGACAGCTGGAGGCAGGAGAATCGAACTCTTTGCTTGGTAACTCCAGGATGATTGTAGAGGGGCCTGGCTGAACAAGGATTCGTGTGACACCAGGGGGGAAAGAAGTGAATCCACCGGGACGAGCAGTGGACAAGTTGGGAATGGCTCCAAGAACAGCAGCAGCTGAGCCTTGACGTGAATTGTTCTCCATCACAGAAGAAAACGTATCTTGGAAGTGGATGCTCTGATAAACGTGTGTGTCTCTGGTGAGGTCTTGAGTACAATGACTAACAAGCAGGAAAACTCTTGGTTTCCTTCACGCACCTTGTGCCTTTGATACAGCTGATCAAAGGCACAAGGATGAGAAATCTAGAATCTGACGTAGCTACCAATATGCTACGCTGCGACGTGCTTAGCGTTGCAGCCAGCTTCCGCACGTACGTCACATGCCGTGCGTCGGCATTTGCGTGCGTACTAACGCACGTTGCAGCGTAGGGTACGTAATGTATCTCACCTTGTACATGGTCACATGGTTTTGTATTTAATGTTACACACCAGAGGTCTGTACTACGAAGCAGGATTTGAGGTTATCGAGGTAACTTCAGGTGTAATTCTGGTTTTCAGTCCTATGACGATGGTTCACTTGTTACCTAGGTAAATCACCATGGTAACTTACGCTGAACCCCTAACCTGCAGGTTAACTTCAGAGAATCAGTCTACTGACCAATCAAATCACTGGTAAAATGGCGTCATCATTCCTACAGGATCCTGATAGGGACAAAAGAGTTTACAATAAAGTGATCAACAATAACGAGCAGAAGATGCCTATAAATATAAATCAATCAAATAGTTTTCTCTTTTGAGTCTTTGAGTCTAAACAAAGCTTCTAAAACATGCACGGAAAGTTTATCAAGCTGAACAATTAGCCACATGTTAATTATTTCAATTATTACAAATGAAGATTTCATTCGGTCTGACTCATTAGACATAAACTACTTCTCTCCTCTTTTCTTTCTCTGACATTAACTTCCACTGTTTTATCTGCTTCACATGTTCATTACAGTTTGTTCATCATCAGACAAAAGAGCGAAAATACTCTGACGTAATGATAATGATAGTGATCGATAGTCTGACTTTAATAGAAATTATATCTGGCAACGTAGCAATAGTATTTTTTTATTCCAGTCACGTGATCATATTCTTTATATTTCACCTTGATAAATATGACTTTTAGACGTTGCTATAACCAGCGTTTCTCCAGATATATTAAGTGCATCATTCATGTTGCTTATAACAACCCCGCCTCTTTCACATGAACGCGCTCCTAACCGGACAGGTAACCCCGGGGCTACCTGAGGCAGCTGATAACCTGCTTCTTACTACAGGTTATAGGGACTCAGATCCAAGTCCTTTGGTTCCTACTGAAGGTGAAAATACTTACCTCACAAATATATAATTTCACTCATTAAAAAGTCTCAGCAATTTCCTAAAACAGCTTGAAAACGCAGATTTTTTTTAGCAAAAATCACATGAATGGGCAAATTTTGCATTTGTTTGGGACTATTTTCAGCAGCGGATTAATCCACATTTGGTGCAGCAGGATGTCGAGTGTTGGACTGAGTCAAAGAAACATTGTGAGTTCAGCATCAAACATCATTCCTTCACTTGCTAAAGCTGTGTGCAGCTTTGCAAAGCGACGCCATGGTAACTCTTGTTTGGTATCTCGTTATTTACATGGGAACATGAGGAAACACGGAGCCGGAGAGTTCAAATAGGAGGAAGCTATAATGGCTCATTATCAGTGGGTCAGTTTTACTCCTCTCCTCTGTCAGAGTTTAAACCGTCACTGGTACAAATATGAATTGAATAACCAAGTCTCTGTTGGAAATGAATGCTGGAGTCCAAGATGGCGTCATTGCCTTGCCATGAATGCTGTTCACCTACCTCATATGTTTTTCTGGTTCTCTTCCACGCCGTTTGTGCGTGTGCTTTTAAGATATCTTTAGAAATGGAGCTGAATGGAAGAAAAGCTCTTGGTGCCTTTTTTAATTTGAATGAAATCTCTCAGATAAAAGTGGACGCCTCTCACTCCGCCTGCCTCGCTCGCTGACGTGATGACACAAGAATGCAGATGTTGTGCTTATTAATCACAGCGCGTCTTCTCGACACTGACAGAAGGTGCAGCTGTTGACTGCTCTCCACGTCATGTGAGTACGAGGTTCAGTTGAAACTTGTTTTAAAAGCATTTTAATGCAGCATTTAAAATCTAATTAAATGAAAACTTGTTAAAGTGATTAGCATGAGACGTATTTAGTTTTTTGTTGATATTGTGATAATGAGTGTGAAGTGCTTTGAAACAAACAGCTGAACACACTAAAAACTAAACGCTTCAACTTGTCAAATCCAAAAAGAGAGTTTTCTTTCCACACACTGCATCATGGGAAGTTAAACTGAAAGGATGAATTTTATGGTTGAAAAAGTTTTGCATTTTCCAAAATTGAAGGCGAGGAAACTCAAAACTGCTAAAAACAAGTCGAGTTATTTGTTTCTGAAAGGTTTATATTTAAACTGTCCTTTGCCAAGTTAGTAATTTTCCTTCTGTTTAGTTAAACTGGTTTAACTGCAATATGAACGGCCACCTCCCTGTTTCCTTTTATTTATTGTAGTGTATAATAAAGGAACCTGCTGCAAACAGGAAATGTTCAGCACCAGTTCAGGTAAGACCCGCTCATCTCTTTTGTTTGATGATGTTACACTTTTATTCTTGAAGTAAATGTCTTTATTTGTCTCTGTCTTCTGATTGGTGCTCCTGCAGACAGCCACCCCTCAGGCTACGACCTGGGCCCCGAGCCAAGGGACCAGGGGTCACATGGGGGTCATGGTCATGGAGGAGACCAACATGGAGGAGACCGCCATGAAAGAGATCACCATGGAGACCGCCATGGAGGAGATCGCCATGGAGGAGACCATCATGGAGGAGATCACCATGGAGACCGCCATGGAGGAGATCGCCATGGAGACCGCCATGGAGGAGATCGCCATGGAGGAGATGATGAAGATGATCACGGGAGACGTAGCCATGACCGTGACCACGACAGCCACAGGGACAGGCACAGCCCCGATCACCATGGAGACCATGAACATGAACGTGACCACAGCCCCCGTCGTCGTCGCCGTGGCAGCGGTGGTAGGAGCCCTGGTCGTGGCAGCGGCAGCAGCGGTGGGAGCGGCGACAGCGGCAGTGATGATGAGCGCGGCGGCCACGGAAAACATGGGCGCAAACACAGACGTAAGCACGGGCATGGGCGTGGTCATGGGCGTGGTCATGGACAGAGTCGTGGGGGTGGACGCTGGTAGAAAGGTGAATACAGGTGAGATATAAACGGCCTCTTTAAACTTCTTTATCGACGGTTCTCACAGGAACAAGATTATAAATATACAAGTTTGTTTCTGTGTTTCTCTTCTTCACTGGTTTCACCTGTTTCCTTCTTCTGTCTTGACTTCCAGGCAGCAGACACACTGACCGGCCGAGACTCTTCTTCTGTGGTATTTGATGGTCTTCTTCCATGTACTCATACATGCTCTGCTTCCCCTCTGGAGCAGTTAACGTGTCATCGTGCATCGTTAGGGGTCGTTAATATATATATATATGAAACTGCAGTGTGGGAGCAGAGCAGGCACACAGCCAATGTTACTGCTCAATGCTCTAATTCTGAAATACATTGAATAAAATCTTCTGAAGACATAAACTGGAAAGAAGTCTTTCTTTATGTTTTGTGTCCTGAGTAGATCATGTCAGACAAAACACTGTTAGAGCTTACCCCCCCCCACACACACACACACACATACACACACACACACACACTCTGACACAGGTAACACAGGTAAAATAAAGACAAAGAAGGTGTGAGACTTAAAGTTAAAATTGTATAATGCACAAATACAAGGAATATTAAACAATTCCTAATTTATAATAATATATTGTTCAATATAGAATTATTGAATCAATATTTCTTTAAAAAGATATTTTTCCTGTTATCTTTATTTTACAATTTCAATTTTCTGTATGACTTATTTGTCAATATTATTATAAAGCTGTCAGTGAATCTCCTGGTTTCCTCTTGATAAATATCATTTATTTTCTATTTCCTGTCTCATATTTTCTGGAGATTCACTCATCTCATATTTCAACATATTTCATTATTAACTGAGTTCTTAACGTTGACTGGTTGTTGCAGCCTGAGGCTCCAAAATTATTTTTTTTAAAAAGCTGTTGCTTTAAAATGAGTTTAAAATGAGTCCAACCTGCAAATAAGATAAATAAACATAATTTAACCTCATCTAACAGAGATGAATAATAATAGAATCTAAGTAATAATGTCATAAATGATTTTATAGTTTGAACAGATGTAAAAATCCAAAAGATTCTTTATTTAAAAGTATTTTATGTGGTAAGTTTAGCGAGTGTCTGCAGTGAGGCAGCTCCTGGATGTTTCTCTCTGTGTGAACAAAGTAAAGTTGAATCCGTCCTCTTCTTCCTCCTCTGCTGCCAAAACACACGTGAAAGGTCGAGCGGGAAAACATTGACTTAACCCCCGACCAGCCTCCTCTCCTGTTTTCATGTCCACACAAACTGTGCAGGGTCAACATGACGAGCGACGAGGTCGTCCTGTCCAACAGGTGTCTGACACACGTCACGTTCTCACAGGAAACGATCGGTCCTGTGACACCGTGCAACACGACGCCTGCTCCTGAGTCTCCTCAGGTTTTATATGTGGAGAATTCATTGCTTTGACCAGAACAATGCACTGGATTCTCCTGTGTGAACTTGATTCGTTCAGAAACCAGATTTAGAAGAATAATCACTGGTGACACCAAGTGGCCGCAGGAGGGAACTGTTACACTGTGACACACGTTCCCTCATCATGAACACACACCGTCCTGCTGCCACCAAATACTCACGAGAGTGGCAAGTGTGGATTAATCCGCCGCTGAAAATAGTCCCTGACTTTTTAAGTAAATGAATGAGCATTTAAAACTAAAGCTATATATTTGTGAGCAGTTTTAGAAGTTGAAAGTAGATTTGTTTCATTAATAACATTTTCAGCTTCAGTTTCGCTGCAGACACAAACAAGACGACTCCAGTTTTTATTGTCAAATACTCTTTAACTGTGGGAAAGTTCTGCTCTGAAGGATCATGGTGGCTGCCACAGACTCAGGCGTGTTGCAGTGTTGGGAGGTGATGACATGTTGCAGACTGAGACTGAAGAGAAGCCACATTCCTCCAGCACAGGATCAGACAGCAGGATGTGAACTTGACATTTCAGCAGCTAAAACACATATTAGCTTCTGGTTCAGTGGAAAACTTCCCTTCATTTTGTCATATGACATAATCACACTCGTTGTCAATGAAAGGCAGGTCCTTGTATCGGACCTCCACCTCCCAGCAGAGCTGCAGCGCCTGAGCAACAATATCCTCCGACATCTTCTGAGCTAAATCCAGGATCTGTTTCCCGACTGGAGGAAGGTCCAGTGAGCAGACATCAGCTGCCGTCTCCTCCGGACCGACGAGGCGTTCAGTCTCCTTCACGTCCTCCAGAAAGGCTTTCCTCTCTTCTCCTTGTTTGCCGATGACGGCCTCCTTCTGTTTGTCTGGACAGGAGCGAGACCAGCACCTGGACTCATTACATCCCATTTCACAGAGACACCGGAGGAACAGTCGACTTCTTAGCAGGAGGAGAGTTCGATGTTTACCAAGGACTGTGGTTAACCACCTGTTGAACTAATAACAGCCTCAGCCGAGGTTAAACCGGTCTTTAAGCACAGGTAACAAAACATTTAAGAGAAGTTCAGACATTTAAAGTCATTAGAATATTTAAACATAGATAGAAAAACCACTTGTTGAATCAGAGTAACTTTATCAGCACCACTACAAGGCAAAGATTAAATATGAAGTTGTTGTGAATCTTTTACCGTCTGTTGTGGAGCAGCTCCTCTCCGACTCCGAGCAGGTTAGTTTAAGGTTTGTGCTTCAGAGCTGCTGATAAACAGGCAGCTGAACCCGTTTCCTCCTCCTCCTCCTCCTCCTCCTCCTCCTCCTCCTCCTGCTGCTGGGTGGTGGTGGTGGGAGGAGCAGATCGATCTGCACCACCCATAAAAACACATCACTGTCCCCTAAAAGTCAGTGACTATAGTCAATTCATTTAGGGAGAAAATGATTTCCTGAAGCTTTAATGAGCCACTGAAACATGAAACATTTCACTTAGTTTCCATGTTTATTCATGTGAAGAAAACTCATTACATTTATTTAAGATTTCCCCCTGAATTATTTAAAGAAATTATAAATAAATCCGTGTTTGTTTTTCTTCCCCTGAATCTGCTACTTCCACATCTGGACCAATTCTGGCACGCACACAGAAAATGTTGTGGATGTCAGGTAACAACAGCTGGACTCTGCCCAGATGTGGAAGTTTATGGGCCAGACTTTTATTGAAATAATTAAACAAAAAAAAAGAAAATAATCCTACTAATTTATTAACATTATTATTATATAAGTGTCTGGTTAACTTTAGTTCTCAGGGGTTGAACCTTTAAAGTTAGTGTATGTTTAGAGAAAAGAAAGTGGGTCATTTCTGTTTAGAGACTGGCCTGAGGTCAGCAGGTGATGGTGCCTTCAGGGTCACTGCAGAGGGTGGGAGTTTATAGAGCTCTCAGGACAGATGCAGGGCTGCCATCTGGTGGAGCTCTACCCGAACAGTTTTAGCTCTAAAAGATAAAGTTGATAGTTGCAGGTTGAAAGTAGCAGCTGAAACATCTGCTCTTTATTTCTTTCCTCAAAAAATTCACAATAAAACTAAAAGCTCTCTTTGCATCTTTTGAATTTCCCAGCATCTTTTCTCTCTCGGTGTTGGACAACTCCAGTTTCCAGATGAGTTAATCACATCCATCCTGCTGAAGTGTCCTCGAGCAAGAGCCCATGACTGCTCATCCTTTTTCTTTTAAAAGTTTTTAAAATCATTCCTAAAATGTGGAACAGTAAAATCGTTTAAAGAGACAATATTGATCATAAAGTCTTGCTACCTCTTTAAATCTCTCTGATTAAAAAAAAAGATCCTCCTTGCAGCCAATCATAAAGCCCTGAGGTCCGAAGACAGGCTCATATCAGCCGGCGTCACCGCACCGTCCTCTTCGTCCCCCCAGGATGCTCCTCTTGTTCTGTCTGACCGTCTTCCTCTCTGCGGGCTTTTCCATGGAGACGAAGCAGACCTCCAAGCTGCTGGCGGAGAGCGGAGAGCAGTGCTCGGCCTGCGACTTCCGGGAGCACAGTAAGCAGATGAGGCTCCACAACATCAAGTCCCAGATCCTCAGCATCCTGCGGCTCGAGCAGGCTCCCAACATCAGCCGGGACATGATCCGCCAGCTGCTGCCCAAAGCGCCTCCTCTGACGCAGCTCCTGGACCAGTACGACCCGCGGGTGGAGGACGAGGACCACGCCACGACGGAGACCATCATCACTATGGCCACCAAGCGTAACTAAACCAAGCCAAAGAAATATTTTACATTTTCCACTTTGTTCTGCACCGGGATCTTTTCTAAACGTCGTGCGTAAAAAGCGAAATCCGCGCGTAAAGTTTGTGCGTAAAGTTTGTTTCCAGCCAGAAAACAAGAGGCAGCTCATATTTATGTAACTGGACAAAGAATATATTTACTTTATTCACATCTTTGAAACGTGACAAACAGATATTTCTGTAAATTGATTAAATTATGTAAATACATCCATATGGATGAGCATTAGTATTTTAGCAACTATATAAAAGTGCATCTCATGCATTTTTATAAAGTTAAAGTCACACAATCCAGTTTTATTTATTATTATGAACATTTTGGTAACTGGAAGTCATATTATCTTATTCATGAAAAAACAAACTTTTTCACTTTAACAAGTTTTAAAGAAAACCACACAGGCAGCAGACAACATGTCTTTACTCCCTTTCTATATGAGTGTTAAATATGTCAGAAGAATCAGGTATCCAACTTTAAGGTCAGTAAATGGATCAGTGAGGTAAAACCTGTGGTGGCTGCCTCTCATTCCCACACACATCCACTCATGGTGTGATCTGCCAGTTTCTTTGTGGGATATCTTGGTGTTAGGTGAAAGGTCAAAGAGTGTCGAAGAACATGAGGGTTCATCCTCATGAAGACCATGAATATCCAGTAAACGTCATGGTAATCAATGTCAACACATGTTGGGGAAGAGAGTTGAGCAAAGGTCACCAGGGTTCATCCTCAGGGGATCATGAATGTTGTTGGACAGATAGAACACGAAACCAAAGGCAGACAAACGTTCAAGCCAAATGTTTGTATGAAACAAGATAATCATTTTCTATGAATGATTTCTTCCAGCCAATCCCATCGCCCAGGACGAGTTGTACTCCTGTTGTCTGTTCAGCCTCAGTCCAAAGATCCAGCCCAAGAACATCCTGAGCGCGAAGCTGTGGGTTCACCTGCGGCCGGCCGACATGGTCACCACCGTCTTCCTGCAGATCTCCCACCTCAAACCCGGAAAGGAGGGAAACAACACCCGAGTCCGAGTCCGCTCGCTGAAGATCGACACGGACGCCGGCGCCGGCTCCTGGCAGAGCATCGACATCAAGTCTCTGCTGCAGGCCTGGCTGCGCCAACCAGAGACCAACTACAGCATCGAGATCAACGCCTACGACTCCAGAGGAGAAGATCTGGCCACCACGTCTGCAGAGCCCGGAGAGGAGGGACTGGTGAGTTCACCACAAAGCTAAATATTAACTTTGATGTTGAGTTTCAAACTTTCAAACTTCATCCAACAAACTCGGGCAGACTTCCTCAGAGTCCCCAGTTTTCATGGAAGTACAGATGTTTAACCTGTGATGTTGTTTTCAAGACTGAATTGACTTGGGGGGGTTTGTTAGTAATGTTTTAAATTTCCTTCCTAGCAACCGTTCATCGAAGTGAAGATCCTCGACAGCCCCAAGAGATCCCGTCGCGACTCGGGCCTCAACTGCGATGAGGAATCTGCAGAGACCCGCTGCTGCCGTTACCCGCTCACCGTCGACTTTGAGGAGTTCGGCTGGGACTGGATCATCGCGCCCAAACGCTACCGGGCCAACTACTGCTCCGGGGAGTGTGAGTTCATGCACCTGCAACAGTACCCGCACGCGCACCTGGTGAACAAGGCCAACCCACGGGGCACCGCGGGGCCCTGCTGCACGCCCACCAAGATGTCGCCCATCAACATGCTCTACTTCAACCGCAAGGAGCAAATCATCTACGGAAAGATCCCGTCCATGGTGGTGGACCACTGCGGCTGCTCCTGAGGAAACCCAGGCGTCCCGCAGGACTTAGGTTTGACCCCAGAAGCTCCATCTCCGGTGAAAGTGATGCAGACTTTTTAAATATTGCAAAACAAATCCATCCTCCAAGGAATGGACTCCTGAATGTATTCTGTAGTTTCATACTTTGTTTTTTTATCCCTTTTGTCCAAACACAGAAACAGACATAAACCAAAGAGTAAGACACGAGCACAGCAGCTCACAGAGATTCTTCACTAGATGTTGAAATGTAAACAGGTGATGGAAGGTCGGTTCAGTTCAGGTAACAGCCTTGTCATCAAGTAGTTATGAGACTGAGAGGAGGAGTAAAGCTGTGATCCAGCGCTGCAGATTCAGCTGATAATTCACCGCAGGTTCGTCACTACCACGACTTTAACATTTCACATTCTCATTTCATCGACTGTTATTATAAAAACATGATTATAGCTGCTTTAAGTTATTGTTTCAGTGCTGGTGGTGCGTCCTCACAGATGAAGATGCAGCAGGGACGGGATGTGAAAGGAGGTCAGCTGTAGTCTGTGGTAGGAAGGGTTTTGTAGTTCTGTTTGTGTTCCCGGTGACGTGGACAAA
The DNA here is from genome assembly GCF_002814215.2 of Seriola lalandi dorsalis. Taxonomy (NCBI): domain Eukaryota; kingdom Metazoa; phylum Chordata; class Actinopteri; order Carangiformes; family Carangidae; genus Seriola; species Seriola lalandi. Next base: position 382,015 of record NW_019525451.1, read on the forward strand.
TATGTTAACGATGCTGCTCATGTCACAACTTTCTTTACTTTATGCTTTTTTAAATGAGCTCTGGAAACACAACCGTATCAGTGCAGCCGAATCTAAGATTCATCCATCACACACACACACAGATAGACGGACTCCTGCTGCTTCCTGTCCTCCTGTCTTATGAAACGTGTCCTGATTTGAGCCCTGACCAGAACAAACCCCGCAGGGCGTCTTCCATGTGCGCCTTTATTTTTAAAAACATGAACCGAGTGACTCTGAGCCGACACGTCGCCTCTCTCTCTCCCAACGCTTGTTTGCAAACTCCTCGCTGTGACCAGTTCTCAAGAGCGTCACAGCAGCGGAGAGAGAAGAGACTTCTTTATTTTTACTTTTTGCAGGTGTGTCGTTCAGTGTTGTGATTGTCTTTGCGGTGGACGGATTGTGCGGCGTGTTGTAAACTGTCAGCAGTGTCTTCTCCTATAGACTCAAGCCTTAAAGGTGCACTGAGGAGGACACAGTTCTCTCCATCCTGAAAAGTTGAATACATCTCCAGCGTCACAAAACATTTTTAAAAGCTTCTTCTTCTGTGGTTTTTGCAGGTGCATTGCAGAATTTCTTGGCGTGTTAGTGCCAACGAATCTGCAGCTGTGTCCCACTTCAGCAGCCGCTTCCTTCCGAGGAGGCGAAGGCTGAACTGAACTGAAAGCGTCTGGCCTTCGGAGGATTTTCACTTTGCCCGCCTTTACGATTGTGTCGTAAAGCGTGGCTCCTGTCACCTAGCAACCCTGACAATGCGCAACTTTTTTGTTCAGAAAAACCTAAAGTTTTAAGGCCCTTAGCTTTAACAGCTCTAAGATCAGCTGTTGAACTGAACTGAAACCCAATTCTAACATGTATAAGTCTGATCCTCAGGCTCTCTGCCTGTCTGTCTGTGTTGTGCAATGAATCTTGGGATAGGTTGGGCCACGATGGATCCACCTGTCGGAGCCTTCGTTGCTTGGAAAAGAAGCACAGTCTAGTCACGCCGCTGTGACGCAGTCGGTCTTTAAATGCAGCTTCTGAAGGACGCGACCCCCGTCAACAGAGTCGAGTGAAACCAGTGGACTTCACGCCGTCCTCCTGTACGATGACGTTGTGTTTTTAAGGCTGCAGGATTTTGTATTTCTGAAGTGTAACTTGGCACCAGACTGAGCAGCAGTCGCTTGTTTCACCTCTGACACCGACTCAGAGTCAGACATGTGCTTTGTCGCACCTGGAAAAAAGAAATCAAAGCACAGCAAACATGAGACGTTAGACGCCTGGAGTTAAACTCTGGTACTTCAGATGAAAGCATTTCTGTGTAATATCAGAAATGCTCCTTCACAAGTAAATAGAAGAACTAGTAGAAGACATACTTAATGCAGTAGATTTGCATGACTTCACACCAACACCAGGCCTCTGAACCAACCTTAACTTTAATCTCAAGAAAAGCGCGTGAACAGCCGGCGAGGTTCAGGATCCATCGATGTGAGAGCAGGAAGTGTGATCTCAGAGGGAGGTGAGTGCAGATGTCCTGACTGTTGTTGTGCTTCGCGGGGGTTTCTGACCCAGAAGTCTTTGCTGTTGGAACAGAACGTCCACGAGTGACACAGATTCACGTTTGTGATTCTGCAGTGAACTTGAGTGAACTTTTTTAACCTTTTTTGCTGCAACAACGTCCATCAGAGATAATTGATGCGGTGGTTTGCTTTTTCTGCAGATATGCGAAGATCACTGAGCAGGAAAAAACTAAGATTTTAAATCTCAATAAAATTACTAAAAACATGTAATGGTGAATATTTTTATATGTTTTGATTTTAAAATGTGTTTTTGGATAAAGAAAACTAATGAAAGCAGCGTGTTTTGATGGAAACTTTTTTATATCCTGCATTTGTTGCTATTTATCTTTACATAAGAATCAAGAATGACTTGATTGTTAGAATTCAGACTATGTTCACTCACAATATAAATACATGTGCTCAGACACAACAGGAGTATGAAACATGAGGTGATGTCGCTGCTTCAGTTGGAGCTCTGAAAGTGAAGCAGAGACGGGGGGATGCTGCACTGAAGGACACCGGTCCATATGTGTCAAAGCAAGAACTGAACTGATGAACTGTGTCGTTGGAAAATCAGCCGCAGAGCACAAACAGTGATCAAACACTGATGTCATGCCGTCAGTCAGTATTATTATCGGTGTGTAATCTGCTCTGCACAGGTGCTGTGACGTGCCAAACCCACAAACTCAACTGCTGCTGGGTAATGAAGACCTTCACATAGTCAGATAATTTAGTTTCCGCCACATGGGTGCACCAGAGTTCATCTGCGTGACTTATAGAAGGTACTTAAGTTTCATATTCCCCACCATTAAAAACTGCCACTGTTGACTATGAATATGTTGAATAATGATAAACTGTCGGGAACACTCTGATGCATGTGAGGAAGGAGCTTGTCCACAGTTGTTATTACTAATGTCTTTGCATTAATAAGAATATTACCACTTGCTTTGTCGTGTTTTATAGAGCAAACTGCAGTTCTACTGTTCAGATTTTTTTTATCAGTATCGTTGATTAACAGTTACATTATTCTCTTGTGCTTCTGAATAAAATACTCATTGTAAATAATGGTAAAAGAAAAGAATATTTTAAGCCTTTATTATTGTCTCGTTTTTCTTTTTCTATTTCATAATTATAACTTTTATCTCATAATGTTGACATTTTATGTCATAATTATGACGTTATATCTCATAATTTTTTACCTTTATCTCATAATTTATTTTTTTTATCAGGGCTTATGTTTTCTTTTAGTGGTTGAACTTCACTTCCATAGTTTCAGTTGTCTGGCTTACTTTCTCTTTCTCTGAAAACACGTGGTCACCCTTGAGCTGTTCTGTGTCTTGGCTTCCCTCCCCCCCAAAAAACTGCATTACTTTTGCTTTTGATAATTCAAAACATATTTTACACACAATTTTACAACATTAGAGTCTATAAATCGTCAAAACGTGTGTCTATTGTTTTATTTTGTGCTGTTATCGGTAAATTTATATAAAAACACCTTGTGTATAATTGTTGTATTAGGGAGGCGTGCTTACTGATAGAACAGCCGCCTTGCCTTCGCTCTGATTGGCTGCTATAATCAAATGGGCGGACACATGTCGTGAATCCTAAGCGGTGATTGGCTTACAGTGTTTCCGTACAGTTAGATATCTTAAAAAGTAGGCTGAGAAGCTGCCTGACAGATCCGAGCTTTTTCGAAAAAAGAAGACTGCACTTCTTTTCGAGGTTGCACACATTTCTTCAAAAATAAAAGGTAAGTTTAATGACTTACTTTCTCCCTTAGTGGCATCATTTACCCGCGAACCCGCTCCCTCTCCTCTCACCCGGACACTGGACGCTGTGACTAGCTCGCTAACGAAACTCAGCAGCTGAAACTTGCCTTTGCTAGTCGACAAAGTCAGACAAAAAAACACCTCTAAAGGCATTTTATACTAGCGTCCACTTGTTTATTTATTGTAATTATTGTCCACTAAAACAGCCGTTATTCAAATCAAAATTTATCTTATTATTTTTTACAGTATTCGTCACCGACGTATAAACGTCAGCTGTTAACTGACACCTGTCCTACATGTTGAAACTATCGTTTACATGTAACACCTGGGTAATTATACACAGGCCGAATTCACCTGTGCCGCAGCTGCAGTCAGAAAATGCGTTGAGTCTTTTTCTGTTTAAAGATATATATGTCTCTTCCTTATAAAGTTTCGTTTATAAGGAATACCAGAGCTGTGTTTTGCTATTGGGATCTGAGCAGCCAGAGGGTTATTATTATTCTCTAAAAGTGCAAGTTGTGAAACCTGTATTGTGCTGCAGACACGTAGTATAAACTCACACTGCAGGTTTGCTATAAAAATACATTTCAGTATAATGATTCATACAAAATAAAACCCTTAATATGAGCTCTAAGTGCATCTCTACGTGCAGAGTCTTGTTGAGGTTTGTCCAGGCAGATTCGTGGGGGAAAACGAAACCTATGGTGTCATCCTCCCTACATTAAAGTCTCCAGCTTGTAATGTGAAAAAATATTAATAAAGTTGAGTTTAAATAATGTAAAAAATGAAAGGTTTGATGCAGCAATACTTGAATGTTCTTTGTATAAATCAATGTAAATCATCTATTTTCAACTTTTCTTTCGTCGTCTTCCTTTTTTTGGATTTTCCATCAACAGCACGAAATATTTATCACACCGTCCTAAAGTCTCAGATGTTGGACTTTCCTGTTGACGTCTAACATTTAATTTAAACCCAGATTAACCTCCGTTCTCTGGTTTCTAATTCCAATATTTTTCTCAGAGCAGGAGGAGGGATGCAGCTCCTAATGACTACAGTCACTTCTCATTTCCGAGTTCCTCGCTGTGTAAACAATCAGCAGGTTTAGAGTAATGAGCAAACACAGGCGCTGGATTCAAACCTTTCATTGGGAAGTGTGAGGACGTCTGGGATTACATAACATTTTACTGGTTGCTGCAGGAACACAGATTATGTTGCACAGACAGAAAAGTGACCAAATACAACAAAACTGAAATAAACAGGAGAAAGAAATGATGAATTGGGAAGTTACAACATCAAAATGTTGAAATACTGTCATATTGAGAAATGCGTTAAACCACAGCAGCAGTCGAGCTGCTGATCTCTACAGAAATGAGAAATGATATACAGTAAATTGAAAAATCTTTTCCCTCAAATGTCACAGTTTGTTTTTGATTTCTGTTATTTGTAGTGATTTGCTGATATTATCTAATCAGATATATTGGTATCAATATATATGTCGACAAATAAGTGGCATGAAATTGCAGCATAGAAACTCCAAGAACGTGTTGTGCGTTGTCTCTCACAGAGAGAGTTCACCTCGAAGACGTCTCCTCAGTTCATATTCATATCAACATTTTTTTTACCTGGACAAACCTAAAAGTTTGAATCCTGAATCGTCACGAAGCTGCGCTTGTTCACCAGAAGATGGCGCAGTGGTGCCAGCTTCAGATGCTGGACTGCAAGTACCTGGAGCAGGTGGACCAGCTGTACGATGACTCCTTCCCCATGGATATCCGACAGTACCTGAGCAAGTGGATCGAAAGCATCGACTGGTAACAAGTCAAACACTTCTGTTTTATTAAACTTTTCAGTGCTTTGCTGTAGCCATTTTTAACGTTATTTCATTTTAATGTGCAGGTGTAATGGTAAATTGAAACTGGAGGTCACCTGATAATAAGAATAATCTGTGCATCCTCAGGGAAACGGTGGCGATTCAGGACTCGCTGGCCACCGTCCGCTTCCACGACCTCCTGGCTCAGCTGGACGACCAGCACAGCCGCTTCGCCCTGGAGAACAACTTCCTGCTGCAGCACAACATCCGCAAGATCAAGAGGAACCTGCAGGTCGGACCCCAGAGCTAATGCGCCGCTCTAAGCTTCAAACCAGAGACAGAAGAGTTTGTTCGTTTTGGGAGGTGTGGCTGTAATTTATTTGTGTTTCGACAGGATCGGTTCCAGGAAGATCCGGTCCACATGGCCATGATCATCTCCAGAAACCTGAAGGAGGAGCAGAAGATCCTGGCCAGTGCAAAGAGCGCCGAGGTAAAACCTGCAGCTCACTGAAGAACAGAGCGTCTTTTTACAGAACTTTTATTTTGAAATAATGAGGAAACACTCTTTGCATCTCCTTTCAGTCACTGTTCTGTGTTTGAATAGTTATAATTGTAAATATCCTAATTATTTTATAATAGCCCAAACACCTCTATAACTAATGGAAAATTGATGATTTCCTTATAATTTCCTGGAAGTTTTAATGGGAACTATTTATCTTGGCAATAAATATAAATCAAATTTGTTCAGTTAATTAGTTCCAATTCATTTCTAGTGTCTACAGTCGTGTTTTTTAAGATGATGCAGCAGGTGAGCAGAGCACACAAAGAATATGCAAAGTGAATTAATATTTACTGGGCTTTAATTGTGCCAAAGTAAAAACGTTATTTTCAGGAAACGTACTGAAGGATTGTTAGAAAGTGACCGACTCGTTAAAGTATGTGTGATTTATTTCTGCAGCAGGAGGGCGAGGGCACGGTGTCGGCCATGGTGGTGGAGAAACAGAAGCTGGACAACAAAGTGAAGGAAATGAAAGACAGACTCCAGGTGAGACGACATTTTAAAAACAGCGTATTAGTTATAACTGATCGATGTGACTCAGCGTGACTCGCGCTTCCTGAGGATTACGTCATCATCCGTCACTGCTGAGATGAAACGACCATAAATCTGATAAGAAGTCACAGAAAACAGAAGCTGCAGAACCTTCCTGAGAATCATCACGTCTTTAAGTTTCGTTCAGTGTCACCGTTAATCAGTGATAGTTGTCTGTACTGCAAACCGGAGCTGATCAGAGCTAATCCAGATACTTTTAATCACAACGATTTTAACCATGAAAGTTAAATATAGGCTAAAAAAAAGCGTCTGTCGATATTAGTGGATTAAAATCACAGTTTTTTACACATCTCTTCTGGTTTATTTAATGTAAAATGTAAGTTTACAACTGGAAATGAATGATGACGTAATAAAGCTGAAATCTTGTTCTTCAGATTGTGGATCAGAACATAAAGAACGTGGAAGATCTTCAGGACGAGTACGACTTCAAAATCAACACGCTGAAGAACAGAGGTGAGGAGTTGCGTAATATTTAAAAACAGATCCGTGTCAAAATCAGATTTAAGGTTCAACTGTCGTGTGTTTTCCCGTTTCCGTAGAGAACGAAATGAACGGCATGACGCAGAAGGAGCTGGAGAAAGAGAAGATGGTGATCGGGAGGATGTGCTTCGAGCTGAAAGCCAAACGACAGGTGAGCAGAAAAACACACCTGGAAAGGTTGATGAGAAAATGGAAAATGAGTTTGATCACTAACAGATCTCAAAATGAACTTAAATCACGCTCATTCAAAAATACTCATAAATAAAGAAAATAAGAGGCACACAAATGAAATGAAACAAACCAAGCGAGCCCTGTTTTTTAGCCTGTCCCCATTAAAAGTAGCTGAATTAGCTGTTAGCACTTCCTGTTTACAGTGCAGCCGTGGCTCTGCAGAAAAGGTAAAAACATGATGATTCTCAGGCAGGTTCTGCAGCGAAAAGGAGCATGTTCTTTTTTTCTCACTTATTCACAATGAAAGTGAAAGATGGTGAAGAAGAGAGGAAATAAGACGAGAGGAAATAAGGTGAGAGGAGATAAGATGAGGAGATAAGGTGAGAGGAGACGAGGAGATAAGATGAGTCTCCTTCTTCGCCTCCGTTCAACTCTCAGCTCTCAGTTTGAAAACCCGTCACCTCGCTGGCCCTCAAACATTAATTAGAAAGAAACAGGAAGTGATGTGACATGTGACCTCTGGCGTTGCTCGTCAGGACGTGGTGACCCAGCTGGTCGACCTCCTGAACGTCACCCAGGCGCTGCTGTCGGACCTGATCAACGAGGAGCTGCCGGAGTGGAAGCAGCGGCAGCAGATCGCCTGTATCGGAGGACCGCCCAACGCCTGCGTGGACCAGCTGCAGAACTGGTGAGGAGCCTCTGTGGCTCCGCCTCCTTCCTCCTCCTCTCTCTTTTCTTCATCATGTCTCCTCCTCCTCCTTCACTTTCTCTCCTACTTTTCATCCTCTTCCTGCTTTCCAGCCCTTCCCACTTCTTCTTCTTCTCCCCCTCTTCACCTTTTTACTCCTCCTGTGTCTCCTCCTCCTCTCCCACTTTGGTTTTCTTGCCTTCCTCTTTTCTCCACGCTCCCTCACTCCTCCCCTTTCTTCCTTCTTTTTTCTTCCTCATTGCTCCTCTTCCACTTTTTTGCTTCTTTTATTTCCTAATTCTTCTTCTTCCCTAATTATTTGTCCTCCTCCTCTTCCTCCTCCTCCTCCTCCTCAGGTTCACTGCAGTAGCGGAGAGTCTGCAGCAGGTCCGTCAGCACCTGAAGAAGCTGCAGGAGTTGGAGCAGAAGTTCACGTACGAGAGCGACCCCATCACACAGAAGAAAGCTTTACTGGAGGCCCGAGCTCTGGAGCTCCTCAAGAACCTCCTCTCTAAGTGAGCGAGTTATTGATCGCCTTGTTATTGATTATCGATTCGGTGTTTGATCTTAAGGCAAAAACCTTAGTAGTAAGGTTAGGGTTCGAATTAAAATGTACCAAGCAATAATGTGTGTGTGTGTGTGTGTGTGTGTGTAGCTCTCTGGTTGTAGAGAGGCAGCCCTGTATGCCCACCCACCCACAGAGACCCCTGGTGTTGAAAACAGGCGTCCAGTTCACCGTGAAGCTGAGGTGAGACACAAAACCACGATCCACATCACAGCGTCTTTTTTAATTACATTTTAAAATTTAAAATTATCCGCAGAATATATCTCTGATTTACATCATATATTCTTAGGAAATGTCACTGTCGCAGTCGTCGTGCTGTTTATCTTTAATCTGTTCATCTTGAAATCACTGACGCTGACAGACAGACAGTTCGTCAGTTTTTAATTCCACCTGGAGGTTTTCTGTTTTATTTTTGTTTCCTGTTTTGTTGTAAAAAAAACAGAAAAAAGTGTCAGTTATCATAAATGTCACCAAACTGAAGAAACGGTGACTTCCTGTTTGAGTGGAATATCTTTTGTCTTTGTTCAGGTTCCTGGTGAAGCTGCAGGAGTTTAACTACCAGCTGAAAGTCAAGGCTGTGTTTGATAAGTAAGCTGCTCTCATGTTCACACGGCTTCATTTTCCTGCTTGAACGTGTTGTTGAATAAAATCTCACAGCTGCTTCTTTTCCTCAGGGATGTTACAGAGAAGAAAGGGTACGTGTCAAAACCGTTTACCTCCACTTGAATCAGAAATAATACAACCATATACGTTCTTCTTCTCACTATAAATGTCGAATAAATCATCGTTAACGAGTCCTGACTGACTGATTGATTGATTGATTGATCAGGTTTCGGAAGTTCAACATCTTGGGAACAAACACCAAAGTCATGAACATGGAGGAGTCGAACGGCAGCCTGGCAGCAGAGTTCAGACATCTGGTAAGAGCTCCGTTTCAATGCCTGTGATTATTTAGGGAAACACTCATTTAATTAAAGTTGTTTGTGCTGTGACTGTGATTAGATTTTGGTGGTCAAAGGTCAAAGGTCAAGGTGACCTCACATAACACGATTTTGGCCTTGTGAACGCAATAGCTCCAGAACTCCTCAAGGGAATCCCTTCAAATTTGGCACAAATGTTCACTTGGACTTAAGGATGAACGGATTAGATTTTGGTGGTCAAAGGTCAAAGGTCAAGGTCAGTGTGACCTCACACTGAACATTTTTTTATCCATTACTCAAGACTTACAAAATTTCACACAAATGTTTGATATTTTATTTGACTCTGGATAAACAGGGACGTAATCTGAAACTAGTCTGAGTGGCGGAGGGATACAGTCCAGTCTAAGTCCAGTTATGTTTCTGAAACTGGAGCCTTTTGTTAAAAGAAAACGTGTCTCTCTAATTGGATGTTTTTCTCCACGCAGCAACTGAAAGAGCAGAAAGTCGCTGGGAACAGAACAAATGAGGTAAGAACCAAAAAATCCAACTATGAAAATGTATAAAAGGGCAAAAAGAAAGTTTTATAAATCAGTAATGTTGCAGATTATTTTTCTACTGTCATTAATCATCATAAAAGAAGTTAAATATTTTGTGTGTGTGTGTGTGTGTGTGTGTGTGTGTGTGTGTGTGTGTTCAGGGCCCTCTGATCGTCACTGAGGAGCTCCACTCGCTCAGCTTCGAGTCTGAGCTGCAGCTCAACCAGTCGGGACTCGAAATCAAACTGGAGGTGAGAGGAAACTCAACACACACACACACGACCTCTGAAACCACGTCACAATTATAGATGAAACTCATTTAATTCACTTGACTAGAGAAGAAATGAAACTGAATTCTTCTTCGCTGTTGTTGTCGTCGCAGGCCATTTCTCTGCCTGTCGTGGTCATCTCTAACGTCTGCCAGCTGCCCAGCGGCTGGGCCTCCATCCTCTGGTACAACATGCTCACCACCGAGCCCAAGGTGAGGACAGACAGACACACACACACACACACACACACACACACACACACACACACACACACACACACACACACACACACTTTAAACTACAGGAGTGGAGCAGGCTCTGAGTCTTCTGTCGTCTCGTCCTCAGAACCTGAAGTTCTTCCTCTCTCCTCCGCTGGCGAAGTGGTCTCAGCTGTCCGAGGTTCTCAGCTGGCAGTTCTCGTCGGTCACCAAGCGAGGCCTGAACCAGGAGCAGCTCAACATGCTGGCCGACAAACTGCTCGGTCAGAAACTCTGGGTTTATCTTCACTCTTCACCTTTTTTTACACTGTGAAAGAATAAAGTGTGTGAAGTTTGAATGTTTCTGTGCAGGAGCCAAAGCCCAGAGGAACCCAGAGGGACAAATCCCCTGGACCAAGTTCTGCAAGGTGAGCCACAGTCCGTGACAGATAAACATATATATTCATTTTGTTTTAAGATGTATAGGTAAATTAATTAGATTAATTAGATGACTTCCTGTGTCTAACCTCTCGTCCAGCAGCAGAGCACCAATGAGAAAGCGTTTCCCTTCTGGTTGTGGATCGAAGGAATCCTGGATCTGATCAAAAGACACCTGCTTCCGCTCTGGAACGACGGGTGAGTACGAGCGGGACTTCTTCCCTCCAGCGCGAGTTTGAGCGTTCGATGCGAGTGTGAGATGTTGGGATGAACGTGGCGGATGTGTCTGTGCTGCAGCTCCATCATGGGTTTCATCAGTAAGGAGCGGGAGAAGGCTCTGCTGAGCGACAAGTGTCCGGGAACCTTCCTGCTCAGGTTCAGCGAGAGCAGCCGAGAAGGAGCCATCACCTTCACCTGGATCGAGCACGACGTCCACGGTGAGGCCGTGCCTCCTGTTAGCATGGGTTACTATGGCAACCGTCAGACAACAAGTGTGAAACTTAAAACACATTATTCTGCCGACCCTGTCCACAGCGATTAAACATTTGTCTCCCTCCGCCCAGTCAAGCCGCTCTTCCACTCGGTGGAGCCGTACACGAAGAAGGAGCTGGGCGCCGTCTCTCTGCCCGACATCATCCGCACCTACAAGGTGATGGCCGCTGAAAACATCCCAGAAAACCCGCTGCGCTTCCTCTACCCCAACATCCCCAAAGACAAGGCTTTCGGGAAGTACTACCCCAAACCTACAGAGAGTAAGAGACACACACACACATGCGCCCCGTCTGTTTATCCAGTGACTGTTTACACGCGTTTATACAAAGTGTAACCGAGGTTTGAACTTTGACCTCCAGCTCCGGAGCCGATGGACGTGGAGAACAGCGGAGAGAAGAGCGGCTACATGAAGACGGAGCTCATATCTGTCTCTGAAGTGTAAGAGAGCAGACACACTGTGTGTATGAGGAATGACTTGATGTGTTTCATAAGTGATGGAGTAACATCCTGTTGCTCTGGTCCAGACATCCGTCCAGACTGCAGGACAACATGATGCCCATGTCTCCCGACGACTACAAGGTTCTGGAGCAGTTCGTCGGCCCCAGAGACATCGACGCTGTGGTGAGCACCACACACACACACACACACACACACACACACACACACACACACACACACACACACACACAGCTGTCCTGCAAAGCTCAGTTATAAAGTTCTCATTCAAAAGCTTGACTGAGTGCTGCACAGATTCAGAATCAGTGTGTCACTCAGTAAAGACTCTTGTGTTGTATCATCGGGGATATCAGCACTTAAAACAACAAAAAAAACACACCTTGAATTTTTCCTTATTTTGTAGATTAAAAACCATAAAAACAAAAGAAAACTTCGACACAGAAAGTTGCACACACGTGTTCTGGAGGTTCATGATTTCTGCTCCAGACTCCAAACGTCTGTCGCTCAAACCGCAGAGTCGCAGCGTGACGACGCTCTGGAGACGACGTGAGATTTGGAAGCGTAGACGCTCGTATAGGCTGCAGAGTTAATAAAAGTTTCTCTGCTCTGATGTCTGTCTGCGCAGCTTTAAATCTGTCTGTCTTTTGTCATCTTGCTCCGCCTTCAGGCTTCTAGCAACCTGATTGGATTTGGAGAGTTTAACGTTCAGGTACAATCTGCTTTGATCTGTGTTGCATGCTTCACATTGTCTCTGCAGCTGCTTCACACGAGACACAGACGTCCCGACTGACCTGTCGTCCTTCTTTTCTTGTCTTCTCAGATGAATTCAGACTTTCCCGACCAAAACTGATGCGCCCTCACGTCCTCTGCAGGGCTACTGTACGTAGACTAAAGCTCTATCTGGACGAGGTGGGACATTAAATCTTCTGTGTATTAATTCAGTGAGACGTAACACATTGAAAGGATATCAAGTTTCCCCGTTAGCAGTTAAACCCAGTCCACCTGTCACTTTATTTTTGTACATAGTTCTTTTTAAACTCCCTGATAATCCTTAATGAAGATTGTGCATGAGACATTGAAACTTGTATGTTACAAAACAAATGTATAATCTAATGATTATAAACTAATTAGAAATTGAATGTTGCTTGTGTGATGTGTTTCTTTGTCATTGATGCAGGTGAAGTTTGTTCCCACAAATCCAAAAAACATACAGCCATCTAATAGTTTTTTTCCCCTCTAAGTTTTATTAAATGTTTTTATCTGTGAATAAATATCTGGACTGCCTGCGACAGCATAAATATACAATGAGAACGCCACCAAACACGTTACATTCAGGATATTTCAGTCGCACAGACACAGGCCACCTCATGTCACCGACAACAGACGAGCTGCAGGTCGAGATCAGTTCATATCAAAAAGAATCAAATCCATATTGCTGATTTCATCTTATTACATTTCTAAAATATTGCAGTTTTGTGCTTCTTTCAGTTCATTTTTTAACTTGAATTTAACAGTTTTCATCAACGTGAATGAACTGATCCCAACCTGTTTGAAGTTTCAACTAAAACTCTCCAAACATCTGCACAATCTCTCACACATTACATTTAAAATAAAATTAAAAAAAACTGCATTATAAACTTTTTACAGACTGAACAAACCATCATCAATCGTGATACATCACAGAGTGCTAAAAGCCTCGATACTGCACTCAAACAAAAGACTTGACTTTATTTTAAACTGACCTGAGTTCAGTGATAGCGCTGCGTTCACTGACTGTCGCGTCAGGTGACTGTCTGCCAGGACACCAGATTAAAACACTCCTTTACATTAGTTTGACAAGCTTGGGCTAAAACTAGTTAAAGTATTGCAGAAATAATATATTTATTTTCCTGGTTTGTAAAAAGACAGTCACCACAGGAATGATATCACTGTAAACACAAGAAGAAATGTAAGAAGAGGCTTCGGGTCACAACGTAAAAGACTGTAGACAAGCTAATGCTGTTTCTGTGCCGTACTGCGAAGTAATAAACACATGAACAGACTTCTCATGTTGCAGGTGGAACTTTACAGTGAGTCAGCGCTGGCAGTGTCGTCTCCGATATGTAGAAACTTTTAACTCTTTCAATGGTCAACAAACTTTGGCTGACTTACTTACAGGTTACAAAAACAAAATGCAAAATAAATAGTAAATAATATAGAAAAAAAGAAGAAAATAAAAATCCAGTTCTGGGAGAAAAAAAAACAAAATGTCTGAATATTTTAAAGTTGAAATCTAAAAGTCGTATTTTAACGTTTTAGTGAAATCTACATCATCGTGAACTTGTTTTGTTTGATTGAGAGCTACAGCTTTACACCTGTACGTATTTACACTAACTCACCTCAGGGATATACACACACACACACACACTACATGAATGTACAGTTTATCTCAATAGATAAATAAATATCACACACACACACTTAAGTGTTTGGGGGAAGATACATTCCACCACGTTGTGATGATGAAGTGAGGAAGGTCCAGCATTCAACTGGAGGCTGGTCATTTCCTACCAAGCTACAAAGCTGATGACAAAATAGGGAGAAAAATAAAATAAAAAATGTCCCCACTTACATGAATATAATACAAAAACCAACAACATCTACTAACACCATGATGAGGAGCTGCTACACTGGAGGGACAGTGTAGTACAGTTTATTATGTGGGTTGTTTTAATCTTCTACGTGTGGTTGTTTATCAGGACTTCCTGTCTGATCTAGGTTCAAAATGTTTTTCTCAAGTGCAAAGTGATGAGTTTTTCACCTCAGAGGACACCGTCACCTCGAGTCTCCTATTAAGAGTTTTTCCATCAGAGCAAACCGTCCAGGTTCTTCTCTGCGTTCTGCTTGTCGTCGGTGCTTTCCTGAGGGCTGTACTGGTTGTGGTAATCACGGAGGATGGTCACCACATCGTGGTGGCCGAAGTGGACGGCCTCGTCCATCGGCGTGTTCCCCCACCTGCAGGAAACACAGAGGGAAGATAAGAAGAAGAGTCCTTTATTAGTCCCATGGTGGGGAAATGTAATAATTTAGTATGTACAAGAACAAAAAGCAGCAGAAACAGGGGCGTGCTGCCACTGAGGTTAAATATTCTGTGTTTACCTGTCTCTGGGAACTGGGTTGACTTTACAGGCCTCCAGCAGGAAGCGAACCACCTCAGTGTGTCCTAAATAAAACACACACACACACACACACACACATCAGCTCCATGAACACAAAACACACTGATTAAACTGACTCGTTAACACATGAATCTTGTTTTCAGTGTTTCACCTTCAGCCGCCGCCACATGCAGGGCTGTCCTGGAGTCGTAGTCCCTCTGCTCCATGTCCATGGAGGACAGAGCAAACCTGGACGAACACGTTAAACATTAGAGTCAGTCAGTCAACCCTGAGAGGCAGGAAACTCTGGCTCACCATGGTTGAAGCTAACCTGCTAGCTGCCAGGAGCTAACCTGCTAGCTGCCAGGAGCTAACCTGCTAGCTGCCAGGAGCTAACCTGCTAGCTGCCAGGAGCTAACCTGCTAGCTGCCAGGAGCTAACCTGCTGACTGGCAGCTTCAACAAACCGTGAGTTTCTGCCTCCAGCACCAGTCATTTCCTCATTCATCCACCTATCCCAAGATTCATTGCGCCGGTAATGAAAACAAACAACACACCGACGGAGAGCCACTTTTAAATGTAAGTACCTCATTTAACCCAGTTCATCAGCTAACGGCACAACTGTTAAAACCAAGAGCCTTAAATCCTCAATTGTTTTGTATAAAAAAAAAAACTTGCGTGTAGTCAAGGTTGCTTAGCGACGGGAGCCTATGGCACGTTTAAGCGCACGTCTTGAGACGTAATTGACGTGTAAAGAGCATTTACTGTCGTCGTAAGACGTGCGAGTTTGACGTCTTAACGCTGACGTCATAGGACATGTTCTGGACCAACCCACGTGCCATATACAGCTCCTGAATTAGGACACATGATCAATACAGAATCATTTCAGCCAGTTCATTGCATCGATGTGATTGAACAACTGTCATATCATGCTGTAGATGATGTTTCTGAGTGAAACATAAAAACTGTCCTGAATGTAGTTTAAAAGTGAGGTTTAGTCTGAAACTGTATATAAATGTACCACATATACACAAATACAGTCTGATGCTGTTGAGCAAGATTTTTAAATGTAAAGTACAATAATATAATAATAAAATAGTTCCTGGGTCAGATTCTGAGGTTACATCAGTCTGATAAATAATGTGTCTAGTGGACGACACTGAATAAAACATCATAGTTTGAACTTATTGACTCTTTCACTGCTGCTTTTTAAAAACTAAATGTGATTTAATGTCACACGTTCATCTTTCCGGCTCCCCTGGATTAAAATGGAGGCTCTGCTCTTTATTTACCCGTTGCCATGGTGAATTGTTGAAGCTGAGCTCCATTGCTGATGGCATTTTGTATTCGTCATGGTTATCTCGGATCGGATTGTTTAAGCTGCTTTTCTGGAGCAGAGCCCAGGAGGACAAAAGGTAACACATGACACTGAATTATGTTTTCATCAGAGACACAGACCTCCTCAGGGCTGAGACGTCTCCTGTGTACGCAGCAAACAGCAGGTTGATCACTGACTTCACCTGAAACACAACAACACATTACAGCTCAACATCTACATACATATATATATTCACGTATATTTATATTTTTCCACTCTAATATATCTGTGTTTTTCTTGCCTATGTTCACATTGTATGGAATGAAGGACAAACATTACACACTGGTGGTACAGTCATTGTCCAGCAGGTGGAGCTAGAGACTTAAAGTCCTCCAGGCAAGGTCACACAGCATCAGGACACAGAGGGAGGATGTGACGCAGACTGTCTGAAAAATGTTCTAGTTCCTGTAAAAGTGACGTTATTGACTAAAACTTGACCGTAACCATGTGTAGAAGGTGCAGATGTGGGAATAACATGAACATGTTTGTTTTGCTGCTTCAAGGCTTAAAGAGGAGGACGCAGGACTGATGGAGGACTCACCCTCTGGTCTCCTCCTTCCCTGCGAGGATCCAGTTTCTTTGCAAAGTGCCTCAGATTGTCGTAGTTGTGGAAGTTACAGAGAGAAACCAGGTCCTGACAGAAGAAGAAGAAGACACGCTCAGCTCAGTCTCAACTGTTGGGGTCACCTGAGTTCAGCAGTGGTCACGTGATGTAACTAAAGCCGAGTTACCGTGCAGAACTGGATGCCTCTGACGCTGTTGCCTAGCTTGTCGAGAGGAGGAGACCAACACATGATGCCCATCACGTTTGGAACGACCAGCAGAATCCCACCGGCCACGCCAGATTTCGCCGGCAGGCCGACCTGCAACACAATCACCATGACGACGCGTCACGACCTGATGTTAACGAGAGGATCCGAGTGGCCCGGTGTGAACGAGTTACTCACGTGGAAAGCGAATTGTCCGGAGAAGTCGTACATGCCGCACGAATGCATCAGACTCAGAGTGTTCCGCACCGCCTCGGGGCTCAGCACACGCTCCCCCGTGATTGGACAGAAGCCGCCGTTGGCCAGAGTCGCCGCCATGACGCTGGCGCTCTCACAGGTAACCTCAATGGAGCACAGCTGATGATGAAAGAAAGTTAAGTTTATTATGATAAAACCTTCTCTACAGCTGAAGCAAATCGTTTTTTAACAATGAATAATATATTTGAATAAATTCCATGAACTTTTTCTGAGCTGTGTTTACCTGGAAGTAGAAGTCCAGGATGGAGGTCATGTCTGTCCCCTCTGGGAAACACTGTCAGATGAACAGAGTGACAATAATGAATATAAGAAACATGTCAAATTAAAACAGTAAAAAATAACTTTTAAAATGCAGTTCACCCTCTGTCAGTTATGTGGCTTCAGCTGAGAGTAAATAACGTCTCCTCGACTGTAGATGACCTTTGACCTTACCTTCTTCTCCTTCAGGTAGTAGCCGATGGCAAAGTTTCTGTCTCCAGACTCGCGCTCCGACTGGAAACTGGGACAGCGACACGTGAATGAGGTTTGTTCAGCTCCGTCATAATACATCAGTTTATCTCTGCAGTGACGTGTGACTTTACTCACGTGGCGTTGCTGAAGCCCACGTACTCGTTTCCTGCCAGTTTGTTCATAAAGTTCATGACCTGCGGATTTTCAAGTGTAAATTTAAACTCAGGAAAACAACTAGCAGGATAAGTGATGGTAAAAATAATCCAATATCACTCACATAGTCAAATTTCTCGGCGTTGCTTGCCCCTTGCTGAAACACAAAAATGATTATTAATCAAACAGCACGTCGGTCCAAACACATCAAACTGCCACTGACACTAAACGTTACCCACGTCATGACATTAGCACTATTATACATGATCCATATCTCTATGATATTAAACTACATGACTACAGTTGTAAAATTCATCAGTAATGTGACCAATCAAACCAGATGAATTAAGATTAGAAGTGGCAGACTAGCTGGAGATGGAGGAGGTGAAATAAAACAGTTAATCCACTCAGTGTTTCTGGTTTCGTAAAAAGAAAAGAAAGAAATTCAATGAACGGGATCAAAGGATAGTAAAAATAGTTTTTAATCTTTAAAATAAAAGGATATATATAAGACTAAGAATATAGCCATGTAGCTTTCAGTGTGTAGTAGTAAATACAAAGAGATCACTTTTAGTCTCGTATCTAAAGTAGAAATTATAATAAAAAACGAAAGACAAAACTAAACAAAGAAGTCCGTCTCTACAGAAGAATGGAGAATGACATAAAACCAGTGTTTGAGCCAGAGCTGCACTGTTTATAATCCAGACGTATAAACAGGAGGATGCAGGTGAAAAGTACAGAAGCAACACTGAAACATTCATTAACAGCCATGTGAAGGCTAAAAGCTTTGTCACAAATCCAGACCAAAAGAGGGGAAGAAATGATTAAAAAGGAAAATTACCAACGTCATTGACCTGTTGCTGTGGTCATAATTTCCCAAAGATCCTAATGCTGTAAAATATGCAACAACACATAAAACCACACAACGAGCCTTGAAAAGGTACATTGCAAATGAGTGTAGATCTAGAGTCAGAGAGAGGAGGAGGGACGCATGCAAACAGCCCCTCAGAGAACCTGGTTTTATTCTGGGGATCAATGACAGATTCAAGCTTCAGCTACACAAATCTCAACAGTGACAGGTTGGGATTCAGGAGATTTCTTTCACATTGTATGGGAATAATCAATCACATAGTTAGTTTCTGTTTTTATGTAAAGATACCTAAAAGAAAACTGAGGTCTAACTAGTAATTATCATCTACATGTTCTGATTGTAGCGTCGATCAGAAGCATCGTTCCCATACAATGTGACTGCAACACAAGATCCTGGATGATTCCTCTCCTCATCCAAAAACAAAGAAATACAACATGTGTAAAGATCAGCTTCCAGTGTTTCGGTTAAATCCTAATTATTCTCAGTCTTAAATAATTCCTATCTAATAGCTTCTTATTGAAGATGTTGCAGCTGAACATTAGAGAAAGAGGAACTAGTGCATGTTGGGGCTTCTGATATCTTGAGAGGACAGACTCTCGCTGTATGAATGTGATATTGTAATTAAAGTCTGACGCCCTTGTGGCCTCCTGTTGC
The DNA here is from genome assembly GCF_002814215.2 of Seriola lalandi dorsalis. Lineage (NCBI taxonomy): Eukaryota > Metazoa > Chordata > Actinopteri > Carangiformes > Carangidae > Seriola > Seriola lalandi. The sequence goes on from NW_019525451.1 coordinate 401,140, forward strand.
TCCTCACTGGCCACTTGAGATACTGAGGTTTAGATTTTAATTTGAGTCTTAATCAGCAGGTGGTGCTCTTGTGTCTCTAACAGCAGGTTCCCTGATTAAAGCTGGTGATGTGTCTGAGCTGTGTAGACTGCAGGATATCCGCGCGATGCTGCTTTCTAAACTAAATCCCCTCTCAGCGTGATTATCTACAACCTTAATCTCCTGGGAACACAATTTTATTTCAGACAAATTCTCTTTGTTGGACTTTCTAGCTGCAGTAAGCATAAAAATAAAACCCCTCAATCTACTTCAAAGATTGTATTCAAAGTAAAAGTACTCCTTACCTTAATGAGGGAGGTGCAGACGATAGCACCGGCATTAACCATGGGGTTGTGAGGTTTATCTGGAAGAGAGAGGGACGCATTACTTCCCCCTTAGTCAGCTAATTTGTTGTCTTTGCTGTTTCAGAGTGAGTGGACATCAACGATACAGGAAGTGAACAGAGACGAGACTGTGGTGAGTAGACTCCTTTACTACTCTTACTTTACTAGCTGTTTGTAAGACAGGTGAGCTTTCTTTTTTAAAGCCTGTCAGTTTTTCCTTTGAACACCAAAGGAAACATATTATACACACATTTACTTACAGTATCGTAGCACCACCTCCACTTTTATGCCTTACTGTACTTTCCTAAAACATCATAGTACAATATGTCATAGTAATATCTCTGTATCTGTACAGACATCAGTACATGGGGCTCAGACAGTATCAGAGAGAAACCCGACAGCTTGGTTAGAATGAGGAGCGGGGGTGCGATCGGGTACGCAGCGACTGATTCCTCACCGTCTTCATTCAGGAAGAGCTTGTTGAATCGCAGGCCGCTGGGCTCTTTGCCAATGAAGCGGTGAACATACTCGGTGCCGTGGTCGTGAACAGCAATAGCGTATTTCAGAGGCTTGACACACGACTGCAGACAGAAAGGAACCTTGGTGTCACCGACAGTGTGCCTAAGAAAGAGGAGACAAGTTCCAGCACAGTCATGTGGCTTTTAGCATACCAGTGGTCGTTCAGTCATTCACAGTTATACGGCTGCCCCCACTGTTACTGTCCAGCCAACAAACAAAAACTATTTGGCATGAAACTGTACCTCTGTCCGTCGACGGTGCACAGGGCGACGGCCCACAGATCTGGACTGAAGCGGGCCAGCTGGGGAATGTAGTCTGCCACCTACAGAGTTGCACAACAATTTTAAAACTGCTTTTACTGGTTAATATGGTAAATGGAAAGACGAGACAATAATCTGTCTCTGCAGATTATTAGACTTCTGAAGCAGCTCTCACTCACCTGCCCTCCGGACATATTCTTGGCGTTTTCATAGAGCTCGTCGATGTGGGCGCAGAACGGCTGGAAGTCTGGGATGACAAACTTCTTCCTGAAGGCCTGGGTGAGCAGAACGATGTTGCTCTGGACACATCTAAGACAGGAGACAGCGTCCAGTCAGTCTATAACCAGGTATTTTCTTGCCCTTAATGTCATTAACTTTCTTAATATTAATGAAAACAATGAAGAAGTTAACTTTTGGACAGAAATCATCAGATCCTTCATCAGGCCTGACCAAGCTTCATGTTATACACTCTGCCACAGTGAGACATCTGCTGCTGGACTTAAACATCATGTGATGAGTTGTGTTGTCTTTTAGGGAACTGTTAGTTTTTCTGGCTCATTGCCTCCAGTTCCTAAACGAGCCGTCAGGTGCTGATGCAGTTTTTGGAAATGATTGTTCCTGCCTCCAGATTCTGTCCTGATCGTTTCTACTTGAGAGATTAAGAGCACAGATAGTAAAACCCACCACTCCATATAATAAGGTGGTGAGGTGGAAGCTGTGCCGCTCTGGCAGCAGAGAGATTTGTGGCTCAGCTATCTCACTGCATCAAACCCTGTCTAATCCCTGTAGCATGGGATCCCTGCAGAGAAAACACACGCTCCCCTTCCCTCCGTGAGGCGGAGCTCTATAAATAAGCCCAGCGAGCGGATGTGATGGATTCCAGCCAGGAGCGCCGGCGCTGGGGTCTGTGAGGATTCAGCTCCCTACTGAGCCGTCATATGCCCCGACTCGCCACACCGCCACTTCCCAAGCTGTCACCCAGCATCGTTTCCTCTGGGAGGGGGGGGGGTTAATGTGATTCTATTTTCCAGCTGTGTTCTTTGATTAATCGTTTCACTTCTTTTTGAACAAAACATGACACACATCGCTTCTCAAATTTATCAATTATATTGACTCCTCTCGATCGACTTTTTCAGTTTCATACTCCCTGACTCCCGTCTTTGTTTCTGTCGTTAATAAATGACAAGGCGGTTTTTGTGGATTTGTCGAGAACACCTACACCTTCTTGGTTTTTGACTCATGTTTCATGTCACAATTAAAATGCTTTTTTATTTTTTTTTTTGTTAACCGCAATTTACTCGCAATATAATGACTTGATCTTTGATGTAGGTCATTGAAAGGTCATTCTGTGATACCACCTCTTTAGCTCTGAATGATTGTCACTCATCAATACAGATCAATATTGTATGTTTTTTGTCCTCATTTTGAAACCAACATTTTATTCATGCCCTTCACACTCCTTTAATAATGTTCTCACACTGAAATGCTTCCTGGAGATAAACTGATTAATTTCTATAGTTCAACCAAGTGTTCTGTTTTCCCCTACAGTCGTGTTCTTGAATGCATCCAGCTGGATGACGTGCAAACTGAGAGCTGATGAATAATTAACGACATGCAGCAGAACAGTGCAGAGGACTTTGACCAGCATTAATAATTCTGAATGTGATGAAAGATTGATGCTGATAATAAAGGTGGAACAGGAGGCGGGACATTAAAGTGACAATAACTAAAGATATGCAGAGTCACTCTACCTGTCCAACAACTTCCTCACAACCACTGAATTTACACTCTATAGTCTGGAAGATCATGTTCTTCAATAAAGCTGCAATAAAATAAAAAAAGGGAAATCTACTTTTTGAAGAGGTGCCGGTCCAGCGCTCCGTCAGAGGTCGTCTTCAAGGTCACCTTCAGCATCTCCATACATTCCTTCAGCCGGGGGTCTCCTGTGCGAAGCCCAGTGGCTTTAAGAGCCTGAGGAGAACAGGGGGGGGGGCATGATGATTAAGAGAGACCTGACAACAAATCAATAAGCTGAGACTCCTGAACAAGCTTACAAGAGGAGTTACCCATAATTCAACCAGGGAGGGATCTGTACAGGGCCCAGGCTGACTCACTGCGAGGCTGCTGACACTTTATGAACATAAGCAGCTTTTTACATCTTGCAGAAACAAATCGTTTGCAGTGGAATTTCTCACAAGTCGCTGGTGCAGTGCAGGGAGTTCACTTCTCGTCTTTAATGCAGATAATCTGGCTGGTGTTTGTTATGATTTATCCCCAATTAGCTCTTAATAAATGTCCTACATTTCTGTAAACTTTCACAACTTTTACTCTCTAAACTTTGCAAAGCTATGTGCGTATACATTCATAAAACTTCTGTTTATACGTTAAAGTCGTTTTCTCTCATCTGTTCAGGATATTGTGTTATTATTAGTATTATTATTATTATTATTATTATGATTATAGCAGCTGTTCCACTGTCAGAGTCTCTGGAAGTTGTGAATGCCTCAGATATAACTCACTGTGGTGAATTTGTGTGCAGGGATTTTCTCTTGGCCCTCTGCGATGGTGTAGAAGAGCAGGTCCTCCAGACTGGGCAGGATGCCTGCCTTCCTTCTCCTGCAGGAAAGACAAATAAACACACACAGACAGAAAAGTGAGAAAAATAAGTCCACAGTGAGGCGGGCAGAGGTACAGACATGGAGGGGGACTGCAGCAGAGGGGAGGAGAAAAAGCTTTTTGACTGCAAGGAGAAGCAGTGAGTAATAACTGTAATACTGCACTGGAAAACATTACCTTACACTGGCCTTACTGCAGTATCAGAACCTGTGGAAAAGACTCGTACAGTACGACCTAACGCCAGAGACACGGCTGCTCTGTAAGACTTATTAACTTTTCCAGAGGTTAATATGCTGCCATAAGGCCACTGTAATGTAAACTGTTAATTGTCTGCTTTAGTAGAATACCAGCCAGGAATATGTTTTTTTTTTTTTTTTTTACACGTGTCATTGAACTCTGAACCCAGCATGAATGGACAGAGCGTCAGGACAGCATCAGAACACACAGACCAGAACAGCAGCAAATATTTCATGACGAACAGCACCGTCAGAAAGTGAAGATGACGCAGCCTTAAAGGCATCTTCATTCAGGCGATGTAAGGTTGCAGTGTCAGAGCGATTCAGCCGAATAAAAGAGCACAGTCTGTGAATTGTGATGACTGGGCCTCAGCTGCTGCAGCTGTGACGTGGAGGCTTGCCAACAACCCGGGGCACGTTGACGGCATGTTGTTCAGTGGCTGGGAAACAACCACCAGCCTCCTACTGAAATACAATACAGTCTGCAATGTGGCTGCTGAAACATCCAGCAATCAGACTTCGAGGAACTTCAGACGTCTACAGTTTCACAGCTGAAGGCTTGACGGATCTGATTTAGGTTCATGCATCGTTTGGCCGAGAAGCAGCTGATTCCAGCCCTTGATGTAAATGTCTCAGCAGTGATATTACCGCTGTAATCCTCTAATCTGCTGCTGCCTTAATTAGTGAACTTCATGATGAACTTTATTATTATCTAGTATTATGGTCTGGCTGGTATTCTAAGCAGTTTCCACACCGAGTCGTCTCTGGGAGGAAAGTTAGTAGCGTGTCAGGAGGCAGACGGGGCGACCAGCTCACAGCAGGCTCTCTGCTATGATTCATATTAACACCAAATTGGATTTGTGCAAAGCTCTGGGTGCCCAGGCTCAGAATGTCCCGCAATGCATCATGGGCCACTGGCCTGCGTGCTGGTGGAGGATGTCTGTAGGTAAAGCTTTAGCTGGCAGGTGGCTCCTCTCAGCAGCCAACCAGAAATAAATCTGATTTGGACCCTTGGAGACATGAGAAATCTACCAGAGTGTAATCTCACACTCAGCACTCACAGGGTTTCCTCTGGTTTGACTCAGCAGCAGTCACAGAAAATGGAACATTAATACAACTACAGAACAACTGTAATGAGCCAGATTTGCAAAAAGGAAGTCTCAAATGACGAACAGGAATCAATTTTAAACTGTTTCCTTGTGTAATTTGGATAAAACAGCAAACGAATTGAGATCTGCCTACATCAAAAACAGCGGCGGCTGTAGTTATAAATCTCATGGTAAACAAACAATGGTGGAAACAGAGATGAAGGTTGTACATTGTTCCTGAGCTCCACTGCTGCAGAGGAAACACCGGCACCAGAGTCAGAGCTCGTTACTGCAGCTAACAGATTTCTAGCACAGTTCCACTTAATGTCTGAAGTCAGAAATTCTGAGCAACAAGATCAGAACTGCAGTTATGTTGCTCTCCAAACACCAGGAAACAAACATGGCTGCAAAAAACTATCAGTCAATTATTGGTGATAACGGAGAATTAGAGAAGAATCATGTCTCATATTTTGAAATTCTTTTGAACTCCTGACCTGAGGAACGCAGCTTTAACACTAAAAACAAATCTCATGCTAACTGAATTAGCATGTTGTCGAGTCCTTAGATTGATTGTTTGTGCGGTCCATCTCTGACCTCGTTAACAGACATTTGATGCCTGCCGGTGGAGACACGTCGGAGAGAGAGAGAGAGAGAGAGAGAGAGAGAGAGAGAGAGTGTTTGTGTGTGTGTGTGGGGGGGGGGGGGGGGGGTGAAGAGACAGACCAGGGTGAGGTGGAAGGTAGAGGGGAGAGGATTCAAGCACAGCCGTTGGGAGGAAGTGAGGTCATTTCAAGGTAAAAGCGGTTGTCGGCTTTCTGCAGAAAACCTCTACTTCTACTGGAGAATGGATTAAAAACATAAAAAGACTAAAACTAAAAGAAAAAATAGAAACATACTTACAAATGTAAAGCAAGCAGATCAACAACAGGGAGAGAGTGTGCAGAGGGAATAATACTGAATTAGTCACAGTGGCAATGGCACACATACATATAATGTGTCAAAAAGCAAAATGTACACAGATTATTCAGTGAGTATGAACACTGGTATAATTCATAGCTGCTGTCACAACAACAAATTAATTAAAAAACATGAAACGCATGAATAAAACCTGACAAAATCACAACAAATCATAATAAGCAGTTACACTTTGCAGTAATGAAGGTTTAAACAAACAGTGGTGTGTTAAGTAGGCCCGTGTCTAAAAATAAACCTTGCTTATAATAATTATTCCAAGCTGCAGCAACATTAAAACGAAGGAAAACCTGGAGACGGCTGATTTAAGAAGCTGTAAGTCACAGCCTTGTTAAGTTAATGTGGCCTGTGAGAGATTTCACCTCTGGGAGTATCATCACCAGCAGGTTAGAGGTGAGCACTGGAACATCTGGACCGGCCGGGATCGCCTCATTAATCCACCTCAGCTGCTCTCATTAGCGCTGGAGCTAGCTCTGTCTGTCCCTCCCTCTCTGTGTGTTTTTAAAGGTCAGCTGATGATTCAACACAGTTTGTCCAGAAGGTGAAACCAAACCAACACTGCACTGCAGACCCACTTTGAATCAAGCTGCACATCTTTATGCAATATGCAAATTTCTTGTCATTTTTTAAATTTTATATTTCCCTGGTTAGTTTAAAAAAAAAATTTAAAATCTTACAAATCTCCCACTGTCTGTGAACTGAGCGTGAGACAGCATATAAAGCTTCAACCAATTACCAAAACATGTTTGTATACTCTTCTTCTGTTCTGTCCACTCAGCAGGTCAGTAGTGCTGAAGGTATTTCTGACGTCAGTTCTCTCGGTGAAGACGCACTGGAACCAGCAGCTGTCTGTTGACAGGACAGCTGGTCCTGAGGACAGTGACAGCTGATGACGTCGAGCGTGGTTGGAAAGTTTTATACAAACAACCAAGTATCTGTTTCTAGAGATAAAACGACTGGACTGAGGGAGGATGTCTCTAAACAAAATAAGTAAAAATACAGATAAAGTTCCTGTTTCACTTTCATTAGGTCGAGAAAATACTTTCAAACAGTAATTAGGTTTAAATAATGCAAAACAAAGCTTTCAAATCCAATCCCATTAAGTTAAATGAGCAATGACAGGAAATTACAAACGCAGAGCAAAGATCAAGATAATAATGATGATTTGAAGTCTTTCCACTCAGCCCACTACAGATGATGGGATTTCATTTAATTGATACATCAAAGTCGCAGACAGAGATGCTCGTATTGACGAGTCGAGTGTCGGTCTGAGCCGATCGATGGCGCTGGTTTCACTGCCTCACAGATGTCATGACAAATTGGTGTGGGGTGGAGGCAGACATGAGACTGGGAGCGCTGAGAGGCGGCGCTGCACAAATCAATCTGTGTGAGTGACTCATCTGCTCCTTTAGGCTCTGACAACTGCTGGGCAGCGCGCCAGCACGCAGGCTTTGGTGCAAAAACCATGGAAAAATGATGTGGGCGGGATAAGCTCCACTGCATTACTAACATTTTTAACCCTTTATTAACTGGGCCACAGCCTCAGGACCCTCACACCCAGACTGGATTGGAGGCTGAACGCTGTCTGGACCTCTGAGAATTCAAACCCCCAGATTTAATCACTGACCTCTGACCCTGGTTATTTGCTCTGTCTGGCACTAAAACCTGGTGATGATGTCATTTCCTGTTTGAACACAGCCAAAGCTGTGATGACGGCGTGACCAGCATTACAGGATTTGATAATCTGATTCTGGTTCTCATAATAAAGTAAAAATGATTATTGTTCATTTTATTTAGGTTTTTCATGCTTCACGTGTATGTGGGGAAATGTTCATGATGTGAATATTCTAGTTACTTATTATTTACTTATTAGTTACTTATTGTTCGTCAGCTGCAATAAAGTTTATCTGTCTTGTCTTTAGGGCTGCCGGTAACAATTATTTCCATTATTGATTAATCTGCCACTTATTTTCTTAATCAATCAACAACAGAAAGCTCCAGAGAAACCAAGGCGATGTCTTCAAATTACTTGTTTTGTCCAATCGATTATTATTATTGATTAATTGTTGGTTCATGGACTAATTGGATGGATAATGGTTGATTTTCTGCAGAGTAAATGCCTAATGTTTAAACTGCCCAGGATCTTTTTTTCTTGGATTTTTTGTGTCACAACTCTTTGATAATCACAGATCCACAGATTCAGATGACTCAGCGCCTGTTGAAGCTGCCTTTCAACAACTGATAATGAAAAGCTCCTGTGCTCCACTAACCAGCACTCGAGACTGAACCTGTTCACTCACTGAGATTGCTATGATTGTATTTAACAGAACAAGCTGAAGCTGCATCTTGTCTCCAGGGGAAACAAGATGTTGATGAAAACCAGTCAGCAAATGACTGCCTGAACCCGGCCGACAACTTAAGCAAATTGTCCGTGAACGGAAAAAAATGGGGCAACTTCGGTCTGCGGGGGCAATGAGGCGGGATACAGGCTGGTGCTAAACTATTATGTAGGAACCATATATCTGGGAAAAATTAGCATCTTTATTTGCACTTGTAAGATGAATACACATGATTCTGTTTAATGCAATGCCAACTGCTGCACTGCCTTTATCTCTGTCCATAAACACTGTCACGACTGTTACAGCAAAGCTTCGACAGTTCAGCTTGTCAGGATGAGTTACTGTCTACAAAGCAGGATTCCCTTCCTCTGATTCTCTGTGCTTCAACAGCTAAAGTTAACACTAACATATCACCAAACACTGTCTAAAACATTGTCAATAATCTACTTATTAAAATGTCAGATATCCACTGCAGTCAGAGGAGGAAGCAGATTCCTCAGTCAACACTCCAGTGTTTGCAGAGGGAAACAGGAAGCACCGATTCAAATTTCAGGCACATTTACATCTCATTAAAATAACAGATGCAGCAGACGCCAAGCTGCTGGAATACAGATGCAGCAACACGCCAACCAAGCAAAGATACTTGGGGTTTTCATCACTAACAGCATCAACTGAACAAACATTCCCCACGCTGGTCCAAACTGGATCACTGTCGTAACTGATGTCAGGGGGTTTAAGGGGGAGGCAGTGGAACAGGGAGGCCTTGTCAACCTGTGGTGGTGTCGTGGTGGTTCTGGTCCTTAACCTGCATCTCATCCTCACTCCTCCACCAGCGCTCACTCATCTCCCCTGTTGACCAATCACCTCAGCCATCCACTTAATTATAGCCTCATAATGTCACTTGCATCTTGCATCGATTATGTACAACATAATCAATGATCAAACTATAAAAATCAATGACAAAAATATGTAAGCTGCATTCCTGGATGCAAGAGTGACTGACCTTCATTAGACATTAGGTCATTGCTTGGTCTGTCACTAGCTAAAGCTAAAGAGATGCAGATTTTGTTTGTTATGGGTCTATAGGGATTTTCACAGCTTCACGCCTCAGTGGTTTAACATGCTGGAGATGGCAGCTGTAGCTCCTGGTGGTCACGATTATCTGCCTGGCTGTGTAAGATAAGCCATTTTCACGTGAGGTGATTAATTTAATTTCATCCACCTCGCAATTCGACCTTAAGACCTTTATCTCACAAAGTAGTAAATGATATCCCAATATGGGGTTTTTTAATATTTAGTGACAGTGGCTACATCTGGTCTGGACTAGCATGTTTGTCCGATAATGGATCTCTGTCTGCCTGTACAGCTACTTAGCAATCACGCTGATTACCTGTATGCACGCAGCTGGTCTTTCACCACCCTGACCAGCCTAGTTACCTGGTAAACACTACAACTACAGCCTCCACTAGCCATTAGCTGGCTAGCTAGTCAGTCAGTTGCAGGTCAACAGCATCTGTGTTAGCAGCTAGTGGCGTCACGCGCCTGTAGACCTTCGATGCTGAATTACATTCTTAATATCACAAATTAAAATCAGCATAGCCTGTAACTGTAAGACAAACAACACAAATTAAGACATTTTATGATAAAAGTTAATGTTAGCAACCAGTCATTAATTCGGCATATGTTTTGTTTGTAAATACTGACATATTATGGTAAAAAAAATAAACTTTAAGGAATGGTTTCCCAGGCGTCATCGTCGTCTTCTGTGTTAAATTGCTGTATTAAATTGTCGTTTTTTTCTACGGAGTTCGGTCTACCGTGGAGCTAGCGGCTAACATCTGCCAACAGACCGGGGCTAAGGTTACTCACTTCTCCGCTGCAGAGTCCTTGGAGGCTTCATTGTGGCCGTCGTTGTGGCCGTCGTTGTGGCCCTTGGAGCAAAAGCCTCTCACGCCGTGCTTTCTGGTGAAGTGCTGCGGGGCTTGAGCTCTCCACCCGGCAAATGCCCTCCCTCTGCCCGGGGACCAGCCATTCGAAGTGACGGTACTCAAGCAGGCAGCGGTCGCAGGTGCGGCTTTCACACCGACTCTACCTGTCAACGGACGCTTGAGCTGGGTTTGAAATAACTCCTTGAGCGCTACCGTTGACCGAAAATGTAACATTTCAATCCCGTGGAGAGGACTGTGTGGATGGAGTAACTACCGTAAAACCAAAGTGAAGAAATCTGGAGAATAAAACAGTCGTGTTTTCCTATGACAGTGTTCGGCTTCCTCGGTCGAGTAACGGTTTTTCCTCAGTGGGATACAACCTACCTTTAACACCGCCTGAGATCTGATTGGAGCGTCATAATTCATATCTGCACCTGATTGGTCAGAAGGGCTGTCAATCATCAGAACCGCCGGGGTAGTGTTTTGGACCGTAGTGTTATCTCCATCATTCCACAACATTTTAAAGCGATTATGAACATAATTCACTCTTTTAATGTTTTTAAATACATAATTTCCTCTTTGAAAAGCAGGACCAGGAAGTAACGATGCTATATCAGACTTTATAAAGAAAGAAAACACAACAAATTATATGAAATGTATGGGATTGGGGAGGGATGACATAGGATATTAATTATTTATATTGCACTAATACCATCAACCAAAAGTTGAATCGTGTAGTATTGAATGAGGCCACTGAACAGTAGATATCTGTCTTGTCTCTCCTATGTTCTCTCTTCTAATTTGTTTACAACTTCCTAAAGTTTTCCTTTAAGTTCTTCAAATTTTGTTAAGTCAATAATACAGAATATAATCAACTGTACAGAGTATATTGTTAGAGTAGGGTTCGTATAATTTATTACATATCAATTAAAATTTGTATTTATATTTATTTTTTATTTTTTTAATATTCATTTTGTATTCATATTATGTTTATCTGTGTGGTTGTAGTTTAGAATATGCCATGTTTATGTGAGCAGCAGATACATACTGTGATGCCTTGTCCTGGTGCGCCACCCTGCGGTTTGTTTTGGTACTGCACATATTCAGATTGTAGCAGTGGCAGCAGATGGCAGTCTCTGTCCTCAACAAAAATAGTTACAGCACCATCTCCTGGTTAGAAATAATTTAATTTGGTCCCCAGGCATCAAGGACACACTCACAAACCAAGAATAGATTTTTATAAAGTGACAAAAAGCCTCTAATTTTATGCTTTGTTTGGGTTTTCTTCACTATCTTTGTATATGTATGAAAGTGTCACATTCAGGTCAAATTTCTTTTATATAAACAAATTCTGAACTAATAGCTCTAATATATTATTCCTTTTGTATTCCACCTGAGTCAGACAGCATTTTAATGTTTGTTTTGAACTCTTTGGCGGCCTGGGTGGGTGGAGTTTGACACCCAGCATGAAATAGTGACCTACAACAGAGATTACTCACTGGAAAGTATTTTGCAAGTTGCTTCAGTTTACTTTTCTCTGGCTCCCAACCTTTTATCTGACTTTATCTGAATTGCAGTAAACTCCACCCACCTGGAGCTCCAAGTAGAATAAATCAAACAAACTGACCTGACTAATAGTGCCTCACTTAGAACATGAAACATTCATGAATTTGGACGAAGTCCACAGAAGGAGAGTCAGAATCTGCAGCTCTGATTTCCATGTAATCAGGTCTCGAGGTAAAGGGGACTTCCAACAAAAACGTTCATGTGTGTTGCTTCAAAGATACTTTTGGGGCATGCACTGACAGACCTGCAGGTAAATAACCAGAGGCCTTAAAGCTTGTACTTCTAAAAATAAGATTGTGAAATCTGTCACATTTAAATGTGAAATTTGAAAATTTGCCCAAACATGTTGCTTACCTGCAAGAAACTAGGTACATCACAGTCAGTGCGTCTCTGTTTCAGTCTCATGTATGTTTGCTAAAGCAGTTTTATAATTAGATGACAGTCGTTTACCCAGAAGTCAGTGTACGTTAAAGCTGTGAGCTACAGACACATGACCTTAACTAGATGGTGTCAGATACTATTAGAGGTTTTACAAGCAGTGAGTTATAAAGTTATATAGCTAATAGGAGCACAATGGATTTATGGCACTTTATGTTCATTTTTAGCATTTTTATTGTGTCATATTTCACCTTTATGACAACACTTAGCCTTTTTATAGTTTTCTTTATTTTATCTTTACTGTATTTTTTGTCTAAATGTGTAACTATCCTGCTGGCTTCATATACATATAGTTTGTTATGTGTTATGTTGCTTTGTTTCTACATCAGAATCATATCAAGTTACATTTTCAATCTTATCAGACAAAGTTACATGATGAAGCAAATTGTATTGATGTCTACTTGACCCCGTTGGCCGGCAGGTTTCATAATATGGAGGAAAATAGAAAGATTGTAGGAGATAGTTTCAGCCTCAACAGACAGATGCCTGGAGAGTGATCAGTCTAATCCTTTTCTGTGCCAGTATTTTACCCTTTAACGTCAAAGCTTTTTATCTAACAACAAGAGGACAATGTCACTTTTTCAGCTGCTCTTAAAGTTGAATTTTGCACAGAAATCCCTCATGAGCAGCTGCATTTCACTGCATGCAGCAGTAAAGCAGAAAACAAAGGAAGGAAGGAAGGGAGACAAACAAGGCGATCCTTAACGAAGCTGCAGGGAGGAGAGGCGATAATTCACCAACACCCACACCTTCTCAAAAGCAGTCAGCTTCCTGCTCCTTTCAAAATGAGGGTGATGGGTGCGCTCAGCAGATCCCTCCCACGCTGCTTAGCGGCTGGCTTCCACCCACCGCCCGTGGAGCCGCCCACATCCAGCCGTTGCCACGGCAACACATCATCATCAGTGACTTGCACTGGAGGAGGAGGAGGACAGGGAGGGGAGGGGTGGCCGTTTGAGCGCCGAGCAGGGCTGCCACTGTGAGCAGCAACCGGCGTGGGTGTTCATGAGCTGAGCTATTCTCCAGAGAAAATCTGTCTACGTGTGTGTGTGTGTGTGTGTGTGTGTGTGTGTGTCTGTGTGTGTGTGAGAGAGAGAAGGGCGTGGGGGGGGGGAGTGGAGAGAGAGAGAGAGAGGATGATGGGAGGTATGTGAAAAGGACCTGCGTCACAGTGACTCATCAGCCAGTTTCACAATGTGTTGATGTGACGCTGATGCAAATGGCCTGAGAAGTTTCATCTGAATAAAACAAATAAAAAAAGAGAAGAAGAAAACAAACAGAGGACAGAGGGAAGCTCCTTTAAAGGAAGCTCAGCTGTCCTTTGAGTCACTGTCATCCTGAACCCCGAGTCTCTGCTCACCTGTCTTTACAGAGAGAGACCGCCGTGCTCACAGCTGGGGCTTCCCTGCCTTGCTCTAAGGCAGCGTGACAGCCGCTAATGGATGATGAGCGAGCCTCAACAGCTCCGATGTTAAAGCCAGGAATCAAACCTGTGATACTGAAACTCCAGTGGCCCCTCCCTGCAGCGGGAAGCTAATCTATAATCAAGCAAAACATTATTATCACTGCATTATAGTGTTGCGACTATAACCTGTTATTACTGCTCTACAAAGACCTTTCTGCCCCATTAGTCACTTCACTTTATATCCCACTGCACCGATGCTAACATGCTAATGTCTACAGTGAGTAGCAAACAACTAAACAACTAAATATAATGTCATTTAATTCCAGAGAATTAGCTCCAGTTAGCAGCAATCAGGCTAGCTTTGGGCCAACGTCAACAACCGGAACAGGGCCAGAGTTTGATCAGATATGTATAAATCTTTGTCATATTATGATGCAAAACCAAAATAACAGGTTTAAAGTGGATTCAGATGACATTGATCACAGAACGCACCACACAATAGAGTTCAAAAAAATAAAGTTTAATGTTTATGTGCTGTATAACAAATAAAATATATTAGTGTTTAAAAAACAGGTGCATAACTAGGTGAAGCCTAATCTATCACTTTACAATAAACAGTGAGGAGAACGGTGATCAGTGAGACGGAAGGTCAGACATGCGCTATTCTCTGAAACATGGTACGACGCTCACGAGGCCAGTGTTCGGCTTTACTCCCACAATCCACCAGCCGCTTTAGATGATGCCATAAACTTGAGTTCTACGACAGATCACGGCCTCAAATCCTTGTTCTTTTTTTTTTTTTTGCCAGCGTGGCGGCTTGAAACAAAACAACCTCATGGATTTTCATGAAGAGAGCACAATGCCTTTAAATACAACACAGTGCTCTGTGCACTAAAAGTGAGACAACAAATACAAACATTTCCCACGTTGTAGGTGACGACAGACGTACAGTTACTGAGCACATGACACAACGATGGATCCATACAGTATGCAAATAGACTTATTACTTACATAAATATTGCATTGGTCTGTCATTACGCTGAGTGAGACTAAACTATCTGCAGGGAGTTAAGACCAAACGGACGTATTTACACAATGTGGCGAACACACGAACACACAGCGAACACTTATTTGTTATGTATCTACCTCTAAACAGCAAAAACACATCTTTGAAATATGCACTGATGGCCATCACAGGTGGATTAAAAACTGTTAAGAGCTAAGGCTAATTAACATTATCATCATGTAAAGCATGTTTTTATACACCAGACACTTTCACACTGTTGTATTTTTTCCTCAATGACACGTAAGGTTTCTTTTTTTGATTTTGCTCTACATACATAAACACCGTATTGACACCAAAAATCTACAGCAAAGTTACACTTGACAAAGGAAAACCCTGGTTGAGAGATTAGGCTAGCACTATTTGTTATCATGGTACTATTTACAGAACCCAGGCCGCTGCTCCGTGAAGAACAGCAATAAACAGGAATTTTGCTTTTTGCTGCTGTTGTTGAAAAACCACAAACCTGCAATCTTTAATGTTTTATTGTCTGCAGTTGACAGTTTTCACACTGAGTGGATTTTACGACCCGTGAGGCCTCCTGAAAGCTCGTTGGATTACTTCTAAAAAACACACAGGCGTCTTGATTCCTGAAATACTCCCTGTTTTGTAGATGCATGGTTTTGGTTCAACAGCAGTGTTTTGCTAAATTACAAAGTGAAATGAACCAATTAGCTCGGCCTCCGGCATGCCAGCCCAGCCATCCTGCCAAAACGAATGACAGATGTCCCCTGCTGTTATTCCACAACAGCTCCTATACATCCTCTTCTTAAATTACTTCCCATAAATATACACAAGACAAGAGCGAGGAAGGAAGGATTAAACACAACAGAAACGCTAACCTGCTACAGGGGCTGAATCCTAACTCACTCTCCCTACAGTACTTCTAGACTTTTGTTTTTGGAGTTACAGTACAAATGCAGACACCTAAGTTGGATTTGGGAGAATGACGGAGGCTCAGAGGAGGCGTGGTGACGGCCAGGAAAACGACCACGAGCCACCAGCAAAACGCTGCTCCATCTGTGGCTATTGCTGGAAAGTTGCTTCTTCTTCTCAAAGATTACAGTTGGCTTATTGAGTCGTGAGAACGGCTTGTGAATTTTCGGAAACATACAGGCAATTACATTTCTCAAGATTAGCTAACACTTTGTATGACTACCATTAATATGTGTTTGTCCTTTATATTTATGACAGTAAATGTTCATATATGCTCGTATATACAGGTCACCAACTGAAAGCATCAATTAGCACCTTGTGTTCTCATAAAAATGGTTGTAAATGAGCACAAGTGTATTAAAAATTCATTACAAACGCCTTAAAAATGTGCTATTAATATTAGGGTAATATACATTTGACCATGGATGTCTGCGCTAAATCTCAATGCAATTCATCCAATATTTATTCATATATTTCAGTCTGGAACAAAGTGCAATCCCCAGAGCGCTAGTTCTGCTAAAAGTCTGAAGAAGAAACAGACGCTTGAAATATTCTGGAATTTAAAAATTTCAGATTGAATACTTGCAGCACCTGCAGCTTCGGGTTTGAAATATAAACCAGTGAAAGAGACTTTAAAATATTTGTCTGTGTGGTAGTCATATTAAGTGTCAGCAACAAGACCAACATTTCTGCTTTTTGTCTCATCTCTGAATCTACGTTTGAGTTAAGACTCATCCCCGCGCTCACATCCTCCTGCGACCTGGCTGTCCAAAGAAAGCAAAGAAAGAAAAACACCCAGGCGGAGGTAAAGAGTATAAACACGTCTGCAACCGATCGCTCTTAAATTACATGTACATCTGACACGTACAATTAACCAACAGACAAAGACCTGTAGAGCACTGAGGCGCTTCTCGACATGCTCTCTAGGTGCTTTGGCAAATACCTTTTAAACCAAAAACAAACAAAAAAACTAAACAAAACAAAAAGACAAAATTAAAAAAAAATAAATGCTATTCATGAGGCAACATTGGTTGTTAAGGCTCTACTGTGGCTGTGCTTGCTTAGTATCTATTGACGGGTAATAACTGCATACTGTCAGGTGTGAGTAGAATGAATGGGGGGGGGGGGTGGGAGGGAGGCACTATGTGGAGTCTTCGGGCTCTGACTTGATGATCTTCTTCTCTGCGTTGCTGGTCGCCCGCTGCGACGTCCCGTTTTCTGAACACAAAGATAAAACACGGCATCATCAGCAAAGAGGTTTATAATTCAAAATAAAACCTTTTGAACAAACCTACAAAGTCGGAACCGTAGAACAAATTCAATACAGTAGATCGTCTTGTCCTTGATCACTGACCTGTTGCTGGTGTTTTGGTCTCGTCTGTGTTGTTGTTGTTGTTGTTGTTGTTGTTGTGGTTGCTATTGTGATGACGCTTCAGTTCATTGGCTAGCTGCTTGCCCAATGGGAGGTCGCCTTCCTGCATGCTTTGACTAACCACCCGCAAGTTGATCGGACGTTCGTCTGGAAAACAGGAAACAAGATCGTTGTTGTTTTGATTTGATTCCTTTGTTTATGATCTGTGGCTCAAAAACATCGAAATATTTGTTGAATTTGTTGAAATGTGGTTGAAACATCAAGAATTTAAGTTTATTAGTTTAATTTTTTAAGTCTGACCATTTTTAAGAAAATTAAAAACTTCCACATATTTTCTGTTTTTCTTTGTTAAACCTAAAAGCCTGTCAAATATTATACATTATAGATATATATATAATAAAATCACTTCAGCTCTTCCTGTCCTATCATGTAAATCACTGAATGCTAAATAAATATGAAATCAAACTGCCGTGGACTAGAGCAAATCCAGCTGGAAAAAAAGCAAACATCAGCCCAGATGTTTGTCTTTGTTTTACATGTTCAATATTCCCAGTGGTTACAAAGCATGTGTGTCAGTGCGAGTTAAGCTGCTGATCCCTCGTGTTTGCCTTTTATTCCTTTTGAGAGAAAGAAAGAAACAGAGAGAGAGAGAGAGAGAGAGAGAGAGAAGATTTAACTGTATTTTCTGAACCACTAGACTCTTCTTTGCTTAATACTGACACACAGTTAATCTGCGTTTCACAGGTTGTTACTCAGTGTTATGTTCAGTCTTATCCTGGTTCCTCTTCACATTAGCATCTTTTACTTTTTACTTTCATTTGAGTCTGTACTTTCTTATTTCATTGTCTGTCATCATACTTTTTGTTTTGCTGTGACCCAGGGTCAAAGGCAAACAGAATACGACGCTTCATATTCACATTTTCTAGCTGATGCTGTGGATTTTATTAGTCCAGATGAATTGTTTTGGATATGAAATGCGGCAGTGGAAAATACAAGTTATAGTATCCACCCAGCTTAAGTTGCTGTATTAGCTTGTTTTATTCAACTGTCCAAAATCCAAATAAATTCAGTTTAAAGTCGTATGTGTAGGACCAACGATTATTCTCATTACCTACTAATCTAATTGATAACATGTCAGAAAATAACAAAATAAAAGCCTGTTATAATTTCCCACAGCTCCAAGTGGCATCTACAAAAACGACTTTCAAAGTAGTTGCCAATAACTTCCTGTCATTCGACTGATTGGTTGATTGTGACAGTTTGTTTAAACATATTGTACAGGAGCAATTTTCACCCAGAATATGTCGTTAATTCACAACTGCAAACAGGTGTGAGGACTTTTCGATGAGGCCGACTTACGCGGAGTTTGATTTTTAGTTTAGGAAAAGAGACTAAAGAGGAAGAAAGGGATGAATAAGGGCTAAGAAAGACGTAGAGGCAGTAAAAGGAAATAAACTAGAGTGTGGAAGGAGAGAAGTTTGGACCAACAGAAGACGTGAAGAAGAAGAAATGACAAATGACAGAGAAAAGGGGACAAGAGGAAGGAAAGCAGAGAAGAAGAAGAGGGGGAGGAGAGAGAGAGCGAGCGAGAGGTAGAGAGAGAGAGACGCCCCCCTCTGGGCAACTGGCTGGAGGTAAACAGGCGTGGGCGTGATAATTACAGGTGCATTGTGGCATTTGTGGGAACAGCGTTATAATGAGCTGTCGGGAGTGGGTGAGGGAGGCAAAGGATGAAAATGAGACGAGGCCTGGAGGAGAAGTAAGATCCTGAATAATGATGTGTCTTGATTTCTCTCTCTCTTCTTCTACCCCCCTCGGTGTTCGAGAGGTGGAGATGAAAAAACAGAAAAGAAAAAAGTGACAGCTGCCTGGGCTGGGTGCAGAAAGCCTGCACCTATAGGTGTTGCTTCCCTCCACAGACACATCGTTCACATCCTGTGGCATCTATGACATGAAATAAATCTCTTCAAATTAACTCTCCAAAACAGATCAAGTCAAATTAGCCTCAGATTCAGTATAAAGACCAACCGAGGGCAAGTACTCGGCTGTCTTCCCCTGATTGGACACAGGAGGCAGCAGTGAGCCAACCACGACTTTGCAAAGCAGCATTTAAAGAAACACAAAAGCTGAGATGTATTTATGATTCACGTAGAGGTTGAAGACCAACTCTAACTAAGAGGGTCAGATCTCTGCTCTGTCCTTTATGTTTCCGCCTTGTTGAAGCTACAGGTGCTAAGTAGCTGTTGAGCTAAGCTAAGGACGTTTACATCCAGGTTTTGCAAGTGGGTAGAAATAATAAATGAAAATATAAATAATGTTTTAAAATATTTTGAGATGAAATGATCTTCTAAAACATTAAGAAATGTTTAAATCTAGATTTGATGGAGTCGTTGTGTCTGGAAGATTCAGATTCTCGGGTCTCTGGGCTTGTTTCTCACCTGGGTTGTCTCTGCTGGCGTCGGCGGCGGCTCCGTTAGTGTTCTGGGCGTCGTTGAGGTACTTTAAAGCGGCGGGGGGGATCCTCCAGTCCAGAGCCTGGAGTCGCTCCTGAACGGCGGCGTCCTGCAGGATCTCCATCTGCCTCGCCAGCAGACGCTCCAGCTGCATCTGACGGATACACGGACAAATCGAAGTCAGAATCATCGGCTGATCGCTGTGATGTCACGATTGCGAGTGACGTCGCTCAACTGCGGGCTGTTAGTTTCACTTCACATCCATTTGAAATGAAGTGGAGTGACAGTCAACAGGACGTTAATGAGCAGAGAGACGGCTGCTGATGAGAGACAGAGATACTTTGGCGAGGAAGAGGTCGACATCACGTGAGAAAACAAAAGACATAATGATCTGCACTCACGATTTATTTCAGCTTTAAATGATTTAACATTCACCCAGTGATCTCACATGACAGCAAATGTAATTATTGATCCGTAGGATTAAATTGAACGGGAGTTACCGCTAAAAACATGTGTTCCCCATGAACTGTGAACTTTATTATTAAAGTAAATATACTGTCAATCACCGTACGTTTTAAACTGTAAACTTTACTTTAATTCTAATTATTAGAAATAATAATTACTGTCTAAATTAAAATGGAAAAAGATTTTAAACTTAGGAGAAACCTAGAAACACTGTATTTATTATCATTATTATTATTATGAGTTATAATTCTACATCATGTTGTCCCACCCTATTTTAATTCATTTTAACTCTTTTATTATCACTTTTATTTATAACTTTATGAATATATTCATGTACCGATATAAATGCAAAGCTCTTGTAACTGTTATTTTGAGAAAGTGCGACTACATCCGTCACTATAACGACAGCTGTTACAGCCACAACTGCACTTGAGACTAAATGTATTATTGGAAATGACTGTAATAATCTGATCCAGGCAGTCAGCGAGCATCAACACGGAGGACGAGTGACAAACAGCTGACACCTCCGTTTCATCCAAACAGCAGCTGAAACCGGCAGTGATGTGAGGTTATTGTCAGTCTGCACGTCACTGTCACTTTAAATTATTATGGGATGTTCAGAAGGCCGGCGGTGTGAATGCAGCCATGAAATCTCTTCTCCCTCTGAATGCGATTTCTGGAAATCACATCAAAATGACAAGTGGAACTGCAGCCGCACAAACACAGAGATAATACATGAGACAGGACACATGTTCAACACGCATGAAGACGTCAAACACGCACACAGCTCACATGGATGTGTTTTCTGGGTAATGAGTTATCATAAAGCTCTCCTCCTACACTCCGGCTCTAATTAGGAACGAGCCAGAGCGGCAGCATGGAAACCAATAACGACCATTACTGGGATCAAACTGGATCCTGCTGCCACAAACATCTGCTGACACGGACATCTGTCGCCATATATATCTGCAGCTGAGGACCCACAGAAACACTGTGTTCACCTTTCATTTTCATATTTCTGTGTTAAAATATTACAATTACACTAAAACAATGATATTTGATGCTAAAAAGAAGCAAAAAAATGAGTGTAAAAGCTGAGAAATGAGCAAAGTTTATCTGCTGAGCTCCACTTTTAAATCCTGTCAAGCAAAACTAAAATAATTTGTGGAAAACAGCCCTAAAAATATAACATTTGGTGAAAGAAACATGAAACATTATTTTTTGGTGCAGATCCGAGGATTGGTTTTTGAACAACTGCACTTATTGATAAAGATGACAACAGTCTGTGTTTGTTGTTATTGTCAGAAACAACCTTCAGTAAATCCCTCAAACTGCTGCTCACTGTAGTTTTTATCAAACAGGAGAAATAGCACGTTTGTTGGGGACTATTTTCAGCAGTGGAGTAATACACACGTCTTGATGAGCCCTTTAACCAGCAGGGACACTTTAAAATATTTGCAAAATGTCTTCATGTTTTGTCATGTTGATATTTCCGGTGTGTCGTCTCTGGAGCAGCAGGTGTCGATTATCTCTTTACACTTTCCTCCCTGATGAAGGTGGAAACTGTCTGAACTAATGTGACGGTGAAATAAAAGCTTTGCTCTTTGCTTTAAGAAAATCTGAAGGAGGTGGTTTGTTTATTTCTTGCACATTTATTGATCTGTCTGTTCGTCAGTTCCGTGTCCGTCGCAGCTCAGACCGGCAGATATCAGCAGCACCTCGTTACAGAAGGACATGCGTCCTGGACGACCTTCAAACATTTAGAGGAATCAGAGACGGTTATTTACTGCACTCGTCTGCTCACCTGCAGATTTCGCCCGACCGTTTCCTCTCCTTTCAACTTGGCGCAGGCCAGCTGCTCCCTCAGCATCTCCTGCCTCATGTGGATGGCCTGCAGCGCCTCCTGGATGTCGAAGAAGTTCTCCTGAAGGCGTCGAGAAGACAGAGGGTCAGAGACTCTTATTATTTCACACTTAAGATGAAGGAGGACATGTCTTCAGAGGAGGAGGAGTTACTTTCTGTCTGAGATAATTACTATTACCTATTGATTGTCTTTTCCCCTCCCTATATTTTAGCTTCATAAAACAATAATGTGAGATAAGGGACGTATTTATAATGAATTTCCTTTGATGGTTTCTGGAGGAAACTCCCTTCAGGAGCTCAGAGTCGTGTCGTTGAGCAGGTGTCGGTTCATCTGCAGCTCTTCCTGCGCAGTTCGCAGCCGCCACATGTTTCCCATCATCATCGCCTCACAAACTGAGAGGAGCCATTCAGAGCTCCAAGACAGCTCTCAGCCCGAGAGAGCGTCAGGAGATTCGCTTTGTACTCTGTCCGTTGTTAAACACTTGACTGAGTGAAAGAGCCGCAGCTAGAGACTGATGCTCTTTAGATTCCACATGTATTATATCTGTATAATAGTCAATGTGTAGGGTGAATGCTGCGTTACGCTCAGGTTACACGTCTCTCTATTATCTGTCGTAAAGTGTGCAGTTATATGGTCGTAGTTTTTTACGACAGGGGATTTGCTGTAAAGCAGTTTGGTGATTTAGGAAAAGGCGGCGCTAATTAAACTCGGAGGAGTCTGTGGAGTTTGGATCGTTGTGAGTTTTCGACCGTGTTAAATGTGACGGATTCAGCGCTACGAGAATGGACCAGACTGGATCCGTTACACTGGGTAAGAGCCACATCACTCCCACCATGAGACCTGTTTCCATTATCCAACTGCACATTCTCTCACGTCCTGAACGTCACCGCTGCACATCTGGAACCTCACCTCTGTTTTTATCCTTTTGGGGGACGGCTCGTCTCTGTCTCCACAGCGAGACCTGCAGAGAAACAGCAGGAGATCAGCTTCATCCCTTCACACACACAACAGCTACTTCAACACGTTGAGCGGCCTCTGCAGAGGAAGACCGACGGAGCTCTTACTTGCTGGTGCGGTAGGTGTATTTGTAGGTGACCTCTCTGGAAATCTGCCGGGCGAGTCCGAACAGCTCGTCCCGACGTGTCAGCAGAGCCATGTCCCTCATACAGAGCTGAGCCGCCGCCTCGTTCACCGTCAGCTGCACATACATCACACACATGAGGCAGGTTAGTTCAGGAGAAACACAAACACATAAAGCTCAAGGATCCAGAGGACACACGGATATTCATCAACCTCGTGCAGAGTCAGGTGTTTGCCGTCCCGCCTCTTGGAGTCAAAGCGTCCGTAGATGGCGCTGTATTTACGGATCTCCTCCTCCCTCCGCGGGTCATCGTCGCTCATTTCGAAGATGTGTCCGATCATCTTGGCGAGCTTTTTGTTGTTCTTCAGCTGCTCTTTGACCTCGGCCAGATCTGTCTTAGGGAGTCCAGGCGCCATCCGGTCCACGCACTCCAGGACGGACTGGACGGCCGCAGCATCCAGAGCCTCCAGAGCGTCTCTGGGTGAGGACGGGGAGCCGAGGTCTGACGGGGACAGGCTGTGCTCGCTGTCGTTGCTGTGGCCCGACCAGAACCGCGCCTCGCTGCCGCCCTGCAGGGGCGACCCGGCCGACACTTTGTCCCGCGCCACGTCCAGCTTCCCTGGATCTGAGCAGGCGGCTGCGACGGCCTTGGGCATCTTGACGCTGGCGGTGTTGGCTCGGTCCTGAGCGCTGAGCAGCGTGGGCGAGCCCTCGGGCAGCTTGTAGACGGGGATGCTGCAGACGGGCAGCGAGGTGAGCGGCTGGTTGAAGATGGCCGGGTTGGTGACCCAGTCACGTAGCGCCTTCTGCAGACGGCGCACGTGCAGCGGTTTGCTGGCCATGCCGACGAGGGCCATGATCTCTAGGAACTCCTCCTCGCCGGCCTCGCACAGCTGCTGCACGTCGTCGCCGCCCTGCTGGATGAACGCCTCGTAGTAGTAGAGCAGGTTTGCTCGCTGCAGGATCCTGTAGAGCTGCAGCTCACCCAGGGTTCTCGGCAACACCGCCGCCATACCTGAGGGGGAACACACACACGGTAATGAGACACTTTGTTCTTTAGAGGAACAGCTCGGCATTTTGGGAAATGAGGTGATTTACTTTCTTGTTCTAGCTCTATTTGGATTTCGTTGCCTTCAGACTGAGCCATGCTAACTGTTTCCCCCTGTTTCCAGTCTTTATGCTAAGCTAAGCTAACCCAACACTTACTGTAATATGTGTTTGCTCTTTAAAATCTCTACATCATGTGTCTGAGGTTGAAATGTCAGATAAGTCACTTGCTGTCTGCTGAGCAACGCTCCGCACCGACCGACACTATCGTGAATTCTTCAGAAGTTATCACAGTTTATCCCAGAGATAAGAGACACAAACTGACTGAACCTGAAAAGTAAAGATGTCACAGTCACAAGACGTCCAAGTTTTTCCTGGTATTTGTTAATTAGCTGCCAAAAAAAAAAAGGTATAATTTAAAATGACAAATCTAAACCTGCTCTCTTGGTTAGTTACAGCTGATTTATGGAATTATCACTGGAAACTGAAGGAGACACGTTTCTACAAAAAAAAAGAAAATCAAACATGAATTATATTTGTACTGTGCACACTCTTCCTGGCAGGTGCAGGGTTTCAGGTTATCAGGCCTCGACAGGTGCGTGTAAAAGGTTAAATTTGACTTTTCGCCACGAGTGCTGAGCGTTTTTAGCTCGAATGGCTCCTGTAGGACGTTCAGGTCTTTTGCTTTTCCTCCTGTTTGGTTAATCTACGTCTGTTCAGGTGTGGAACAAACACAGAGAGTGAGACTCTGCAGATGCATGAATTAAAAACTACAAAACTGCCTCTTACAGCACTAATTCAGTGGATCTCACACTTGAAGAGCGTTGATCTACAACTGAGGAAAGACATTCCTCGCAGTGCTTTCACGTCTCGTTCTGCTTGAACGCACTCTGTGATAAAACTGTATTTTTAATCGACCCGCCGTCACTTTGTTTCTACAGGTATGAGATTCCACGTTTGCAGAAGAGTGTGAATAAAGTTTTTCTGGCTGGGATGTGTGGCTGTTTGCTTCCCCGACAGCCCGTCACTTCGGTATTTATCTTCGAAAGTGACGGCGTCGCTCACTCTGCCTACAATCTCAAAAGCAGAGAAACATTCAGATCTGTGCCAAACTCTTGTCACTCGCCACCTTAAACTGAGAGAGAGAGCAACAGTGGAGATCTGAGAGAGGCTTGTTCCTGGCTGTTCCTATGTGCATGTGAGGCCCTGCGGAAGCCCAGCTAACAGAGGAGTGGCAGTCAGCAGGCCCGGGTTGCTGGGAGGACCACATGCCTCTCTCCACCCCTGCAGGATGTGTAGGTGGTGGGCTCGCCTCGCCCAGAATAGGCCCAGAGAGCCTCAGCCCAGGGAGCCAGGCAGGCCTCGACTCAGCCTGAGTGAGTCGGGAAAACGAGAGCGAGAGAAGACAGAAGTGATTCAACACCTTTAGTTTAGCTTTGCTCCTGCTGCTGATTCATGACCCGTCTTTATGTTTATGTTGAAATCTCCACAAAGCAGACCAGCGGCTAAAAGTCAGCTGCCTGTAGATCCATTTAGCGAAGCTCTCGGTCAAAGCCATGACACGGACGAGGCGGCGGCTTCGTCTCCAAATGGAGGTCAGTGTGACACATCAGTGAGGCAAAGGTCACCTCCGCACCAGCTTCTTTCATCTGTCTCCATCCAAACTCCACACACACACCTGGGTTGATCAACGACTATCTACTCAAAGTTAAACAACAATCCTTTAGCTGGTGTTGTTTTCCACTCGATCAGATCATTGTTCATATCTAAAATATCCAAAAACACTCGATCCATCTGCATAAAGTCGAGCAGAGGAAACACAGCAACTTAAAAAATTCTCGTTTTTAGCTTTTATCTTACTCAATCTCTTTCTTGTTGCTTCTTTCTCTCAGCTACAAACTGCTCAGTGAGGTGATAGAAATATCTCCAATCAACCAAATGTGTTTCTGAAATAGAAACCGAGGTTATATTCTGTCTCGAGAGGGAGGTTGGGAGGATACGTGTAAATACAGTCAGACAAACGCCAACGAAACACGTACGCCGCAACTTCACATCCGGGCAAAACAGATAAACGTCCGAATATTTTAAGCTCCATATTTTTACTTCTTCTGTGTTTTATTAGACGCTGAATAATGTATGTGTATGTTTAAGAACATCTCAGTGTGTTTGTGTGTGTGTGTGTGTG
>NW_019525451.1:427351-432351 GCF_002814215.2 Seriola lalandi dorsalis
GTGGGGTGCTGACACAGCAAAGTCACTGTCATACAACAGAGGAAGTTCATCAAGTGCATCACATTCACCAGAACGCCTCGACTCAAAGGAAGTGACCATTCATACTCATTTCAGACTCAACTCACGACACTGGGGAAGAAGAAGAAATTATAAACTTCAAATCATCACACATCAATCAACATCTCCTGAGAACATTTTCACTCATCTCTTTCCCAGTTGGAGTTACACACACACACACACACACACACACACACACACACACAACACCTATCATGATTTACCCTGTGAATCATGTGCAGCCACATTAAACTACAGCAGCAACTGCGCCATTTATAACATTCACTCATGATTCGACAAACCGACCAATCAGAGAGCGAGCGGACGAGAAGAAAACACTGGACTGTAAAACACCCTCCGACAGAGACTCAGAAACACAACAACGGCGTCTATACATCATGGAGGCCACGCTGCGGACGAACGAGAAAGTGTCTTGTCGTTTACGTCCTCCCTCACGGCGCCGGGGAAGTCTTCAAAGGAAAGTTGTGACGCCGTGTTATTGCTTGTGCTGCTGAGTTTTTAAAATGCACTGATTTCACAGCTGTTCTGCAGGTAACTGGATGTGACAGCTTCACCTGCTGCCCTTTGTCTGACTGCTCTCATGCCGAGGGGACATACGCCTGTGGACCCCGGGAAGACCGGCGACCACGGCGTGGAGGCAGACGGAGAGATAATGTTTGATTGTATGGAACGAACCGAAGCCACATACCTCAGCATTCACAGCCTGAACTTTAAAAATACACAAAACTCAACAATACAACAAACACAAACGTCGGGTCCAAATTAAATCCTGGATCTGGAGTCCAGCTGTCGATCGTCTGAAGACAAAAAGGTCGGAAGGTCAGCCGTCACCCAGAGCGGATACGAACACAGAAACAGTCACTGAGGTAGTTTGAGGTGAGACGCTCTGTTTCCAGATAACACTCTAGATTTCTACACGTCTTTCCCAAGAAGTTCTTCAGAGCGACTCACGCTGCTGCTGCGTGTTTCATGAAGTGAACTTGTATTGATTAAAGCTGTTTACTCTCACACTCACAGCAGACCTGAAATAAAGCTGTGATGCTTCCTGTGAACACACACGTCATCTATTGTGAAAGCCATCCTGTCATCATTTCTGGATCAGACCTGCTGCATTTAATTAAACACGTGGCGGAAAACACACTGAGCGCAGCGTCAACAAACGGACGTGATCAGAAACGGAGCCTGAAAAGATCCGGACATATCGGGCAAGGAGGTGAAAAGTGCAAAGATTAACGCTTGTGATAAAAGTATAAACTTAAAAATGAAAACTTGTAGTTTTTATTCCCGCCTGCAGGTTTCTGCAGCGTCCTCAGACGACTGTGTGGGAGTCACTTGTTCATCTACGATCGTTTCCAGCATTTAAGGAAAGATCTGTATCTCTACAACCTCAGGTTTGTCAGATCGATTTCACGAACGCTTCAGCCTCGAGAAGCGTTCAGGGAACGAGGTCCCGGTGCGATCCTCCGAGGTCGGAAAAAACAGCCTCCTCACATGTGAAAAGGTGTGAGAGGAGGAGGTTTCAGAGGCTGTCGGACGATCTGAGCGACGCTCTAAGATTTTCTATCTAACAAAACCGACACTGATTCAGTTCCAGATTTTCTACAGTGAATCTGAAAGATCAGTGTGTTCACTTGGCGATATTTAAATTCAAGCAATTAGTCGATTAACCAGGAACTATTCTGATCAATTCATCCTTCTAGTAATTATTCCTCCACTTGTAGAGGAGTGAATGTGAAGATCTGACTCCTGTGTTACAGGTAAGTTTTACCTGAGCAGCAAAAGAATCCTGCAGCTTTAAAAAGCATCTCACTGTTTCTGTCTTCATTAACACTGATATCTAACGCCCAGCCATCTTACCCCAGTTTTAACACAGCAGACGTGTGTGTGTGTGTGTGTGTGTGTGTGTGTGTGTGTGTGTGTGCATGACCG
Source organism: Seriola lalandi dorsalis (assembly GCF_002814215.2). Lineage (NCBI taxonomy): Eukaryota > Metazoa > Chordata > Actinopteri > Carangiformes > Carangidae > Seriola > Seriola lalandi. The sequence goes on from NW_019525451.1 coordinate 429,359, forward strand.
GGGTGTAATAGTGAATGGCAGGCTCTAATTGAAGTCCTGCTTCACAAAGCGAGTTTAGCGAGTTCAGCTTTTGACCTGGAGAAGTAAGGCGTGCACTTGCACAATGGCACCACACACACACACACACACACACACACACACACACACACACACACACTACACTGGTGTGTAGTTTTCCAGGTGAAATGCCACGCAGCAGACCGTGGTTATCTGTGCCCTCCCTCAGAAACATGAGGAACACTTTGATTTCACTCTGATTCAAGAGGAATTTTCCAGTTTCTCAATGCAGAACCATGTTGTTGTAATCATCACTATGACCTTATCCTTGTGTGAGTGTGTGTGTATGAGTGTATGAGTGGGTGAGAGTGTGTGTGAGTGTGTGTGTGTGGTGTGTCCACAGTCCTCAGAAGTCTTTAAACATCACATTTAGTACAATTATGGAGTGAAAATGAATTTACAGCAGCTAAAGAAACGAGCAGCAAGCGACACACACACACACACACACACACAAGTGAGAATTCTTGTAATGTTCCTATAGAAACTTCTCTGTGGTGAGTTTACGATGACACCGTCTCCCTTCACGCCTCTAATATTCATATAATACACATGTATGATGTCCAGCAGTGACAGTACTTGTGCTTTCAGACACTTCCAGCCTCAGTAAAGAGCTGAGCTGTTTCTGTCTCGTTGTAATTTTCCTTTCAGGTATTTCTTTTAAAATCTCTTATGGAGACTTATACTCTGTGTTTGCTGCTCAGGAGCAAGTTTACAATCACACCGTCGCCCTCCACGCCTCTAATACTCATATAATAATCACTTATCATCCACACGAGTGACTATAGTTGTGTTGTAAGGTATTTCTTTTATCTCTTATATTCTGTCTGTGCAGCTCAGCAGCAAGTTAACAAAGTCACTGTCTCCTTTTATTGCATTTAACACCTATAATATTCATATAATGTACATTTACCATGCACAGCAGTGCCTGTTATTGTGCACGCCTTGTAGTATTTCTATAGTATCTTTGAGCCAAGTGCCTTATAATAAATCCATACAGTTCAGACAGATCCTTACTGTGTGTGTAGCTGATAGTTTGTTTCCCACGGGGAGTTTTAGCGCCTAAACGGTGAGTTTAAATGCTCCTCAGTGTTATTTGAAATCGTTTCCTGTGATATTCCTGTGTTAGCTGGAGATATCTGCAGGAACGAGCCTGTGTGGAGGGAAACAGCAGCAGCAGCAGCAGCAGGTAACGTGCAGGATCAAATCCGTGTCTAATGGAGCCTACCTGGTGAGTTTCTGGCCCCCTTCGGTCCGCCCTGGTCTGGTTCCTCTTCTTCTCTTTCTCCTCCTTCTGCTTCGTCTTCCTCTTCCTCGCTGTTTATCAACACAAACCCTGCGTGTCAATTTGTGCAGCAAAAAAAAAAAAAAAGAAAAGGAAGAAGAAGAAGAAGAAGAAGAAAGCCCGAAAAGAAGAGAATCCAACAGCGAGATCGAGGCGCGTAAAATTCAAAATGTGAAATCAAGTGAAGAAACTGGAGGATTATTTCCCAGAGAGCGACAGTCCGCTCCTCTCCTCTCTCTCTGGAAACTTTTTCTTTCTGCTGCCGCTCAGAGAAAAGACAGAAACCAGCGCAGAGAGTCAGTGAAGAGCCGCTGACCTTCGTGCGTCTTTCTCCTCCGAGTGCGTGTGGCGTGTGTGCCGAGTGCGTGTCTGTGCGTGTGTGAGTGTGTGTGAGTGTTTTAGTCCTCTCCCAGTGTCTCTGCACTCCCCTGCACTATTCACTACCGTCAACAAGCGCGCGCACACACACACACACACGCAGTCACACACACTTCCGCCTGCCGTAACAAAATAAAAGCACTGGGGAAACGGAGAAAGAAGAAGCTGAATTCAAGTTTTCTGGCATTTCATCCAAAATTTAAATAATGTACTTCAAAACTCAATTGTGCACTTTTATTGTGAAAATAGCACAACCAATATACGATATTAGTTTATTCTAGATTCCAATTAAACCACAACATTTTCTTTATCTTCTTTAAAATGCAAAATAAAATATAATGTAAATATAAAGATATTACACAAGAAAATAAAAATCTACCAGAAATCCACAGCGGAGGAAGAAAACTCAGATATTTTTTGGTACAAAACTCCATTAAAAGTGGAATTACTGCATTCTTAATTTCACAGATGTAAAAGTATTATTGGCAAAATTACTTCAAAGTAAAACAGCTAATTTCTGCAGAATATTGTTATATTATAACACTGGATTATTATAATTACTGAGGGAGAGCAAGTTCTACTTTTTATAGACATTTTAATCTTTAATAAGATTCATTTTTGAGTAGAAAGTAGCTTGAGGTGGAATCAGTCAAGCATCATGTGATCTGTCTGAAGAGCTGCAGTTCAGCTTCAATCCGTTTTTGGTTAATCAATACACTGTTTTGATTATTATGGTTTGACCCAGAATACGATCATGTAATTTCAAAAGTGCTATCGCTGCATTTGGTTTGTAAAGGCTCTTAATCTGCTTGTTTATTTTTTGTATAATTTACTAATATATAATCCTTCAAATCTAAAATGGGAATTATTTTTCTGAATTCTTCCACTTAAGAAAATAAAGATGTCTCTTTCAATTTGACTACTGCAAAGAATTATTCACACACCCTCTACAAACCTTTCTCCTTATATATGAAACTGTAATATATTCTCAACACAAGCACATGAGGTGCACGTTTATTTATTTTGTATTTATTATCATAATTACCTTTGTTTGAAAGTAGCTCCTCAGATTCTGGGTCAGATGTTTTTATTTTGTCAACACTTCCGGTCTGCCGCGTCCTCACCGCGCGCAGCTTGACGCGGCAGCAGAATAAAGTGGGATATTCCGCGCGGTTGCCACAGAGCCTCTCTCTCTCTCTCTCTCTCTCTCTCTCTCTCTCTCTCTCGCCCACGCTGCTCCCTGCGTGACGCAAATCCGCGCGTGGGCGGACACACG
>NW_019525451.1:438111-460867 GCF_002814215.2 Seriola lalandi dorsalis
CTGGGCCTGTCAGCCCCTCGCCCTGTCAGAGCGCCCACGCTGCTCTGCTCCCCTTCTCCCTCCCCTCTGTCTCCTCCTTCCCCTCTCCTCCCCTCTCCTCCCCTTCCCACCAACCCACATCCTCAACACTTTGCGCTCTAAAAAAGCAGCTCTTTTCATCCAAGTTCCTCTTTTGGAGGAAAAAAAAAAAAAGAAAGAGAAAAAAGAGAAAGAGGAGGAACAACAGAGCAGCATGATTCAGTCTCCAGGCGCTGGTAGTGCTTGTCATGGAGTGTCCCTTTTCATTTGGAGGGAATATGGGTTACAGCATGACTGTGATGCCAAAAGCAGGAGTTTAAAAATTTCAATAATAAGGAAAAAACAAACGCTCCTTTCGTCTGGAGTTTGGTGTCTCCTATTGTCGACTCCACCCTGGGTTGTGTTGCCGTTTTTGGGTGGCAGACACATTTCAGTCGGGTGTGGATGTGACTTCACTGGGAAGGGAAAAAAAAAAAATGTTGTGAAATCAAAAAATCTGGGCAGAAAGAAGCTGAAGCAGCCGAGCAGGTTTTCTTTCTATAAAAGCACAACATATTTTTTGAGTTTACAATGCCGTACGAGGTCACAGCTTGTGTGTATTGGGAGAATGTGCATGTGTGTGTGTGTGTGTGTGTGTGTGTGTGCGTGTGTGCAGGGCTAAAGCTGGTGTGTTTGCACAGGCTCCCTGGTTAGTCTTACTTTGTGTCTGTTGAGAAAGTGTGGGATGGTATGAGCGGCTTATGTCTGACTGAACACGTGTGTGCCTGCGTGGGCGGGGTGTGTGTATAGGGGCGATGTGTGTGTGTGTGTGCGTGTGTGTGTGTGTGTGTGTGTGTCTTTGCACACATTACACTTGTGTGGGTGTTTTGGGCAAGGATGTGTGTGGGCGTAGTGTGCGTAGGCGGAGGTTATGTGACATACAGATAGAGACTGCAGTGTTCCTGCAGTGTGTTTATGTGTGTGAAACTTTACTGCAGAGTCTGGACTGCAGAAGCAGCTATAGGGGCCCTGCTGCCTGCAAATGTGCCAGCGTGGAAATCTGCTGCCTTCACTGGCATCTACTACTTTCAGTTAAAGTCACCTCCATGAAGACACAGGCAGAGAAAATGTGACACATGTCAGTGCAGAGAAGGACAGCTCATGGTCAGGAGCAGCGAGCATGAAATAAGAATCTTTTAAAAGGTGTGAGCTGTTCTGATCACAACAAATGATCAGGGGATTAATCAATAAAAACTTCTGGTTCCAGCTTCTCGAATGTGATTATTTGCTACTTTTCTCTGTTTTATATCATTGTAATTTAAAGACGCAGCCTCAGGTGCTGGCAGGTTGTGGTCGGCATTCTGTAAACGATTAGTTGAATAATCTAAAAATGTAATTGTCCAGATTGTAATTAGAGGTTTCTTAAAGCTCTGGTTTATCCGGGAAAATAATCTAAACGTAACATTAGCACCACAAAATTAATCAGGGTTGCATTTGATTTTATAATTATTATTTCATGGTCGTGACATTTATAAATGTTATAATAATAATATGTTATTCTAATATAAATAACGTAACGACCTTTATTCTATTCACGATCACAGATTATTCAATAATAATCTGAATCTGAAAAATCTAAACAGAGAATTTTTGACATGAATGCGTCATTATGGAATTAACGATTTGACTTGAATGTAGCATGAGTGGAAGCAAATGGAAGCTAGTTGCTGAATGCTAACGTAGTACTGCAACTATAGTTTTATCAATATCCATTTATCTTCAAATATGGACAGAAATCATTAGTTTTGTGTTTTAATCTTTTGAGAAAGACGCTGAAAAACCGTGAGAAAATTAATCTTCTTCATCAGAGACTCATTTAAAAGAGATGATTAACTGACTAACTCTGACCCTCCGACATGCAAATCTGCCCCTTCGATATTAACCGGGTTTGACGAAATATTAAAAATGTCTGAATTAGGTGGAGAATCCTCGTGTGACACACTGAGCATGACTCATCCTCCTGTAAAGTGGGCTCAGTCTGTGGTTAAAGACACTGTTCTGTAGTTGAAAGGTTAAACTGAAACAAAAGCCGGTGTGTCAAACAACAGACACGTGTCAGTGTCTTTGAAGAGACGTCTGAATCACTCTTGTTCTGTCATGAAAATATCTGCTCAAGGTCTGAAGCGTTCGACAGGCTGTTCACCTGAAGCTGTAGAGTTACAGGTATATTCCTGAGAAGGCGCCGTTCTGTTTTTTCAAGCTGTCTAAATGACTGTGCCAATATCAAAATGCTAACAATGCTAAAAGGCAGCCGTTGCCATAGAGACGTATGCACAAGAATCTGCAGGATTCACATTATTGACATAAGCTATTGCTAATTATAGCATAGCATTAGCATTGAAGTCATGTACCGGGTGACACAGGTTCCCATCGGGACGTCGAGGGTTAAATGACACGAGTTGCACATGTTGAGTTTTTCAGGTCGATTCCGACATTTTGCAGAAAATTTGATGTTTTTTCAACCTGAAAAAACAAATTGATGGAGCGTCTTGAGCTCGAGCCTCAACTCCCGTCCACATGCTCTGAGCACTCATGGGTCAGACCACACCCATCCTCAAACTCAGCCTTTCAGATCAGTTTGATCTCAGCTACACGTCTGTAAAGTTTTGTGACTTTCAGGTGAAGAAAATCCCTGCCACATGCTGGTTGGTGTTTCTCGTGGGCGGCTCTGGGGGAAATTTGGACTTGAAATTTTCTTAAATCCTGTCTAAGCCTCTGACTGTGGTACTGTGAGCACAATAGATTACACTGTGTACCTTTAGAAAACCTTTAAAAATGAACAAAATGTGCATCACATCAACTTTACACATGGAGGTATTTGCTGTGAGAAGCTTTAAAGCGAAAAATAAGTGTCAGTTGTTGAGCTTTATCTGATGGTAAACCAGCACATCTGCAGAGATGAGCAACTTAAACTATTGTGCAAAATCCAAAAGCCTCAAAACGCTGAATTTTATTTGGTGCAAAAAAGCTGCCAAATGGAGCTGAGGAAACTCAATCTGGTAAAAAGTAAAAGAAACATTTGCTGTGCTTTACAAATTAGAAAAAAAGGTCAAATAGAAATTTGCATCATTCTCTGTGGTGTGAAAGCTGTGGGTTCAGAGAAAAGTGGGCCAAACGTCATTAATGTGGTGGAGTTTTTACTGTCTTATGATGTTATGTGTTGCACCTTTAAAGCTTCAGTGGGAAGCCCTGTATCTCCCTGCTGACAGACCGTGGGCTGATGTGGAGGGGATTTGCCCATTTTGGCCACGTATGGGCCTCAGCGACCCTCGCCGCCCACGGCCTCCTCACCCTGAGAGCGCTGCTGACGTCTGACATGTCTGCTATCACCAGGCGGAGGCTGATGCTCCCTCTGCCACGACCACACACTGCAGTCAGAGAGAAACCATCCGGCCTTAAATGTGGTGTGTGTGTGTGTGCGCGCGCGTGCGTGTGTATGTGTGCGCGTGCACGTGGCAAAAACACCTCAACTTTGAGCGCGTCTGAAGGTGTGATTAATCTGTTAAATGTATTAATTTGAAGCTGCTGCTGAAAGGTCATGACTATCTATCAGATCGCGTTCAAACCTCGCGGGCTGACATGTTGATGTGTGACAAAAGATAAACACTGAAGGGGGAAAAAAAATCCCTTGCAGGAGAGGAAGAAGAAGAAAAACTGGTAGAAATGATGAAACAATGCGAGCTACAAGGGTGTGAGCAAAGTTGAGGCAGGCTTTGAAGTGAAGCCACACATTTTGCATGATTATTGCTGTTAAGTTTTTGATCTCAAGCCAGCAGGCACGAAAAACAACAGCAGCTTGGGATTAGTCTCCCCCCCACTCACACGCCTACCTTGCCAGCATAAGTCCCTGACTCAATTAGAAAAAAACCTCTGCAACTTAGGGCTCCTCACACACAAGTACCCACATCGCCCTGCCCACGTCCCTGCAGCACATCACAACCAGCATCACTTTAATCGCCGCGCACAATGAATGCACAGGGATTTGTGGTGGTGACATTAATGCAGAGACGTGCTGACGACTAATGTACACACTGATAAGACGGCGCGGAGACAACAGGGCCGAACACGCAGAGCACACGGAGATTCATCTGCCTTTAATTAAACATCAGATATCATCTCGTTACTGCCTGTGTAGAGAAACTGCAGGAAAGTGACGACTGATCGTCTTTGTTCACTTAAGTGGTCAGTGCTGTTACAACCGATGCTCCGTATAAAGCAGCTGCGTTCACGTAGCCGTACATGGTCAACACGAGCCAGTGCTGGATGACTCTGATTCTTTATCTTGTACATCCAATATCAATATTTCCAAATTACAACCTTAGATATCTGTGCATCCACCAGCCAAACCTCTACACTCCAGGACACGATATAACCTGCGTTGGCACCGGAGGATTGTTTTAATATGAACTTAATTCCCGGGTTTTGCCGAACACGTTTTGGCGGGAACGTAACAGCTGTCTGGATTATGTTGCTAACTGCTAACGTTGTTGCTACGAGCTTGTTCTGCACAGAAACACAGACTCTGGAGACCGTGGAGACTTTACGCCCTTCGCTTGGTTCGGTATAAAGAGCGTGCTTTAAATCAACCTGATGAAGCGTCTCCTGAACATCGCTCGCACTGCGTCGACTGTAGGAAACATCTGTCTGATCAAAACATCTTGCAGATAAAAGAACATCCTTTTTATACTGTTAATAAACATAAACATAATCTGGATTGAGCATGAGCTCATTTTTGGCAACTTGTGCGTCATTAACGTGCTTTCTAGAAATTGAAATGCTTACATTTGAATCCTAATGGGGATCGAACCCTGGCTCTTTAGTTTTGTCTCTGTATTAACCGTCACCCTTGTAGGTGTTAACCAATCCCTTCCTGGTAACACCTCTCAGTTCTGTGGTTTGAACTTTGAACTCGGCTGCTTGTCGGTAAATGCTCCCTGGTCGTGTCACCGTGAATGAATATGGTTTAATACTGATGTTGAATTCAGAGCTGAGTGAAACCAGGTGTAACCGGTTGTGATTTACTGTCTTTGACCTTATAGCACACTTTCTCTCACCTAAATCGTTACCACAGCAACAGATGCAGACAGGTTAACATAATCCATGCTGTGACAGCGCAGACGGGCAAAAATGTACTGATCAGAAATCACATTTTCAGTGTAAACGTCTACCTGTCTTCTCTGGTGATCACCTGTTACCTGAGTGTTCATTAGCAGCCGCTCAGGATGAAAGAATCTTTAACGAGGCGGCTCGTCTCTGCACAGCCTCATGCCGAGCAGCGTTTTATTTCCACCTGCTCTTTGTGTGTCGTGCAGATTTCTTTTGTTATTTAACCTTGTGCGGCGCGTTGTGAAAACTGTTTTGTGTTAAAGAAGCTGAAGAAACGAAGCCGTCGTCTCTTTGTTACTGTGAAGAAACTGTGACAACAACGTTTACAACTATTCAAGATGTAAACAAACCTGCATCACATTAATAACTGTCTTGAACTTTGAACTTTTAAGCCAACATGGATGAGAAGTCTTAAAGGTGCTCATGATGAATCTACATGTCATTACAACAGTGGTGGATGGAAACGAGTTTTAATCTGCATTTTCTTTTGCTGATTTTCTGGAAGATGCGTCTGGATGGAAACCTGATGTCTGAGATCAGGTTTAGTGTTCACACACTAAACAACGTGGTTTGGCCGCAGCTCTCTTAATGACATCACCTCACCTCACCTCGCCGTCGACTCCTGCTGTGGTTGAATGGCACTTGAAAGGACGAGTGACGCCTCCGACTGTTTGTCTCAATGAACCAACTCCTAATATCTGTAGAACGGGTGAGGATAGAAACCACGAATCATTTTTCTGATTGTAGCTTCAATATTTTTTTTTGTAGTAGATTTTGGATCCTTCCCGCCCTCTTTCTCTAAACCGACAGTGGTGGTGAGAGATCCCTCCGTCAGCAGGAAGTAGATCACCATAAGAAAGCTCTGCTCTCTCCCTCAGTGACTTTAAAGTTCACCGGAGTGTCAGCGAAAAGCTTTCAGATGTGAAGTGCAGCTCTCCTGCTCCCCTGCCGTGCTGACCCTGCAGGCTGCGGGGGCCGGAGGAGGGCCCAGGCGGGGCCGGACCGGGCCGGTCTGCTGGGCTGCCGGCCGCCCACGGAGAGGCCTGGCTGGGTGGGCGTCATCTATGGACCGATTGATCCCAGCCAGGACAAAAAGTCTCCCTGTTGTTCTGCTCCAGCAGCAGCAGGAGGAAAGAGCTGAGGGACTGCAGCTGAGCACCGTGTACTACACTGCACTACTACTGCACTACTACTGCACTAATACTGCACTACTACTGCACTAATACTGCACTACTACTGCACTAATACTACACTACTACTGCACTACTACTGCACTACTACTGCACTACTACTACACTAATACTGCACTACTACTGCACTACTACTGCACTACTACTGCACTAATACTGCACTACTACTGCACTACTACTGCACTAATACTGCACTAATACTGCACTACTACTGCACTACTACTACACTACTACTACACTACTACTGCACTACTACTGCACTACTACTGCACTAATACTACACTACTACTACACTACTACTACACTACTACTGCACTACTACTGCACTAATACTGCACTACTACTGCACTACTACTGCACTACTACTGCACTACTACTGCACTAATACTACACTAATACTGCACTACTACTGCACTACTACTGCACTACTACTGCACTAATACTACACTACTACTGCACTACTACTGCACTACTACTGCACTACTACTGCACTACTACTGCACTACTACTGCACTACTACTGCACTACTACTGCACTACTACTGCACTACTACTGCACTACTACTGCACTACTACTGCACTACTACTACACTAATACTACACTACTACTACACTAATACTACAACAGTACTACTGCTGCTTCTTCACCAGTGAGCGCAGGACAAGCCGCAGCTCAGAGTTACTGCTCTCACTTCACACTATGACTAACAGTACTACTACTACTACTACTACTACTATAATAAAATCTAGTTCTACTGAGTGTATTAATGATAAAATAACTGCTTCTTTTATAATTAACAACACTAATACGGTGATAAATGCAGTAAATAAAACAGTTTAACTCCAACAGTAAAACGCCAATGCATCAGTAATAATGATCCATTAGAAAATAACACAGCTGGTGTCTGTGTACTTTTACTTTAAATACATTTTGCTATTGTGCTTTTATGTTAAATACAATTTTTAGGACTGGGTTGTTTTTACTTTACTGCTACTTCGACTCTCAGACACATTACAAACGTATTCGGCTGCTTTATTTTAAACTTTATTTATAGGGAACTTTTCATACAAGAGATGTCACTCAAAGTGCTTTACAATAAAATCAAATAAAAATGAAATAAGGGTGAATTAAAGGACAATGAAAATACAAACTGAAACAGTAGATGATGAAATATTTAAATGAAAATAAAACAGAAAACAGAAGAAAAGTAAAATTCATTTGAAGCCAAGATAAATAAAAAGGTTTTCAGCTGTCGTTTAAAAGTGTGAAGCCGTTTTGTATTTTGCATGAAGCTTTTTGTACACGCTCTATGGTACGAAAAGACATTTCCCTACCGAGTGTAAAACCTTAAAAACATCAGTAACCAAGGAGGTCAAAGGTCAGAGGTCACAAGCGGAGTCTTCCTGTGACCATGGAAAGATGGTGGAGTGATATGTAGATTAATTCATTATCAGTTTCCAAGAAGTTTCCGTTAATTGATGCAAGGGTGTGAAAGAAGGGTGGAAACTGAAATACAGCGGCAGAGAAGGTAAATCATGTGTCGAGCGCTGAAGTCTGACTTTGGTTCCTCGCCAGTCTTTCTCCTTTGAAGTCCAGGGAGCCGTGCTGGTGGCGGCGGCGGCTGCTGTGGGTTCGTTGTGGAGGTGTTTGCCTGGAGAGGGGGAAAGGTCACAGCGTCAGAGCGCTCATCTTTTATACTTTATAATACGTATCACAGCTGAGCTGCATCTGGCTGAGCTGTTTATCAGCTGCTGAGGAGAAAAAGAAGAAAAAAAGTACCTTCAGTTTTTGCTGGTGTGGGTTTTGACGCTGACTTTTATGTCATTGAGGGAGTTTTGGAAACTTTTGAGCTTGAAACAAAAGTTATTGCAAAGATGCGTGGTTGTTTAGAGATACGATATGTTGCTTTATGTTAACACCGACTAGGTGGTGCAACAATTTGCATTAAAACTTTTGCATATTGCACAAATCTACTAGATAACAATGTAAATGAAAGTAATAATCACAACTTCCAATAATCAATGATTTGCATCTCAAACACATACAGGTAGCAGTCTAACCTGAACAATATTATATGCATATCTATCTATCTATCTATCTATCTATCTATCTATCTATCTATCTATCTATCTATCTATCTATATATCTATCTATCTATCTATCTATCGTGAGAAAACAGACAGAGTTTTGTGTTACCTGTGTTCGAGCTGCAGCTTCACTGTCCGGCCGCTTCATGAATCCAGCTGCTACAAAATAAAAGATTTTCTCCACGAAACAGAGGAAAGTCTGAGGAGGATGAATTTGTGCCGAAACGCCTGAATCAACTGAGTAATTTACCAAAATGCTGCAATGATTTACTAAAAGTTTGACTTCTTGTTAAATGCTAAATGTACAAAATGATGATGACTCATTTCTGCTTGATTTGTGTGGGACAAACATCTTTTCATGTGGCAGCGAACGCACCATTTTTGTGCAGTTGCATTGAGTCTTTGCTTCAAGCTGCGTTCGACGTGATGGAAAGTTGTCGAATCTCTCCTCAATCGCAACAGAATGGGAGAAGTTTAGAATAAAGTTTGGGCCGGGAAAAAAGTTTTTATACCTTCAGTGTCACATATAAATTAAACCGATGTTATTATTTCAGACTGAAACTATACCCACAAGTACAAAAACAAGGCCCATGTTGTAATAAACTGGAATTATCTTTTAAATATTTGCATAATAAGAGACTCGACGTGAGATTTAAAGTTCAAGGTGAGAAGTTTTGTTGTCGTATTTAAACTACAGCAGGTTAAAAGGCTTCAACACGTGGTTCATGTGACATAACAGACATGTGAAGCGCCAGTGTGATGTACCTGTACCTCCGCTCCTCCTCGCTGACCCGACTTCCTCACAGGTGGAGTCGGTCCTCGCCGTCTGACAGCAGCGTCTGTCGGAGGCCGCAGATGTCGATGCATCTGGGAGAAAGAGATTTAGTTGTAATTAGTTGGTGACACATCACTTCTCTGCGCTGCTCTCGCATCTCATGCTAATTATCGTCATAATCCATCATTAACTGCATCATAGACTCGTGATGCTGCCTTCAGCCAGCCTGCTCTCATCGATCTTTAATGATTAACCATGCGTATCCATTACAAATACAGTCTGATGTCTACAGTAGACAGTACATGATTCAAGCGCAACACACAGAACAAGCAAATAGATTATCGACGCCAAGAAAATGGATGGTGCTCTTCAATTTTGTCTTTTCTATTTCGTTTATCGTCTCTTTTCTTTTCTCAGGTTTTTTCCTGATAATATAAAATACACCGTCTGCAAACACTAATCTGTTTAGGGTAGAAAAACAACAACAGCCTGCAGCTACATGTCGGTATCCTCCCATCCTGCTGAGACTCTTCTGCTTTTCCCAAGATCATGTTTGGCTGGTGAAACAGTGAAAGACTCTGGCAAAATCTGGAAGGCACCAGCCATTACGGCCGGTGGATGAAAATGTTAATTTCCTCCCTTGATAATGAGGCATGTCATTTCCAAATGTGATTATACAAACAGAATGGTGTGCAACACGCTTGTAATGTGCTTAAGATGTTTTAAAATACATTACCATGCCTGCACACTGTGAAATATGAAAGGCCCTAAAGGAAACCTTTAAGGGTTTTCAGATTAAAACCACAGGGGGACCCGGGTGGTTCCCTGAGGAGCCCCAGGATTAAAGGTCTTTAAAACAAAGCTAAATTGTGACACGTAAGAGCCCCTGTGGGATTTGTTTGCTGGTAAAGAAGGAGATTATCAGCTTGGTTTGGTGATTATGAAGGAATAAACAACAATTATTTTAGCCCCACTCTCTACGTTTACAGCTCGACATTTGAACGCAGGAACATGTTTTCAGAGTGACATAATTTGATTTGACTGATCCGCACAGTAACAACAAATCTTTAGATATTTTGACTGATAATAAAATAAAAGTGTCTTTACATATTATGCTGAATTACATGTAAAAACAAACGAGGGCTCATCTACTGTAAATCCACTAACGGCTCTTGTGTTTTGCAATAATAAATTCTGTCATGAGTGGTTTATTTTCAAACCTGTTGTCAATAACAAATGTAGATTTTTTTGTGTTTGTGAGCAACTATAAAGTCAGAGAATTGATCAGGAACCTGAATCCCTGGAATCCCTGGAAGATTCTGGGAGGGAAACTGATTAATAAACACCTTGAGTCACTCAACAGCTGATCTGAACGCTCACCCTTCACTCGGTCCAGGGAAACATCCGTGGTCACGAACATGATGAGCTGCTTGAATGTGAAGCACGGCCCTCCCTGCATTAATAAAACAAGTCTCAATAAACATCAGTGAATCAAATAAACATCCTGCATTCACAGTGAGGTCAGCGTCCGATAAAGCACGGAGTGGAGAGTGCTGCACGTGGACAGGTAACAGTGCAGCATCCTCACTTCTCCTGTGTAAACAGAGGCTGTATGAACGGAGCCAGTGGGGTGATGCGAGAGCGACTGTGACAGCTGTCTGCTCTGATATGTCTTCGTCTGCTGCACCCGCTTCACACTACAGCTGCTCTGCACACAGATACTGCTAACATTACTGTAACAGCAAACAGGAGGTGCTAAGTTTAGGGGTAAATCCCAGATCGGTGGAGGGTTTACAGTTTCATTTTGGCCGTTTTATTTAATGTGAACAAAAACCAAAAGATTATCTATTAGAGAAAAAAAAGTCCCGACCAAGACGGCACGCAAGCTTTAAAAGTTTCTCCTTCGTCTCTGCAATAAATGCAGCAAATAAATTTCCATTGTTCATTTTTTTCTATTAATATTTGATGTATGAAATGAAATAAAATGTGAAACATATTCCCAGAAACGAAACTGACGTCTTTAAATGCTCGAGTCCAATACCCAAAGATATTTAATTTACAACAATATGAGACCAAATAATGCAAAAATAATTTAATCATTAATGAAATATGAAAAAAAAAAATATTAAAACAACTTTATCTGGTGATATTTATTAGACAGGCCTTTAAAAACAAGCTGTTTTGACTTCAATTCTGCCACTAACGCTAGCTATATGAGCTAACGCTAGCTATATGAGCTAACGTAGGTTACGCAATACCACGGTGCTTTTCACATGAGCCTATTGGTTCGCTGCTTCACTTGTGCTTGTATTTACATTAGAAACATACGTAACATTTATTCACTATTCCCTAAATAAATAAGCAAATAAATGACTAATTAGTGAGAAGTAAATTCAGATTTCTGGCATTTTAATATCAATATCAGTTTGTGAGTGATAGGTGGGTCTGCATGATTCATTTACACATTTATCAACAGCAAATTGTTTTGCTCCAGATTTCCTACAAATTACACACTTATTCACTTTTAGTTGTTTCATACTCAATGTTGTTGTATTAGGCAAAAAGAGAGGGATTTTATGACAGTGTGTTGCAGCCACGGGAGGCCACCGTGCCTTAAAGCAAACCATCTACGCTAACTATGAAATGACGAAAGCAGCAACTAGTTTTGATTTAATGAGTATGGTTATTGTTTGAGATGGGTGGCATTACCTCCTCAGCTTTGACAAGCACTTTGGGGAAACCCTGAAAGTATTAGATGGGTTTAGGTTTCAGTTTTCTGTAGATAATTGCGTAAACACAACCAGCCTGTGGAGTTTCATGTTTAGAAATGCACTCGTGACAGTGTTAGGAACTGCACAGAAATATAAGGCAAACACCAAATGGGAAATTTGTTGTGGTAACGCGGCGGTCTTCCAGGCTGTTTTCAGTGTCATAACTAAAATCAGCATATGTGTTTGAAAATAGGCACAAATTTTCTCCATCTAAAAAGAGAATGAGAGGCAAGCAGCCATGTGATATTTAGTCTGCAGCTTCCTGCCAATAACATGACTCGCTGTGGTCTGTGCTCTGACTCAGACTTGACTCAGGTGGTCCTGATCGCAGTGCTGCAGGAGGTCTAACCAGGGTCGTCTGGGGGGGGGGGTTTTCTGGAACGCCAGGCTCATCTTTTAACCCGTGACCCGCTCTGGTGTCGGCTCAGTTACACCTCACAGTTTAGTCATTTAGCTCGGTGGTCTCCAGCAGTCCGCCTCGCAGGGCCGGCAGTCTGCAGGTTTCTTTTACAAGCAAACACTGACGCCGTGTTCTCCACCTCGTTCAACACACACAGTCCCACAGTCAAACCAAAACATGATGCAAGTCTGCTTTGACTGGGAAAACCAAAGCATGAGTTATTACACGTTTAGGCAGATTTACCATCCATCTTATCCACATATACAGTTACACAGATATCGTCTTTTTATGGCTGATTACGATGTTTTGGACTCAATATCTTTATATTTTCAACAGAAATCAACACAAATATTTAAATAAGTGAATTTCTATGACAGAATTATACTACTGGCAATGTAAAAGGACTTTGACGCAGCATTTAGACCATCACTCCAGACGAATCAAGGGTTAACAGATGATTAAATACAAAAGATTTATTGACTTTTTCTTTCTAAATACGAGATATTTAACACTGAAAAAGTTTGAAGAGGGTCACAAGTTGACCTAGCTTGATTTTAAAGTTCCCAAGCCAGAAGGTTTGTGAACCACTGACATGAGGCAGTAAAATGTACTAAAAATATAAATGCAAAAGATCTATTGGACCATATTTCCGACATTTACAAGCTGTAGGGGGAATTCTCATTTCAGCCCTAAGACGTCTAATCAGAACAAACTGAGGCTCTGAACCAAAGAAAACTAAAGTTTGTTCTTCTAATTAACAAACAAGCCTGATAGAGTTGGTCCAGAGGTTTGTGGTGTGCAACCAGTTCTTCATTTCTGATGTTTCTGAATTCCCATTTCTCAGAGAAACTGCCTGCACACGGACCAAATGAGACTCTCATCTTACAAAAGAATCAATTTATTCCATGTGCAGAAGATGACACAATGAAAAAATGTGACAAACGTCGAGGTTTCAGTCAGAGAAGCCATTGTCTCTTTTTGCATATTGAATAAATAAACTATTTTTTTTGCATTTGAAGAGCCTCTTCTACTGTTTTCACATGAAATGGTTCTGATGATTCTGGCTACACACACCTCACACTATCTTCTGAAAAGCCTGCTGGGAAACCCTTCACATTTTTTTTTTCTCTTTGCATCGCTGGTGTTTGACTAGCATCCTAATGCTGTGCAGAGGCTGCGTGGTTTTTCTAAACCAAAGTTAATCCTTGAAATCGACATTGCAGTCTTTCTTCCTGCTGCTTTGCTTCACGGCTGCGTTGTCAGCGGTGGGATTGCTCTGAACGTCTAAACTCTTTCACCGAACCTCACCGACACCGAGTCAAACAGAGGACTGAAACATTACAAAGGACAAAGTTTGACTCATGTGTTTGTTCTCTCCCTTGAATTGCAGTTTTTCAACTTTGATTTGACTCATTAGTGATGTCAGTAGTTGGTAATGACCCAGCTTGTCTCCTTTGTACTACTTTTTTTTATTGGGGAAGGACAATGTTTTTGGTTTCCCATCACAGAATCAAAACCGTATTAAAAGTTTCCAGAAAACCTCCTCTGATGGAAAAGTGGAAATGAAACAATCGCATGTTGGACCAACGAGTCCATCAGGTGATCTGTGATGCCCGAGGTGCTTCTGAGAAATACGAACACCTTGTTTAGGCTCGGAAAGGTCCCTGATCTCTCAGGAGAGTCGGGGAGGACACGAGGAGCTGTCATCACCTTGACTCAACAGTTCCTGCCAAGTCGCCTCCTCAGGGCGTCTGGCTCGCCTCTCCATCACGGCACAGGGAGGAGAAAGAGGCTAAAAATAGCTCCAGGTTGTATCTGGGCAGCGGTTGGCTGGAAGCGACCGATTAGCATAACGTTCATACTTTTTAATATTGATAGTAATTTGGTGCAATTAACAGAATGGGCTCTGGATGAGGTTATATTGTGTTTTGACAACGTGTTTGTGCCATTTGTGGGATATTAACATCAGATTTGAATACTGTTAATGTTCAGGTGTGTGCAGAGGTTGTGGATAAAAGCATTTCTCTGTGTGTGTGTTGACTGGTTAGCTTGGGTGGCTGAAAGGAAACAAAACCACAAGAACGTTAAGAGAAAGAAACAGGATGTTAAGAAGCTGAGATGGTGGAAAATGTCCTTTAGTGTCCTTTCTTTTCAGGTGCCTCAGTTTGCTTCTCAGGATTAAATGCAAACAGATTTTAAAGCACAACACGTTTTTTTATATTATTTAACAGAAATATATGAACAATTATCTGCATTATTGGCATTTTTTACAGCTGATTAAGTCAGGAACAGACTGTTTAGTGCAAGAAAAGTCACTCAAATAATGAACTAACTGTCCATATGTCCTGCCAAAGTGCCCACAAGCAAAACACTGTGGTGATTAACATGTTCAAGTCTCTTTGTTGCAGTAATTGGAAACGTCTGTAGGTCAGCGCTGCAGTAATTCCCTGCAATTTTCTGAGTCGTGTCAGAGAATAAAAGCCCGTCTCGCCTCAACCCTCGGCGTCATTTAAATTGAAACGTGTAGCATTGTTGTGCAGCTCATGGTCATGACACCTTGGAAGAGAAAAACAACACTATTATAATGTTCATTATTAAGGACCACGCAACTCAACAACAACAGCATCAACAGCAGAGGGGCTGTTGAAATTTCTCCATGGATATCAGACAGGCTGAGTGTGCCAAGACGGTTTGATTTTATAATTTATATATATATTTATATTTATATATATATAAATATATATACATATTTTTTTTTACAACAGCACATAGTCTACTTTTTGAGGAAGCCTATTACTGTCCTCCCACACACACCCATCAGTAGCAGGCGCACCACAACCTCAATAACCCTCCACACACTCACACTCACACATACACAGAGGCTGGCTTAGTCCATAAACCCGCCGCCACTCTCAGGACACTACTGCCATCAAGTGGCTGCTTTGAAACACATCTGGAGCAGCCAGCGTCCTGCAGCATGAACATGCAGGCAGATTTAAAACCTCTATTCCAGTAACATTCATGTCACTGCTGTCATCACTTTCAAAATAAGTTTTACATCTAAATGTAAATGTCAGATTTTTAAAAACACGATGCATCAATATCAGAGAGTGAAAATACTCCATTACAACTCATGCATTGGAAATGTTACGGAAAGTACAGCGGTGGAAAGTAACTATGTGAATTTACTCATGAACTGTTACTACCAACCGATCTGTTGAATTTTTCCATTTTATGTTTCTTTCAACTTTTACTTTCGCTTTTTATTCAACGACATTTATTTGATGAGTTTAACAGTTACGTTCCAGATTCAGACTAAAATAAAATACATGCAGCGGAGTAAAAAGTAGTAAGGTAGAACTCTCACCACATGTGGTAGCTGTTCTGGAGCTTTCAATCATATCCCATGATCTTCTTCAGGGGATGGAGTTGCACAGTTACAATACTTACTTATCAACACAACATACCTTTAATAATCCGTCACGCAGAAGCTCTTTTTCCAAAATCTCCTTTAATATTACAGTTAACAGGAAGTCTTCAATCCTCAGGCTTTTCTACTCGGACGACACAAAAACACTGAATACTGGGAATTGTTTGGCATGAAAATCAGAAACAGAGACGGTACATACAGTGTTTCAGCTATTGGCAGTTTCAATACAAAAACAGTGGGATTAACCTTTAAAAAATCCCCCAGTATCCCGTGTTGAAGACGACAGGTGTTTCTGTAGGAGTGTGTTTCAGTAAAGGGATCCTTGCTCGACATTTTCTAATAATTAGTTGCAACGACAATGATGATTAAGAGGCTTACAGTGGGTTTAAAAGAGGCACTTCTTCATCACGGCTCCTTCAGTGTGCTCTTCAACAAATTATACAAATATACAACGATCAAACGACCACCTGACAGCAGCTGAAATCTGAAACAAAGGAGGTGACGTCTTTCCAGGAATCCTGTTTTTCTTAATACCCTGTCATGTAAACCTAAATTCAATTCATTTAATTTAAAGAATTTGCAAAACACTGTTTTATTGAAGTATTTTAAAGGTTCCCAACCCCTGTGCCACAGAAAGATTACTACAGAGCTGTGAGGAAACAATATGATTCAGGAAAAGAAATACATCTATATTAAACTATAAGTTCACCAGGTTCAATGTAAGAATTTAACTTAATACCTGTTTCATATCAGAGGGTCTAGAAGCAGGATAACAACTCCTGATATCATTAATTACATTCATGTGACCTGGACCCAGATCAAATTAAAAAATGATTAATTAATTTAAGTCTTTGTCAAAGTCGTTCAGCAGCAGCAGCGACAGTGTGAACAGGTTCCTCAGCTGCAGTTTACACAGCAGGTGTGTAACGTCTCCTGACACCTGCAGTCAAACACTGTTTATAATTAACATTACTGCATAAAGCAGGAAATAGACACATATTTAAGACTTTTGTAAATTAGATTTAAGCCTTTTTTCTTTTTTTTTAAGAAACTGGATCCTGCAGAAAACCTGCAGGAGGCAAGTTTGCATCTCGAACTTGACTCAGACTGATTCTGTCTGTCTTTTAATTTACAAACTGAATAAAGTTACGTTTTGTTTTCTGTTGGGAGGATAAATACAGAGAGTCACGCCTGAAATGTAAAAAATGTGTTTTAATCCTTAAGATTTTAATTAAATCAAACCCTGTTTTGATACAATTCCTTTGTTTTTAATCTTATTTTTAACTTTATATTTAGTTAAAGCTCATGCAAATTCCCTGCTGCTGCTGCTTCAACTGGTGAAACACACACCAGCTTTTATTGTGTAGAAGTAACAGGAAACACAATGTATTTGTCTCTAATATTAATGAAAAATGTGTCTAAACAAGCAGTGTGCACAGTGACTCAGTCAATATAAAAACCATCTGTGGTGCACAAAAGATTGGGAACCTCTGTATTAAAATGCATGAAAGATAAATAACCTGATAAACCCGATCAGTTCCTAAAACTTGATCTGACGTGTTAATGTCGTCACTTCTTCTAAATGCTGCTCGTTACTGTGGAATCGAACTGTTGAATTTTTGTCAGATTTCCTCACTTTTTTATGTAAATGAAGTCAACAAACGACTTCAGAGGCACATTCTTTACACTCGAAGGGTTTTCCTTCACGCTCCACCGTTAAAGGGCAGTTAACATAGTGCACAGACCTCGGACCTAACGCACCTCATTTCTCATCCAATCATTCAAACCAGAGTCCCTGCTGGAAAAACAACCCGTTCCAACAGTATCTACAACTTGTTTCTGGACATTATGATCATTTACATTTTTTACAATAACTCTATACAAATACAGTGTTTTGTCAAGAAGCTGACAGAAGTGCAGTGGAAGCAGAGTTTTACTCAGACTGACTTTGAGAGTAAGTGACGTGTTAATAAGGATGTTTTTGCAGTAAATTAAATAGTTTCTAAACAGAACGTCAGTCTGTGTTTTCTGCTGTGAAGGCAGGGTTTTCTTTAGACCCTCCTCCCTCTGCGGGTGGGTGCGTTTGGTCTTTGTTATGGCGGGTGGTGTTTGGTTGTGTGTCTGATTCTGAGGTGGCCGACCGTGAATCTGTGCCATCATCAGTTGAACTTGTGTGCGTCGTCGCCACCGCCACATACTCAGCAGACGCCGGCTCATCAGGTACCTGGCAACAAGAGGAAACAAACAGTGATAGCGTCGGACTAGAAGCCAGTTTTTCAGGTCACACACACAGACTCACACATCTGGCGCCAACATGAGGGACAGGTCGGAACGGCCTTTTATTCAATTCAGTCTGAATAAAGGTCTAGCTGGAAAGACTTGTTGCTGCCTGGCTAGCTAACTAGCCAGACGAGAAAACATTATTTTAACACTAACTTGCTAGCTTCTATTAGCTGTGTTCACTAGGACACTAACTGGATGCACAAAGATAAATTCTGACTATAAATCAAATCTTAAAAACAGTCAGACTTCACATGAACGTCTAAATTCATCAGCTGCACTGACCTGCATGAATCCTGTCGCCTCACTTGTGTCCTCTGCACTCTGTACGTTACTTTCTGACTCGGCCACATAATGTTCTCAAGACTAAATGTTGTATTTTTACCTGTTCCTCAGCAGCAGGTTGCATCTTTAAAAAGGTACGTACGTGATCTCACAGATGTCTACGGTCTGCTCGAAATGATAAAAATATTTAAATGTGGTAAAACATTTCCACAGACCTGCAGCAGGCGAACGTTTGATCATTCAGAGAGACAGCAGACATCTGTGGGCTCAGAAAAATACCTTTGAACGACCAGCTGCTGGAGGACACACACAAACGGGAACGCCATGTGACTGAATCATGAAGACCGTTTTCTGGGTAATGCTCCTTTAATATTAAAATCTTGGTCTCGCCTGACTCAGCAACTTTTAAAAGCACTTTAGTGACTTTAACTCGTTTCTCCTGAAGAGAGTCAGAGCAACAGTCAGAGAATCTCCACTGGTCTGAAGATTAGAGGCAGATTTAGATGGACATTCACCGGCCTGTCATCGAGCTACAAAGATGGCCGCCGGTCTCACCTAGACAGCGGGGTCCTCGCCTCTCCGAAAAACACGGGAGCAAATTTTTTAAACAGGCTTGATTTAGGTAAATCCACAACACATTTGAGATCTGGTCAAAAAAATATCAAGAACTGAAGAACTGTTTGTCCTGATAATGTGATAATTGTATCTCGCCAGCAGCTCCAACATCACCACCAGAGGATAGGGTCAGGGGTCAGGGGGCTGGGGTGGGGTGGGGTGGGGTGTGACATCACCAGGGAGTAATTCAGGCATGCATGCACCTCACATGACGTCTTGATTCATGCGTGGGAGTTCTCACAAACACATAGACGTATGCATGCATGTACACGCCCACATACCACAAACACACACACACACACACACACACACACACAGGTGTAGATGAGTCACTGTTATCACCCCATGCAAAACACACACACACACACACACACACACACACACACACACACACACACACACACACACGAAACCCAGGGCACCCCCTCAACACACACAGTAGTTTTCCATCGACCTTCGCACGCAAAGACGTCTCACCTTTCTTGGGCGTGTGTGTGGGCAGCCGAGTAGAGGAGGACAGAGAGTTAAAGAGACATTTCCCACACAGTCATTAAACCATCAGACACAACAGATGGAAACAGTCTGTTATTATCACATGACATCTATCGCTACGGCAGCTACATCAGCATGCAGTGACGACACGCGTGAGTTTCACCTTAAAACATGAATTAAAAATAAATGTTGGTTTTTATTAATGATGGAAGTCACAAAAGGACCCGAGCAGCAACTGTATAAAAACCTCCGACACTGACTCATGCTGTGAACTTGACAAAGACAATCAGACGCAGGAGTCACAAGAGGGACACTCTGAGAACTTGTGATGGACGTTTCTCATTATTCGGACTAAAAGATTAAAAAAAAAAAAATTCTAAATTAAAATAATTAATCAATTATCAAATTAATGCTTATTAATCAGCTAATTGACTGTTTACTTTGTGTGTAGATTGAAATAACTACACAACTAAAAGTAATAACTGTAAATGATTATATTCTGCTAATGTTGTCATGGTGACAGGTTAGCCTTTGCTCTGGTCCTCTCAGTCTGTTAGTGACTGTACTGAACAAGGTTTGAGTCGTGACTTTGTTCACCTGCAGTGGTTGGTTCTCTGCTGGCGGTCCGCTGCTCTTCGCCAGGCTCATCATCTCTTTGATCTGGACGATGGCGAAGGCGATGGTGACCCACGGGGCTCCAGAGAGCACCCAGGCCGGCCGGGTCACGTCCTCCTGATCCTCCTGGTGCTTGGTCTTCTTCATGGGCAAGACGGCGGCCTGTCGGTCCGGAGAAAGGCTGCCGACGGCGTTCTGACTCTGCACCAGATCGATGGTGGCGATGGGAACCGGGCTGGAGGGGACCGGGATGTTCTCAGCTAGAATTTTATCCTCTGAGAAAAAAAATTAATACAACTAAAACATTCTGTTTTTAGATTTAAATTCATCTTGAATTTAAACATTTAGACCCGATTCAGGAAGCTTCAAAAGTCTGGTCATATTTTATTGACTCACAGAAACGTGTAAACTGTGAAAGACGAGAAAATCTAAACGTTTTACGAGACAGATGATGAAAGCAGTAAAGAACTAAACCCATGGAAAAACATAAAGAACCGGAAACACAATGTAAACGATGACAGTGGGAACATATCAACACGTGATCAAACAAACATGTAGCTGAAAATGTAAACTCATCGTGGATCATGGCAAAGTTGTAAACACAACTTTCATGAATAATTAGCTTTAATCTGATGAGGTTAAATCACAAATTGAAGCAGATATTTGTGTTTAAATTAACGTGTCTGTCTGTGTAATGATTATTTATCAAATGAAATGTGTGTGTGTGGGTGGAGGGAGTTTTCCCACCTTTCTCTTCAGCCTCTCCAGACAAACACTGGATGAAGGCGAAGATGAGGAGGATGACGAGGGAGGCCATGCCGATTCCTCTGAACGTCGCTGCAGCACCTGCAGAGCAAACAGGGAAACTATTGGTTCATCTTTAGGGCTTATTAAATTATTATCACTTTTTAAAAATGATTTTGTGTGTGTGTGTGTGTGTGTGTGTGTGTGTGTGTCGTACCAAAATAACTGACGAACACTCCTCCCACCATGGCTCCACAGCCGCGGCCCAGACCCAGGTGAAGGCCCTGCAGGATCCCCTGCGCCGACGTCCTCAGCGCAGGGGGGACGGCGGCGCTCAGGAAGGAGATGCAAGCTGCCCAAACTGAGGCGTGGGTCAAACCTGCAGGACGCACGGGGACAGACAGGGGGTCAGAGGTGGAGCAGGAGGAGGAGCATGACACCTGGAGATATTCTCAGGAAGTTGTTTTTAGAATAAACTGGACTTGAAATGAAGGAATATGTTTCCTGTCTTTGGCTCAAGTTTCATCAGGAAAACAAACAAACACACTGATTATCAGGGTCACTGAAACTGAGATCACAACATACCACAAACAAAATATGATTCAACAGTGGCACTGGCAGCAGAGCAGAGCTGTGCTGCCTATATGCACTGCCATGTTTTTAGTTTTAACTGTGGTTCTTACTTTCATTTATTAATATTTTACTTCTTTTTTTTATTTTTTATTTCACTCTGATAATATAATTAAGAGTCAGTGTCTCTATTTCATAGTATTTAAAATGTTTCTATAAAATAGAATGATGTAAAAACTAATTTGTTAAATAAATCCAGTATTTCTTGGACTATATTGTTTATTTATAGTGAAAAATATATTGAATATATCTTTGGGTCTTATTTACTCTTTAATCAGAGCACAGACTAAACACTTTTATTTTGTCAGCGTTCCAGCTTCCTGTCTGCAGCCTTAGACATAACATGTCACATGACCACCGCGCCTTCTCCGAGCCGGTCGCAGCTAATCACACATTAAACACTGGAGGTAAACAGCAGCAGAAATGTGCTGTGTTTCTGAAGAGAGCTCTCTCTGATGTCTTCTGTTGCGTGGTGACGTTATCGAAGTGTTGGATATGTTGAATACACACAATAAGATATATTGTGTTTTTAAACAGTTTTAAGTGGTCGGCCTCACAGTGAAAACAGACAGTGAACTTGAAGCTGAAGCTCTGAACGAGTTTTCACTTGTTTATTCTGTGAGGTGTCTGTGTTTTCTCAGGGTGGACGTCTCAAACAAACCACCCAGACTCACACAGGAGCTGTGGTGTGTTTACTAAACTTCTCCATCCACTCAAGTCCTCTTTTGTTTTTCACTTGCTTTACATTTTTATCTACTTTAGTTTGAATAATGCGCTTTTAAATTCTGTAAATGATCTCCTTTGTTCTTTTGTTGGATTTGTTCTACTTACACTAAGGTCATTTATACGTGTTACAGGTCCAACAGTCTCCTATAAGTTCCCTAAAGAAGGAGCTGATACGTTACACTGAGCGTCTCTTTGATTTCTCAGCAGGTTCACGCACAACTTGAATCTAGTATTTTCTAGGCTTCCTGTTTGTGTATAAACTCGTCAGCGTCTGCAGAGCAGCTCCGGCAGGTCCTGCTTCACTGCTGTTAGTGATCCAGGCTGCAGGAGGAAGGAGGCCGTCTGATAAACGTCCTGTTAGGACAAATACAGCCTGTTCTCGTCGTGGGGGTCCTAGCTTTCCAACCCCCCCCTCCCTCCCTGCAGACAGAGAAGTGAACGGATGTTACCTTGAAGGACCTCCATGGGCAGGACGGTCCAGGCGTTCTGCAGGTAGGAGATGTACAGGTAACGAGCCGTGTTGCAGGCCAGGCCGATGTACAGCACTCTGAGG
>NW_019525451.1:460887-527268 GCF_002814215.2 Seriola lalandi dorsalis
GGGGGGGGGGGGGGGGGGGGGGGGACGAAGGAGGGGAGGGTGTTAAAGTCAGCTAATCAATATGCATTTACAACAAGGACCACACCTCTAGTAATTTTCTCAAAACATGACCTTCTGCTCAGCTTTTTCCTTTTGTGCAAGTTTTTTCTACTTTGCTGTTTTTTAATACAGAAAAATATAAAATTAAAATGAAAGAAATCTGAAGTTTTGTGTTAAAATTGATTCTTTCAAAAAAAATCCAAAATGGACAGAGATGATAAAAGGTGGAAAACACACAGATCTTACACATGAGAGGCTGTGAACTTTAGAAAAATGATTAATTATTAAAACTGTCATTGAGTCATTGAGCTTCAGGGTTCAACTGGGAAACAGATGTTTAACTAAAGGTTAAAGCTGTAAGTTTTTTTTGTCAAAGGACGGGAGGAGAAAACAAATAGAAACTCAGTTTGATAGTAAAACTTCAATCGATGAATCGAGTCATTGTTTCGTCTCAGTTTCAATAAGAGCTTTTTGTTTTACTGGCTGCAGCGACGCCGAGAGCAGCAGAGACAAACTGATGTGAGCACGACACACCTTCAGCCAGTTCATCTCCAGACAGGATTATTTCACTGTTTGTTCAACCTAACACGGTTCGCTGAGCGCACACACACACACACACACACACACACACACACACACACAGAAGGGGAGCTGTGTTTGAGCTTGACGTGTCAGCTGATTTTCTGGTTCTGGCTTCAATCATTCTGCGCTGATTGGGACAGAAAATACAACTTTAATACCTTAAATTAACTGACATGTCATAACCATAGTTTCTGTGGAAGTGCTGAAGTGAGTAAGAAATATTAAAGTGACCTTGAACACAGGAAATGTCACAGATGGTTGTGTAGTAAACTGGTAACTGTAAATCCTCCTGCACACACAGCTTATTTCAGCTTTATTTTAGTGATGCAGGACTTTGGACTGAGTGTATTGAGAGGACAGTTCTTTTCTTTGGTCTGAATTTTACAAATACTAAATCAGTCAGTCAGGTTTTATATTTAAATATATCTCCTTAATTTTAAAGACATGATATGAACATAAACATAAGTTTTTAAGGCTCTGCAGATGAAAAAAACTCATGTCATATCGAGAAGTTTGTTTCCCCAAAATGTAAGTTTTACATGCACAAATTTAAATTGTGCATAAAACAGGTGGTAGTTAAAAACAAGGACGCTGGTTATCATATGACTGTAACCCGGCTACTTAAAGAGCAACTCACCACGAGATGCTCTCTGGGTTTTCTGAGTTGCTGTTTCATTTTAAAACTGAGCACATCAGTGAAGCAGCAGCAGATGATCTTTCGGCTGCTAACAGTGGAAACACACACCGTGACAGGGTCAACACAGGACACCTGCATGAGCCTGAGGTGACCCATTAACATCCTCCCACCTATAAAAAGATAAGTGAGCATGAGTGATGCCGAAGCTGCCGCCTGCCGGGCTCTCGAGTGGTTTTCTGCTCTTGTTCCAGTTAAAGCAGGAAGCGTCACGTCCTCACACGCTCAAGACTCAACAGCGTGAAGGAAATACAGTGTGAGATGAACCTGCTGAATACTGTACAGTCAGTTTCAGTTTCAGTGTCTAACTGCATGTGTTTTTCAACCATTTGACATCAGTTATAGTTTCACTGCAGTTTTTACTTTCTATTGTCTTTTTATTTATGTTCTACTTTGCTGTTTTACTGCAAACAGCATCAAAATATAATGTTACAGTACTAATACTAATAATGAGGCCTGATTATTGATGAGATTTTCCATTCTGGTCCGTACACATAACCATTATTATTTGATGCCAATCTGAGGATTATAAACATCTTATTACCCACTGTTCAATCCAAGTAAATAGCTCTGACCCTTCTGAGGAAAATTTGTTGTTGCATTTGGTTGGATGTTAAACATTAACTAAACATCTGCATGTGTAAATTTTTGGGTTATTTCAGGAAACCACTAATATTCAATCCATGCAGCAGCTCCTTTCACTTCCCCTCCTGTCGAGCTGTTTCACAGTCAACAGTGTCGACGTCGTGTGTTTTATGTGCAGGACTGATGCAGGTTCAGAGCTGCAGCCTGACATCTAACACCACGCTCTCGAATGTCCCCGCTGCCCGTGAGGTCCGGCCCTCAATTCGCTCCGACAGAAACCCCGAGCATCAATGACGGCATTGTCTCAAAGAGGCACGTTCACTCTCCCCTGCTCTGACACTGGATACAACAACTCACGGCAGCTCGCTCCTGCAGAGGGGAGGACGGATCTAACTGTCCAACTGGGGCACCTCATCACCACAGACGCCCTTATTTACTGTGATGAGTGAACACTAGGTATTTTATTGTCAGGTTGGAGTGGAGTCAAATAAAGATGCAAGGAAAGAGGAAACAGTGCTCAGGCTTCTCTGGACATAAAAAAATCTGATTCCAATTTCAATTAGAGTTGAAACAATTCGTCAATTAATTAGTTTTAATTGATTAGTTGAGCAGCAGAAAAATAATGTTAATCTAAAAATCCTTTCTTTTTTTTTCTTTCTTCGTCATACATCTCTAGTTCTGTAAACTAAATATTTTAAAGTCTTTGGACTTTTGGTCAAATAAAACTATTTTTTGATCTTTCAGAGGAAGCAATTAATTGAAAAAAATACTTGGCAGATTAATCAATAATAGTAATCGCAGGTCTAATTCCATGTTTAACCTTGTTTATTAATTTGTCTGTTCAGTATTGAGAGGAAGATATTATCTGTATTTCGTGTGTCTCACCTGACGTGTCCGACCAGCTCGATGAACTTGTGGCTGGTGAAGTAAGCGGCGAGCTCAGAGACGTGGCTCAGGACGGAGCAGACGCCGAACAGCGTGGTCGTCCCCTTCAGGTCCTCCAGGTGCCAGTAGAGGAAGCTGAAGACGAAGCCGTAGCCGAAGCCCATGAACCAGGCAACGAAAAGCACGGAGCTGTAGCGCACGCTGCAGAGAAGCTTCAGGAGATCGCTGTAGTGGAACTCCTGCGAGGCGCTGGGGCTGATGGGAGTCTGGTCCGAGGAGCTGGAGTCCGTTATCGACCTCGGGCTGTCGGTCTGCTCCACCACGCCCTCTGGAAGCTCCTGCTGGTAGTCGCCGCCTTTCTCAAAGTAGAACTGAGTGGCAACAACAAACGCCAAGGCCATCAGCACGCCAAAGACGATGAAGGCGATCTGGTAGTTGTGGAGGCGGAAGTCGGGCAGGATGCAGCCAACGCCATCGATCACGACGGTGATGTGCGTGTGGTCGATCCAGATGCCCACCAGCAGCATGGCCAGACCCCAGCCCAGGGAGCCCCACATCCTCTGCAGGCCGTAGCGGTCGCGGGCTTTACCGAGGTACTGCAGGGTGACGGTGTCCACGATGGTGACGGCCGGGGCGCTGAAGAACTCGCCCACGATGATGACGAGCAGGATGAGCAGGAAGATGGTCTCCACCTGGTCCTCGTTGTAGATGATCTGGTACTCCTTGGCTTTGGTTGGAGCAGCAGAGGTGGTGGTGGTGGAGGTGGAGGTGGAGGTGGGTTGGGAGGTATTTGGTGCGAGCTGTGTGGTGTTATCTGGCGTGAGGGGTGTTGATGTCGTGTTGGCGTCAGCTCTCCGTACACGCCTGTGGAACAAGCTGACGTGCGGGAGTTCAGGAAGCCCAGGGAAGTCTAGAAAGCTCCGGCGTCTCCTGGTGTGGTTGGTGGAGTTGTTCAGATTTGTGACATTACCGTCAGGGTGAGTCGTCATCACCGGCGTCACCGTAGTTGCGGGAGAAGAACCTTTCTCCTCGCATTTCATCTCAGCTGGTTTGACGAAGCCGATGCCGCTGTTGAACACCAGCCAGCAGAAGACAGAGAACAGCAGGACCGCCTTCCCTTTCTTGAAGCGGTCAGCCACCACCCCCCAGAAGGGGGCGCTGCAGAACTCAATGAAGTAACGGATGCCGACGAGCAGCCCGCTGCGACTGGCCGACATGCCGAGCTGCTTGTAGTACACGGCCAGCAGAGGGTGCAGCGAGCCGTAAGCGGCGTAGAAGAAGAAGTAGAAGATTTTGGAGATGAGGAGGTGGCTGTTGATGCGGAGGCACATCCTCTGGCAGCAGTTGATGGAGTCAGGCTGCGAGGACGGGGCCTGTTCGGGCGGCGTGTCGGTGGTGGGCGCAGGCGTTGCGGTGACGCCCGCCTGCCGCTCCATCGACAGGGTGTTGAACGGCTCGGCCAATACATACTTCCTCTTCTGCTCCTCCTCGTCGTCCGTCAGGATGGCAACCTTGTCGTCAGCTGCCATATCTGGAAGATAAGGAAATGAGGGTGAGAGCGGCACCAACGGTCATTAAACAAATGATACTGAATTTCTCCTCCAGCTGGCAGGTTTGTCTGCTCTGCTGGAACATAATCACTGGCCGGAAATCAAACATCATTTCATGATCCTCTGCAGGAAAACACAGCTGTTGTGAAAGAAAACGTCTTACAATGATTCACCAATCGTTTCTTTCTCTTGCTAAAAAAAGATTTCTTACTCTGGAGACTTTCCAACTTCAATACCTCCCAGTCTGGCATTAATCAAACACCCAATATTAGTATAAATAGATCCGTCTTTGGAGGAACAATTAGTGAGCTTTAAACACTGCACACAGTCATTCAGTGGTTTCTTTAGATAGAGGTGTGACTAAGTTACAGAGAAACAAATTAAAAAAAGTTATTTTTTCTTCTTCTTCTTTTTTAAATGCATGAATTAAAATCAATATAACAATCAATAGAAGCTCTAATGTTCTTTGTTATCTCCTCTTTTCACTTAGAAAACAAGTTATTTTTATCCCTTTGAAATACAAAGACACAACATCACACAGCTCTGGAGTCTGAGTGCAAAATAAAGCTTTGAAATGACCTTTTTTCCTGTTGCCAATAATAGAAATAAGTGTCTTTAAACTGTCTCTGGAGTCTGTTTGTTATTGTAGTCGTCTAAGTGAAGTGGTTTTGGATCTAGACCTGATCTGATGTGGTTGACAAAAAAGTTGTAAAATCATATTTTCCCCCCCAGTTTTCATGATGAACAGAATAAAGGTTTCACATATATGAGAGATTTTAAAACAGCCTTTGTGGTCTCAGCGTCAATGTATTCATCATTACAACAGTGATGAAAACAGGGCCGCTTGGTAATCCTACAAGGACCGCTGGAGGTCCACAGACCCCAGTTTGGAAACCGTCTGTCCGGCACTGACGGTCCTATGCGGAAGTGTTTGATATCTTCACTAAAGCTACAGTTTATTTTTAAATGGAAAACAAACCAAACTCAACACATTTAAAGGAGGATTTAAGGAAATTGCTAGAACGACGTTGCAGGTCGGTTGAACCGGTTGAACGAGCAGGAAATTGTGACACTTTCATTCTCCCTCCTATAGCCTCAGTTACATTATTATAAACATTTTCAACAGAAAAACATTCAACGTGAAATAAAACACGACATTTAAAGACACATTAATTAGCTCACCTGCTCAGGTCACCGCTCCCATTAAACTATGACTGCGCAGTTACTGATGAATTTTTCTCTCTCCGGTCGAACATTTTTCACACAAAAACCGCTGATAATTATTTCTTTTATTTCGCGGATAATGTTTGAATTCACGGGAAAGAGTTCACGTTTTTCTATTAATGTGAATTTAAAGTGTTTCCCCGGCTCCCCTCTCTTTGTATTGAGAACAACAGCAGCTCGTTAAACCGGAGCTTCCACCTGTCCTGAAAGTGACACCAACCCACAAGCCAGCATCCGGTCTACATTTTCAAAATAAAAGCCAGTTTTATAATATTATATTTTATTATATTATTGTTGCTGGTATGTGTTTAAATAATTATTTGTAAATATTCAATCCATTCCATTTTTATTTTCTATATATAAGGCTGCTTTATATTATTATGTCTATGAATACATACACTTAAACTTAATCTGTGTATATACTAAATAGTAATTTTTATAGCATATATCTAAAGCTGAACTACTACTAAACTAGTTGATCAAGACAAAATGAATCAGCAACATAAATGTGAGAATTTGATGCTGTTTTGAATTGAAATTTTAGGGTTTTGAATTGTTTGGACATAAAAAAAAATTCAATTCATAAACAAAGGTTCTGGAAAATTGTAAATAGCACTTTTAAAGTAATTGTAATATTAGCTGAAAATGAAAACAGCATTACATCACTACATTCAATGTTTATTCCAGCACATGTACCTGTTATTTCTTTGTTGTCTGGGCGTATGCTGTGCTTTTATTTTGTCGACATCCGGTGGATTTTAGCGGTAAATCCAGGCTCGTTGACTCATCAGAGCGACTCCGCCTAAACGTCTCCAGTGTGTCAATTAAAGGGGAAACTTCCATTAATCATAGTGAAAACAACCATAAACATAAACATTCAGATACAATACATGTTCCCTGTAGTGATATTACATGACAAACACAACCATAATGACTATATATACCTGCCAAATACTACCATGATTATTATTTTATTTTATATTATATTTATTAATCACAGATAAATCTAAACCCCTATAAATGACCCTTTAAAGTTGGGAAACATGATTTTATTATGATGTATGTATTCTGCATGAGCTCAAACCCAAAATGCATAATCATATCAAATAAAAATATTCTGTATACTCCTCTATAAACTTTGGAAGAAACTAAAGTAACATGTTAGAAGTGTTAAAACGTGATGCTATTTGATGTTAATTTTAACACTTATGGTGACAGATGAGTGTGCAAAAAAAACCACAATGACAGCTCCTGGAAGGTGTCATACAAATATTTTTACAGGAAATAAACCCCACCCATCTGGTGCTACAGGAAAATTAAATAAATTGTCATATCATGATTTTCGGTGCAATAAATCTTTTTACCTGCAGGGGTCGCTGTAGTCACTTCAATGTAAACTGCTGATGTGCTCTGTACTGAAAAACATTTTCTACTGGAAAATATCAAAATATGGGAAAACATTTGTCTTAAATGAGAAACTTTATACAATTGAATGTCACAACATCCCATTTAATGCTTTTCCATGTTTAGAGGAACATTAACAACCCACAACCACTGCTTCAACTTCATCTCATCCACTCATTAAAATAATTTTTGCCGTCCAAATGTTTTAGATGAGAAAATAAACCTTTTTTATTCATGTACGAGTAAAATTAGGGGATTAAATCTTGACAAATGTGATGCAATTCCAAAAATCTAAATGTGTTTATCATGAAGCAGATGTTGTGTTTTACAGAAAGCTTTTCGAGGCTGTTTGGTGCGAAGCAGATGGGAAATCCTTCCAGTGGAAATCCGACAAAATGAACGGCAGAATCCCAAATCTCTTTCCAGGCGCGCAGATGTTCGAGTGGGAATTAAGTAACAACCGAGTTCCTGAAAATAAGGAGAATAAAAAGGACAGAAAGAAAGTGTGATACGTTTCAGAGGAGGATGTGTTTCAGTAGTCCGACTCATCTGAAAGCTCTCCCTGCTGCGTCCAGTGCTTCCCCTTCTTCTTCTTCTTCCTCTTCCTCTCGCCCATCAACATGGCGGCCAGCACGGTGATCACCACGGTGGCGGTGATGATGAGCACGGTGACCGTCTCGGCGATGCACAGCTCCGTGTCCACCTCCATCAGCCGGTAGTCCCGCAGGACGGGCGGCGCCTTGCAGGTGAGGTTGTAGTAGTCGTCCAGGAAGAGCCTCTGGATGCTGCGCAGCTTCCGGAAGAGTCTCTGCAGGTCGCAGTCGCAGTTCCACAGGTTCCCCTCCAGCAGGATGTGGGTGCTGTAGGTGTGGATGTTCTGGAACGTCTTGAAGGAGATGGTGGCCAGCTGGTTGTCGGCCAGGTTGAGCAGAGTCATGCTGACGAGCGGCTTGAAGACAGACTCTTCCATCTCGCTGATCTGATTTCCGGCCAGGTTGAGGACCTCCAGGGAGCGCAGCATGGAGAAGATGCCGCTCCGCAGAAATGTCAGCTGGTTGTCCTCCAGGTGGAGCTGCCGCAGCGTGCTCATGGAGGAGAATGACCTCACCTGGATGGTGGAGATGGCGTTGCTGGTCAGGTTTAACCTCTGCAGGCCGTCCAGGTGCACGAAGCTCAGGCTGTCCAGGCTAGTCAGGCGGTTGTGGGCGAGCGTCAGCTCCCGCAGCAAAGCCAGGCCGATGGAGAAACCCTCAGTCAGGGTGGAGATCTGGTTCCAGCTCAGGTCCAGTTTCTGCAAGAACTCCAGCTGAGAGAAAGCGCCGTCCTCCACTACGCTGATGTTGTTGTTCTGCAGCAACAGGACTCTGAGTCTGCGGTTCTTGATGAAGGAGTGTTTGGGGATGACGGAGATGTGGTTGTCGGACAGGTCGAGCAGCTCGGTGCTGGGCGCCACTCTGCTGGGCAGCTGAGTGAAGAGAGCCAGAGAGCAGATGGTGAACTTGAGATCTCCTCGACAGTCGTGAAACCTGGAGGACGCCTCCATCACCACCAGCAGGAGAAAGATGAACTCCTTCATGACTCCAACAGCTTACTGAAAACAGCCAGACAGAGGAGATTAATATTCAGTCACATTTTCATGAGGATATTTCTGCTCAGTTAGACACTTCTGCCCAACGACCAGCAGAGAGGATTTTTCTATCTTTTATAATTTCACTTTTTTTGACAAACGTCTTCAGGACATCTCGTCTTCTGGATCCTCTCTGAAGTTAAACTTGCTCTGTGTGGCACTGAACAAAGTCTCCAGCCTCCAAAACTCCCCAAATAATGAAGTGAAAGAGTTTCCACATCACACATCAGCTATGAAGAATTATTTGGCAAAAAAAAATAAAATCAGAGCAGGTGTTTTAATCCAGGATTTAGCTTTATTCAGCTTTACTACAAATTCTGTTGATTCAAAGTGGATTAATCTAAGAGTATTTCTCTTCTGTAGCAGTGGTTTCCCTCCTGGCCTGTTAAAGTGAATCAAAGTCGACTCACAACATGTGTATGAGTGACCGGTAGTTTTTAGTTTTAAAAAAATGCCATTTCTGCTGCAAAAATGTACTTTTTACAATTCTGGTTTGTTACAACTTGTTTTTCATTTCTATCATAAAAAATAAAAACTGCACTCACTCTTCAGAGAACCACAGCAGAATCATTTCACACATAGTCCTCTGCAGAAGCTTTCTACAAGGCTCTTCACAACAACACAATAAATCTGAAAGTTTCATTCAGAAACAAAAACAGTGAAAACACAAAGTCCTCTTTGTGTATGTGGAGCAACTTTGAGCAGAAATACAAACACTGTCTTACATTCTTATGAAGGTGGATGTGGAGTCTCTCAGCTCATGATGCTTCAGAGAAAAGTTCTTTAAGTGTGTTGCTATAAAACATGTTTCCAACCTTCAAGTGCAAATTCATCTGAAGAGTTAAACATTTAAAAAATAATCCTTTTCTCTCAGCTTTGGTGGATGACATCCACAAAGGGTTAAATGGTTTTCTACAGCACCAAAAATTGCAAGATTTAACCAAATATGTCCAGTTTTTAATTTTATAAAATCTACATTTGACTGTTTTGAGAAAACAGCTCTATCTGCTGCTTCCTGGATTTAAGAACCAAACTGCAGCTAAAAGGTCCTGAACAAAGTTGAAACTGAAAGCAGTTAAAACTCCTAACAGCCTCGTCTTAGTTTGAGTGTTTAGTTCTGGTCTTACCACCAGCTGCTCCTCTGCTTCAGTCTGTTTACCTGCTGGCTGTCGTCAGCATGCAGCCGGCAGCAGGTGGAAACTGGACATGATGGAGGCGAGGGAGGGCAGGTCGTCAGTGCCTGGAAAACCCGATGAGCGACACCACAAAGACAGAGTGATGGAAAGAGAAACAGAGGGGAGGAGAGGGGAGGAGAGGGGAGGGGGAGCTCGTCAATTATTCACTATGCGGCGCTGTGGTTGTGATGTGGGAGGGGGTCATGAGGGCCGAGGGGAGCTTTAAGAGATTGGAGCCAAACTGGGCCACAGATCTGAGAATTAGAGGGTCTGGACAGATTTGATTGATTGCAGGCAGAGGGTGTTTATCTCCAGACTGTTCCCAGGTTTATTTATAGATTTACATATTTAATCACAGTGACTTTTTCTCTGCATCATATTGTTTCGATCAGGGCGGGTGTCTGTGGAAAGACAGGTTTTTAAATTAAGGGAAAAATTCTTTCAACAAATGTCAAAAAATACAAAAACTGAATGTTTAAAATCTTTTTTTTTTCTTTTTATATTTGTGCGCAACACGTCGTCATCTGCATCGTATTGATAACATCATACAAATGTTAAATATTTAATGAGGAACAGTTGTGATGAACAATGACTTTTTATTGCAGCCCTGTACTCCAACACTAAGTGCTTTGTCATGGCGATCTGTTTGATAATGGCACATAAAAGAGATGATTCCCATGAATCTAATATACTTATATTATACTGTATGTTATTATTCTTTCTGATTTAGACTAACAAACATTCTTATGTATTTAATGAGTACTGTGTGGGAAGTTGTGTTTCACGTTATTCTCTGACAGATCCCAGAAGCGAGCTGCGGCCCAGATGTGCCATTATTTATTCTCATCTGTAGGATGAGGGGCGGGAGATGTATCAGATAGATGATAAGACCTGTTGGTCACCGAGACAAAGATTACACTAATACCATCCAAATCCCCCAGCCCAGATTAACCACTCTCTGCCGCCGCCCGTCAACCTCCATTAATTGCGGAATCAGAGTTTGTAGCCGAGTTCATCCCGCAGCTTTTTAACCCAAATTCTGCTTTTTACCTTTTAGCTGAGTCACGTATTTCAGGAATTTCTTCAGTCTTTAAAGGACAGGGGGTGATGAAATACCAGAATTTAAAATACTTGATTGTGTTGCTTTGGTAAAAGTACATATGTATTATTATTAGCAAATAAAGCAAAGGTACTTTTGGACAATTCAATCTATAATAGTCTAATAGTTTAAACTCAGTCAACAATGTTTGAGTGTAAGTTGTGTTTTTCATGGGAGGTTGTGTTCAGGTCATTTCTTTCTTTGTTGATTGTTTGTTTCACTTTTGTTGTTTAGTGTTTAGTAGTAAGGTGTTTCTGTACCTGTCAGTGTGAGCAGGACTTCTTCTTCTTCTCCTTTTTCTTCACAGTCTACATTTCGCCCGTTCTTCCAGACCCGTCACTTCCTCCCTCCACACAGTGTCAGTGATGGTACAGCAGTGTTTCCTCTAACAGATATTGGGTGTCTGCAGGGCTCCAGTTTCACAGCAGCCTTTTACTTGACCTGGATAATTGTGCTGCACAATAACAGCAGCTGGAAACTACTTCAGTTACCTCCATTGCACTTTACCTGATTATTACAGGAGCTTCTAATGTCAACAGGAAGCTGCTTTTAGGTAAAAAATATTGCTTGAAAAGAAGATTATCCAGCAATTTATTGATCATCCTAACGTGCTGATCAATAAACTGTGTAAAAAACATGATCTTCAGTATTTATATTTTACTGTATTTCACTTTCTGTATCAAAAACAGTGTCCAACAAAATACCATCTGTGAACTGTATAAAATAAAGATTTTTCCTTGATGTATTTATGAAAATACAACTGTTATTAATGCTACTACCATCACTATTACTCCTCCTCCCTCCAGCTCCTATCTTCCTTTATCTGACCTCTCTCCTCTCATCCTCTTTCTCTCCATTCTTTCAGCAGCAGGCTGCAGATGGTGCTTAATGGACACATAAGTGAACATAACTACCTCATGAATAATCACACACACACACACACACACACAGACACGAATACAAGCTCCAGTATGTGCTGAGATATTCACAAACTAGGGCACCATCTCTTCTAGAAATACATCTCCGTCATAATTTATTATTTTGTTTTACTGTAAAATCATTTTTGTGTAAAAATTTAAATTATCAGTTTGAATATACTGATTTGAACATGATTGAAATACAATGCCCACAAAAATATTGTGAGTATATTAGAAGTTGTTGTGTTTTGTGCTACAAGTGGCCGACTTCAGTGTATATGACAATGACACTAAATGCAGTGTCATGTGTTTCAATATGTATGATGATGACTTTGGAGAGTATTGCTAAAATTAAAAGTTCCCACAGGGTTAATTATGATTAAATATAGTTGTCAATGTCACCCTGCTAAATGTAATTCACTTGCCGCGAGGTCTGTAAAATGCATCTTTGCATTGGCATAAAAATATTTCTTTAAAATTGCGCATGAGAAACACTAACACGACTAATGAGCCGTTTCCAGGGGGAAAAAAAGGACAAATGTGAATCCCATAACCAACACCATCAATGTGGCAATGTGCCTTTCCAAATAACAGTTCCTTTCCAAAATATAAAGGTATCTCCTAAATTGAAGGTGACGTTGTGGTAAATGTTCCTAGATAAAAAAAGCGAGTATAAAAGAAAAAAATCAAAAAGGAAAAGAGAAAAAACTGAAGATCCTTAGCTGTATGAGAGAGATGATGTTTTTATCTGGGGACTTTGAGAGGGGACGAGTTCGCAAGGGAGGGAAGACGAAGGTTGTGGGACACGAAGTTCCGCTGACGTGCACTGACTGAAGAGCGGCCACCGGTGGATGTTTTCCCTCTCACCTCGTAGGTCCTCTGCTCGTCTGCTGCCTGAAATAAAAAGAGTCAGCTGTTAATCATGCAACTCTAATAACTGTAGGTTTGTATGTGAATGTGTCTATATGTAATTTTGCATATGTTGGTAAGAATGGTTTTCAACTTTCATCAGTATAAAATAAACAGCTGTTGGTTTGTGGTTTTTGCAAGGATCATTATTCTTATGAAGGGTGGAGCTAACAAAAATTAATTAATAAAAATGTAGGTGATGAAAATGCATGAATTAAAGAATGTAGCAGTAAAAATGGATGTGAAATGAATTTTGTCCCAAAATGTTGTGCCCCTGCAGGTAATTTGCAGCAGGATTAGACTTCAGGTATGTTTGCAGAACGTACCTGAGCAGCACAGTGTACATCTATGACCTTGATGGGTGCTGGTGACTCACAAATAACCTCTACTGAGAAGTACACCTCATAGCATCCGAGCACATGTCCTGAATGACATGCAAACACACATGTACACACATATTATTAGCTAAGCATGATTGAAGCTTTCTAAGTGGTTCATCTCCAACACTGATCTCACCTTTGTCTTTGTCTGTCTCCTGAATGTCTTCAATTTCTACAAATGACACAAAACCTGTAAGTTGAAGATGAAGTGTTCAGTTAATTGTTTTGTTTGTTTTAATTAGTCATTTGTAGTCAAAAGTTCTTTCCATTTCCCACTTAACATATAATCCTACTCATCTGCCAATGCAAACATACTGTAGATGTGAACACGGGAAATACAGGTTTGCCTAAAGGTATGCAAAACAAACACTACAACACTTGTGTAGACAGTAAAACTACAGTATTCACAGCAGGTATTTAAACTAAGAACACAGAGTGTTCTGGTCTGTTTAAGCAAATATAATGGAGTATAATAAACCAATTTAGCCGGTATTTTACAGCAGTTGCCTTCCACGTCACATACTAACAAACCACACAACACACAGTGGGAGGGGGAAGAAAAAAATCACCTTTAAGTTTTTCTGTTTTCCATGGTGATACAGCCAGGGTGTATGGAGCGTTGTGACCAGGGTCAATCTCAAGGGAGGGGGTGCCACTCACAACAGACAGATCTGTAATCACCTATGTGAATGTACGAAAACACACAATACACAAAACAGCCACACACACACACACACACACACACACACACATTTAAATGGACGCTCACTCATTTGCAAATTCGTTATTCCTCCATCCAATTTTGTGTTTTACAAATTTGTTTTTTCAATTCACACATTAATTATGATAACAGCACAACCTGTTCATGTATTCATTACTGCTTCTTTTATACAAAAGGAAAAAATAATACATAAAAAGCAAAAAGGCATTAATACCAACACATGCATTTAACGGAGTGCTTTCCCTTCCTGTGTGTGAATGTGCATCAGTAAACCCAGTATGTGTGCTTATACCTTGAGAGTGAGTTTTTTCTGGCTGTAGTTGGGGACATCCAGCTGAGTGTGCATGGTCTTCCCAACAGGACAGTGTAATACCACATGGTCCACAGGCAGGGGGCGCTCTCCCACTCCTCTGAGGGTGAACACATGCTCAGTGCCGTCGCAGTCATTGTGTAATGACAGCGTGCCCTGTGGGGGTGGGGATAAAGTCCAGTCAGTCAGACGCACACAAACTGGTGTTCACTGTGGAGAGTGCACACGGAGGAACAATGGTAAACAGACTCTCAGCCGCAGCCAAGCGCTCTCACACTGCTGCATGAACGAGGCTGATCACTACAGTGGCCCGCTAAGGACAAAACACATACAACAGTGAAAGCACAAACGTTAAGGGAAATGCAGAAATGCAGAAGAAAACACAGGTAACAAGAAGAGCAACACTGTCGGTGCTCTGGGACAAATCACTGTCTACTCGACCTTTTCACCTGAAAAACTCTTGTCAGTGACCGACAGTGAGTTCTTACAGTAAAGATCATTTTGTCACAACATGGAAGGTACAGTGTTGAATTGCAAGGACCAGAGTCCAGCTGAACTGTTGAGTCTAAACTCTTTCTAAACTGCAGAGAAAAAGGAAGATATTGAGTGTATTGAGTCTGACAGAAAAACAAATATGAAGACAACATGAAAATCAAACACGCTGACTTCCTGAAGCATATTTCCTTTTTAAGCTCCACCCCCTTTACACATAGCACCAATGCATTGGTGGTTCAGTGGTAGAATTCTCGCCTGCCACGCGGGAGGCCCGGGTTCGATTCCCGGCCAATGCACAACCCTTTTTTTTCCCCCTCTCAGCCGCCACACAGACCAGACAGAGTGTTTGAGGCAAAGACAGATCACGTACATGACAGGATGGAGCAGAGGAGGCTAAACATGAGGGCTCAGTCTTGGTGGCAGGGGATCCTCAACGCAGGCTTTATCCAAACTGTTGCTACTGTTGATTTATCCTGAACACACACTAACCACCGTACTGTAAAGATTTCATATTGTGTAGCAGAAAGTGTGTGTGTCAAGCGAGGAAGGCAAATGGCAAGAATGAGACAAAACACAAAGAAAGAAAAGAGACAATGAAACCACAACAAAAAAGAGCATTACCATGACAACGCATTGTGCCGCAGGGTGAAAGGAGAGGGGGTAGCACGCTCTTGTCCCAGCTGGTACATTCAAAAACTTCGGACCGCAGAATCCTTCACCACACACTTCAGCCTGCATGATCCAGTCATTGTGGGTCTCATTGTGCTGTGGACACACACACGGACGGACACACACACGCACGCACGCACGCACACACACACACGGACGGACACACACACGCACGCAGGCTTGACAGTTTGTCTGCTCTCTGGCTGATATATATTCAGCATCACCACTGTCTCCAGAGGAATCAGTTTCTCATAATTAATAAAATATGTATCGGTTACCGATCAACAGGCACCGCACACACACAGACTAATAAATACTCAGGAACTCCCATGACCCTCACCACTGGTATGTCCTGCGTGACTGAAGAGTGAGCAGGTGAACTGAAGTCAAAGTGAACAGATCCTCCCTGTGATCACAAATGACACAGATTTAGTAATTTAGTATAGTATTAACCATGAACCACATGAAGCAACAAGCAATCCAGCGCTTTCTTAATATTCCCTTTACAGGTTTACCCCGACTACCAGGTGGGACATACCTGTGAGGTAACCAGCGCCTCCAGCATGTAGACCCTGGTATCACATGAAGACTTCAGGACCACCTGACATGTAAACTTCCCCACACGGTTCGCCTGGAACCGTAAAGGAACGTCCACACAGCCACAATCTATTCAACAGATGGAGGAAGAGATATTGACGATTAAATAATTGAATGACATGAACTTGAATCAAACTATTAGTTCATTTCCATCGCAGCATCATGGTTTATCAAAAACCTTAATATCAAGTGAGGTTATAAACAGAGTGAATTGCTTTCAAACTAGTTTCAAAACAAGGAAAAACAGAGAGTGAGCTGAAAACATGTGTTTAAATCTCTCGCAAACATGTTTTAAAATCTGTCATCAGTCTAGTTTGATCTTTATAGGTGTTCAGTAGCCGAGGAGACATAAACAGAAACACATAAAAACAGTCAGTCAGTGTGGCTTCACCATTGACTGGAGTCTGGGTATTAATGTGTGTTTGTACCTGCAGGATTCTCCCATGGCATATTGGTGTCCTCTCTGATGGGTATTTTAACAGTACTGGGTAAAGTGAAGTATTTTGGCAAAGAAACCTCCACACTGTATGTTACCGCTTCACTGTGCTCAGCACCTCTCATCAGCTGGGCCTAACAGAAAACAAGAGAAGAGGTGTACTGGGTAAAATACAGACAAGAAGGAAGACATCTAACAATACCAATCCCTGAATCTGCGTGTACCTGTTGTTTGAAGAGCTTGCGTACGGCTGTGGTTGCCCTCACAGTGCTGCTAAACAAAGAACGTGTCAGAATCCGCCTCCTGTGTTCATCTGCGCTCATGCTGTGTTGACCCCACATGGCCAGAGCTTGCTCCCAGGCCATATTGATGAGCGGCACACGTATCACCTCCTCACACACCTGCTCCACCTTGCAGCGTAGGCTTAGTACAGGTACACATGTAGCTGGGTCTATTGGTGGAGCAAAACGTCAGTGTGCATATTATTCACTACTCACTACTGCTCCCTCGTAATGTGAATATCCACTGAGGAAAAATATATATGAAATGTTTAATGGTTAAATGATAACTGATGAATATTAAATATTGATGTTCAGTAGTGTTCATAATGTTTGGTTGAAGATTTGTGCGACAGGCTCCTACCAGCGTCGTTGGGGACGGAGATGATGTTAGAGCTGGGCCTGGCTGTGAGAGGGGAGGGACGAGGCAATTCTGCTGTGGCCTTCACCATATAGACCATGTCTCCTGCCTGGAGACACACACACACACACACACACACACACACACACACACACACACACACACACACACACACACACACACACGGACAGGAATGACTGTGAATAAATGAGGTTCACTTGCAGCTCCAAACTTAAATATACAGTATAAATTGCATTGGGTAAAAATAACTGCAGCCTGGTGTTTGACTGTTTCTTGATCCGTTGCTTGAGTGCAGAGCGTTCAGGGAATTGACGGACAAGCTGACACACTGACCTGTGGGCAAACTAGCAGCACAGAGCAGTACTTGGTGCCTGGGCAGAAGGGCAGGTAGTGGATGTTCAGAGTGTCTGCCTGGCCTGGCTTCAGACAAACGCTCCTCACTGCACTCAGGAACTCTCCCTCTGTGCGCACACACACAAACATATACAGACCACAATCAATCAGACGTGAATAAAGGCAGAGCATTCACACACATACATGAACAGTAATAAAGGTAGCACAGGGTGCAGAGCATGTGTGTGTTAGGACTTACTGAGAGCTGAGTGCTTCCCTTCCACGTCCTCCCCACAACTCTTGTCTGAAGTCATCTTCTCCATTCTGCAAGAGGGAGGAGGAGCAAAGAAACATATCATCATTCTTACATGAATATCACATTTACCTTATTCCTACTTCAAATCCTCACAGTCAACCATGATTAGGAAGAGGAGCTGGGATGTTTGGCTTTGAATAGAGTAGTATGGTAGTATGGATTTGTGGGCAATAGAAAAATATAGAATAACACTTGCCTTGTCCTTTAAATCAAGTATTATTAACTGTGCATACACTATATGGGTCTATGTACCTTTAATTGAGTGTGTGTGTGTGTGTGTGTGTGTGTGTGTGTGTGTGTATTAGATGTCCCTGTGTGTAAGCAGTGCATGTGTTACTTGGCTTTGGAGGAGGCCTGCTCAACAAGGCTGTCTTTTTTCTTTTCAGGCTCCAGTGGGTTGAACGTAGACTCCACCAGCACCACCCTTCACACACACACACACACACACACACACAGATTCTTGAATTTAACAACACCTGGATGAATAAAAACAAAGCTACATGGACAGGTTGATTCTACCAGGTGTCATATATGTTTAACCTTTTTAAAGTTTCCACCTTTACATCCAGAGTTGTGAATAAACACCCACCTGAACTGAGCTTCCTTATTGAAAGGATTAGTTATTGGCAGTTGGATCAGCTTCTGCTGGTAGCATGGAGACCTGCACTTCACAGTGTTCTATGGAGAGACAGTAGACGTCATATCAACCTACAGCTGCAGCCAGAATATATGTAAC
Organism: Seriola lalandi dorsalis; assembly: GCF_002814215.2. NCBI lineage: Eukaryota > Metazoa > Chordata > Actinopteri > Carangiformes > Carangidae > Seriola > Seriola lalandi. The sequence goes on from NW_019525451.1 coordinate 479,231, forward strand.
AGTAAGTCTTCAGAAGGACACTGCACTCAAAATGACACAGCGTGGTAGTGAGTCATTGAGTCAGACCGACAGACTGTTCGCAACCAAATCAGTAAGTCAGGCTTGAAGTGAGTGTAGCTGTAGCATGACAGTCAATCCAGCACTTAAATTCATTATACTCACTGTGGGTGTGATGTGACTGACATGGGTCTTTAGATTGAAGGTAAGAGTGGTGACGCCACACAGACCAACAGGAGAGCTGGAGATGAGCAGAAGGACTGCCTCCATCGGCTGCAGGAAGGAGCAGCTATACTGCACGGTCAGCTCAGTGCTCGCCCTGTGAAAACCACCAACAACAAGATCAGATTATTTATTATTTACTCAATTTGAACTCTGAGCTGAAGCTGTTTTTGTAATCTAATCTTCAAGATTATTTATGGTTTAACCTGGAAAAACACATAAACTTCATTATATACTGTCTGTGTCCTGAGCAGATCATTTTTAGAGAACTGCATAATAATTGAGTTCTTAGATTAAAATAGAAATAATTCAAATTTCAATTAGTCACCCAAGGAAAGGTGTCTTCAGTCTGAATCCCAATCCAGTTATGTGCATTAGTCAATACTAGACCTTCTAACACCGAGTGTTGGCAGGTTTAGCTCCATGATTATCAGCATATTCTTCACACATTTACTATTCTTGATTATAAAGGAGTAGAACAGGACAGGAAGTAACACACTACCATTACTTTACTATATGAAGGTTAATGTTTAAGACAAATTAAATGAGATCTGACAGTTTCTTTATAGACCAAGAAATGATCTGAAGCTCTTCAGATGCTTTGGATGCAAAACATTACAGGTGCAAGTAAGTGAGAGTTGTACTTCAGAGTATGGTTTGGTGTGATACAACATACTTTGGAGGAATGGTGACAGTAGATCCATCAGGGAGGGAGAAGAGATGAGCATCCTCTCCTAAAAGTAAGGCCTGGTATTTGACCGGCTTAGAGGATGGGCTTTTCAGTCGCACCTGCAGTTCACACACACACATGCAGAGAAAACACAGAAATAGTTTTATGTGTGTACAAGCGTACACATACACAAACACACCACTGTCAGAAATCCTACAATGAAATCTGTCTCGCTTTACAAAGACAAACTGACATCTATTTTTGTTTGGCTTGTAATGTGGCTGACAATGTGGATCATTACCCAGATGTATATTTGTCTGTGTTTGTAATCCTGTTAGTGTGTGTTTTGGTGAGTCTATAATCCTATTAATGTGTGTGTGTGTGTGTTTGTGTGTGTGTGTTTCCACTTGCAGTGTTTGCATGTTGACTATTCAAGTGCATTTTCAGTGTTGACAGTGTTCATTAATTTGATTTTACAAGGCATGTGTTTTTATTTAGGAGTCCTCTAACACCAAGTTTTTTTTTGTGTGTGGGTGTGTGTGTGTGTGTGTTGCCCCCTGATAGTGTATGGTGGCAGGTACTGGGGCAGCCTCTCTACAGGGCAACACACAGCATTAACACCTGCACTGGATGTGTTACCAGCTTGCTGATGGAGCTGTGCAGGCCTCCTGATAGAGTGATGGTTTCTACTGGCAGGTACTGAGGCAGCCTCTCATACAAGTGGACACACAGCATTAACATCTGCACTGGATTAGGATCCGACAAGTCTGTGGGCTGAACACACAAACACAAACACCCGCAGATACAAGGACAAACAGGCACAGTTACAACAGGAAGTGGTGTCTAATCTCTGACTTAATCATAATGAAAGATTCCTGATATATTCAATATCAATCTAGTTATGGTAAATGTCATAAATGCAGTAAGCTGATCATTTTCTTTTACCTGTATATCTATGTTGAGAGAAAGTGCAGTTAAGGACTGGACCATGATGATGTTGTTGTGGAGGATCTGCTCCAGGCTGCTAGCTGCAGTGTACATCCTCCGGAAGTGGCTGCAGATCTAATTAGTGACAACAGACGGTAAGTGGGGTGTAAAAAATATGATGAGGTTCATGTGTAACTTCTCGTTTCAGTTGGATAATCTCTCCACTCTACAAACACGCACTGACCAGGTAAGGACAGTAGGCAGCAAGCAGAGCAGCGAGCACGAGTCCATCTGTCAAGTCCAGGTCAAAATTCACTATCCAGCGAGCTGATGGGACGCCACCTACAAACCATCACCATGCAGAAATGACCTCTCAGTGCGGTCTCAGAGTGGTGGGCCTGAACTGTAAAAAGAAAAGTTGTGCATGTTGTTCCCTACCTGTACCCCAGACAGTTTTCCTCATGCTCTCGTAGTGCTTGTTGAGCCAGGAGAGCAGCTGGAGCTCGCAGGCAGAGTACACATTGCTGACCAGCGGCTGTGAGTTGACGGGAAGGACTTCATCTACTTCTTCCTGGATCGGACTCGTGTTCAGACCACTCACTGATACACGGACCAAGACCAACACCTGGACATGTGCAGAGGAATATTCAATACTAGTATTTAACAAGATCAGATTGACGTTTTTCAGCTCGACTTTACTTTACAATCACACAGACACATTTGTAAGCAGTGTGTGGTTTTTTGGAGAATGTTTTTCACCTTGTAAATTTGCAGCAGAACGTCAGTCCAGGATCGTTTGCTCAGAGACTCATAGTCAACACTGCTGTAGTCCCGACCGTGTTCTTCCACATTTGACTGAGAGACACACAAACACACATATGGCACAAGAAGCTGTTAATATACTTTGTGTGAATTAAAGTCAGATACCATGAATGAGACCAGGATGAATGTTTCATTGTTGGCAGAGAGCAATTATTCACAGTCTCCCATTGCTTCAAAAATCAATTTGGAGGATGAGCATTTTAATCGAGGTGGTGTAGCTCCAGGACTAGGTATTCATACCTGTTGGGAGCACCAGTGTTTGAACTCCTGCACGTCAAGTAAGTACTCTGGTCTGATGTGGTGCAGACAGGCTCCCTGCACCCTGAACACATAATTACAACGAAAAGGAAAAGACACACAAACACAGTGTGTGTCTGTTACTTGAATGTTCACATTTATACTCTGTGTGTAACAGTGTCTGCAAATTGCTCATGTAAGACAAGAAGATCTGATTATTACTCTTTCAACATTTTATTCATCGCTCGTCTGACATAAAATCATTCTCAGTGTTTCCTGGTTTACTAAAGGGATTTCCTTGTAGCATGAATTTGATTGATGTCTGTTAAAGTTTGACCTTGCACTGCTGACAGTATGTGTTGGTGCTGTTACAGAAAGGTCTGATCTTTTTTTGCTGTTCTCTCACTTTTACATAAAAGTGACTCAGGCACTTATTCAATCACACTGCAGCAGCGTATCTGTGTGTATAAGGCCTACCTGAGAAAAGCAAGCATCGCGTCATGCTGTTGCAGCAGCTGATTAGTGCGCTGGTCTTTATTACTGGAAAATGTCTGACAGCGAGGAATACCGGGAATCTGTGTGCCAGTCAGGTGATGAAGCATGTCCACTACAGACCTAGACACAACAACACAATACAGTTATGTTCATCTGGAGCAAGATCAATTAAATCCCACCAGAATTTCAGTTTTAATTATTATCTAGTATTTTCTTTGACTCATTTCCCCCCTCTAGATCATAAATAATGAATTCAAACCCGGGTAGACTGGGCACTGCCATTTACAAAACAGAAACATTATTTGCACGAGAGCCTCTGCTATTTTTTAAGATCCCAATATGAGACAAATATTCATCAGGCAGATCAGTGCAGGTGCACACTCTCAATCTCTTGCAATTACCTGATTTCATCATGGCTGTTGACTAAATTTAAATATTTAATTCTATGTTATTAAAATGATGTTAACCATGTCAGCTTCACTCCTCTGCAGTATGATGATTACTAATTTCAGACAGCTTAAGGCACCTAACTACAGTCACATTTCTTATCTATCTGCGGTGTGTACTACAAATACAGCACACACTCACCTGTGGTCTTTATTTTGAATGACGCGGTAAGCCCGTCCACTGGAGTGATTCATTAGAATTTTTGACACAACTCTGTAGGGAGAGAGGGGTGATGGAGCAAATGGTTGTTTGATTGATGAACTTGATGACAAACAGGTGGGGAAGGATGGTACATTGACTACACTGTAATTGAAATATGGCCCCTGAGCTGAGCTATTGGGGAATCTCTTGAATATACCTTCTAAGTGTGTGTGGGACAGAGATGGGATTCGGTCCGCCGGGCCAGCCGAACAGACTAAACCACCTCTCCACAGCCAATAATACATTCTGGTGATATAGTCCTTCGTTTGAGTTGGCAGCAGGGAATTCTGGGATGCCGAGGTTGGTCAGGGTTCGTCCGTCTGGAGAGGCGTCTTCATCCCTGCTGGTCTCACCGCTCACACTGCCACTGCCTGGAAAGGAGGACAGACACACACACCGCACGCAAACAGTTACACACAGACACAAACACATCACAAACAGATGTTACACATTTCACTTTCTGACCTGACACTGAGTTCCTGTTTGTTGAGCTGTTGTGATCGAATGAGGATGATGATGACGACACTGGGCCGGATGCAGGACTTGGTGTGTGATAGTGTTGAAGAATCGCCTCAACAGCTGTGGCTCCTAAATGAGAGTCACACAATAATGAATATCAAGTAATTAAAGAATAATGAGTTTAGAGTTTGAAGCTCCTTGGGTGGCATGTGTAATTATCCAGTGAATGATTTTCAGTTCTGTAAAGTGTTGACCAGACACTGTCATTCCCATCTACCTCTAACCAACTGCTTTTCAAAACTTTCATGAGGTCTAACTCCTTCAGTCTCCACGTTCTCTATGTACTGTAAATACTTGGTTCAGGTGTATTTGTGTATATTATACAATACCAGTCTTGAGAACTATCTGTTGCTCAGAGAGGTGCAGAGCCATGTAGGGCCAGACTGTCAGCAGACAGTTGTCAGCAACAGCACACAACTTAACCTTGAACCTGGTGGGAGAAAAACAAGCTGGTAGATTGATTCAACTTTAAATGTATGTATTTGAATCAAGGCTTTTCTATGGGGTTTAAGCCCTAGCTGTTTTTAGCAAGCTCCCAAATCTTTATTGTTTATCACTTGACATTTTCTGTCGTGGTTGGTGAGCAGGATATTATATAAGAGCACTACTACCTGTTGTGGAAGTGGTCAGTGAATGTGATAGTTGTACGGAGGGACAGAGGAGCGGCAGAATAGAAGGACACGGTGCAGATCAGAGAGGTCACATTGTCCTCCTGCCTGTGGATGTCGACTGGATGTCTCTGTACAGACAGAATGAAAAGGTGGAGAGTGTCACAGATCATATTACTGTCAAAGCGTCAGCCAGGAAAATCAGTCACACCAGTTTTTGTCATCTGATAACAAGTGCACAAAATTCAAGATCTTAAAAACTGACTGAAGAGACATAGATACATGGACAGAGGTTTTCCATATTACTGTAAACTGGTCTGAGTATAAGGACTGTACCTGGTCCTGGTTTTGGGCAGGGATGGAATCACCATCAGGAAAGATGAGAGAAACTGGTTGTATCTTTGTCCCATCCTCCAGTTCCACCTCATCCACTTCAGCTGATACCCTGGTTCCACTGCAAACACAGAGAGAAAGAGACAAGGTGCAAAGATGCATTATATTGCTGATTTATTGATCCGTCAAGCTTCAATAAAAGCTTCACCAGATTTCCATTACACTTCTTGTGAATGATAATCCTGAATCTGCTTCCTTGTTGACATCTACCTGGTGTGTGTTGTTATAGTCGTTGTGATGTCATTTTCAGGTAAACACCAAGTTACTCAACTATATGCTTTAACTCACAGGTCTGTGAACTAACCTTGGATATCCTACAGCTGCCAGGGTGAGTGTGGCCATTGCACTGCTTTCCAGGGGTACTGGGGTAAGAAGAATTAGAGGAGGGTGGATGGTGATGCTGGGAAGCTGCAGAGTGATGGTGATGGACAGCTCTCGGTAGGGATGATGTTCCACCTCCTCTGCCTTCCCCTCCCCACCCTCCTCTCCCAGGTAAAGAGGGAGGGACAGTCTGATTAATCCGCCAGACACTGGAGGAGAGGAAATATACAAAGAAAGAAGAGAGTGAGAAAGGAGAAGGGAATCCATCATTGTGTGTGTCTGTGTGTGTGTGTCCAATCGTCTCTCACCCGTTCTGATAGCCTCAGGCCTGATGCTGACCGCTACGCAGATGGACTGGCTGGGCCCCAGACTGCCAGAAGATGGAGTCACCGCACATAGTGCCCCCTCTCCTCTGTCCTCTGTTGGTGCTGCTATTGAACTGCAGTTAAACCACCAGTGTAAGCGCTCCCTGGTGACACCACGCCAACACACACTCTTTTCACACACTGCTTTCAGTTCCACGGTCTAGAAACATAATCAGAGAAAAAGAGAAAATTCTGAAGGAATTATAAAAATGACTCAAAACAGCATCACAGAAGATAAAAAAGTGAGATGATTTTACTTCTCTAAGGTGGTGTCAGAGGTTCGAGATCCCCCTCACAGTTTATAGGAAAAGACAGAAGCAAAAATGAAAACAAAGGAGAAAAGAAATGGAGAAAATACAGTAATAAAATTGAGGGGATGACGAGAGGAAAGAAGAATACAGGGAAAAATGTCAAAGAAGGGAGGCAAGCAAATGATAAGCTGCAGATACACTGTAGATGATACCTTAGTATAAGCATCAGACCATGGTGCCAAAGGTTCCACATGGAACTGTAGACTAGAGGGGGACATTTCCAGTGGGGCACACAGCACTAAAAACATTTTCAACACAGCAAGAGAAACAAGAAAATATTTAGCTGCAGAAACCCAGTGTCATGTGTGAACATTGTTCTGTACACCTGCAATATAACTGTATAACCAGCTCACACCTCCAAATCCACATTAATGACCCCACCTGTGGCCTGTACGCGATGTGACTGTTGTGTCGCCATGGCGACGGAGTGGGAAAGTGGTTTCGCCATGTCCTTCCAGGTGACAGCTGACAATGTGGAGGAGGTGGATGAGGGGGATGGAGAGGGGAGAGGAGAAGGCGATGCGGCGGGCCATCTCACATCGTTGACCATCAGCGGCAGGTCAAAGTCGTAACTGGCTGCCTGCAGGAAAACATTTCCTTAACTGTCTTTCAACTAGTTCATGATTTGTTTTTCAAACATTTCAAAGCTATGAGATATGAAAGAGCAAGGTCATCAATTGACTTGAAAGCTGACAGTCTCACAGATTTCATTACCTTTTAGCTAGCTAGTTTATCCACTTCATTGGGTTTAAAGCATCTTGCCAAAGGACTGCAGTTTAAAATGAGCCACCTGGTTTACACTGGCACAGTTACGGTGTCTAAGGTATGATCAGACAATCACTTATGGATGCTTTTGAAGGCTTTAAGGATTAAGGATTTAGAAAAGAGTCAATTCACAAAAGTGTGCATTTAAGCTGATCTGCTTGATCCCCATGACACTTCTATCTACTATAACTATTCTGGAAGATGTTTGGTCAAAATCTCACCTGGGTGGGTGAGAAGATAAGAGAGCAGTCCACGGTCTGGGAGCCCTGCACCTCCATCACACACACACCTGGCTCCTTCTCTGCAAAGCACATACAAGCAAAAACTCAGAGACAATATGCTGTGTTTTTAAAGTGGGTTTACACTTTAATTTTACAAAAAGATTTCTCATTTTGTATTCTAATCACAGCCACAGAGACAGTAATGCAATGATACAATACTGTGTACAAAAGCCCATATTTCTGTACCCACACACCACCTTATATCAACTGTGACCCTGTGTGAGTTGCTGGAGTGTGTGAGTGAATGCGTACCTGCTGAGGGCTGAGGAAGCTGTAGAGAGAAGTCTGCATATTGTGACAGGTCGAAGGTGACCCGGGCTGCGGCTGACGAGTAGTTTGTCAGAGCGAACGGTATCGCCCGCCAAGAACCAGCATGCACCCCGCAGAACTGGAAATGGGACTGAAAAGAGGGAGGGAGAAATTAAACCAGTAGATGAGAAAAACACAGAGATCTCAAAACATGGAAAATTGGATGTATTAAATGGCCTGAAACCAGCTTTTTTTAGTGCATCAGGATGAATGAAGTCAGTGAATCAATTGTTTTGCCCAGACATTTAATTTTCCAATTATATTTCAGCAGAGTAAACCACCAAAAAAATATCAGACCCGGAATTAATGAGTAACTCTGTGGGAAGACACCAGTTCAGAATTAATTTATACAGTGATATAGGATATCACATAAATCGGATGGTTAATTGGTTCATTTGTGAGGTTTTGACAAGTTCATTAACATAATTCTTATCATTTGCATTAATATACAAGCCTGTAAATAAAATGTGTTAATAAGTTAATAAATGTTTTTGTAATTTTCTTTCATGTAATCACTTCTTCAACACACACACACACACACACACACACACACACACAGAAACTCACCACACTGACTTCTACATTTGGAGGCTCTACTGATCCGCCCACTCTGAGCTCAATAGTCTTCATGTCCCTCACTGCTACCTGTAATAGATACATATGCTTACTGTCAGTTCCTCTTTTTCTTTCTCTCTCACACACACACACTCTCTCTCTCTCTTCTTTACATCTCTCTCACCTTCACTCTAGTGTCAAACTTGATGATAGAGTCAGGGCTGAAGTGGATCCTGAGCACAGCCTGCCCTCCACTTGGCACCACGCCCTCAGATGGACTCACCACCATGCCTGGCAGAGGGCACACGTCCAGCACCTGCCACATACAAACAGAGAGAGAGAGAGAGAGAGAGAGAGAGAGAGAGAGAGAGAGAGAGAGAGAGAGAGAGAGAGAGAGAGAGACTGGTTGTTTTCCTTGTTTGATATTCACAACTATCTAAAACAGGTATCTCTGTGTGTGTGGGCACCTGGTAGTAGGCATGGTTCTCTCCAGTGTTGTGCAAGACTGCGCTTCTGACAGAAGGCATGTTGAGAGGTACTGATCCAAATATCACCTGTTTGTCTGCCAGCTGGACATTGGTGGACCCAACCTGACAGAAGGACAGAGAGGAAAAATAGTACAAATAGTAAATAGGAGGAGATCATACAAAGCAGTCTTGCCAGTTCTAGGGACAGACCTTGGCAACACAGTGCAGGCGTTGTGTGTTGTCCTCGTGGACACAGAAGTCAAAGTCTCCTTCTGCAGGGGAAGAGAAGGAGGGATGCCACACCACCTCACAATCCAATTCCCTGTATGGCTCCACTATACCTGGAGAGGATGATATACATTTGTTTTATCAGCTCTGATTCAAACCGAATTTTAAGAGTAAAGCTCCTCCCTTCCTCCCAATATCCTCTTTTACATTTTACTGTAAACTAAAACTGCAGCACCTGTAGCTGGTCGAACAGAGAACAGGATGCCGCTCTCTGTGACTACTGGTCTCCATGCGAACTCTGCGGCATGGTTACGCCGGTTTCGAAGGGTGACTGAACTTCTATATCCAGATTGGGCGAGTAGGGTGGGGGTCGGGCGGAGCAGCAGCGTGGTGGTGGACAGTTCCAGAGCCAAAGGGACGACCTCGGCCTGGACCAGTATCTGACCAGGATGCTGCTGGTTTACAGAGTAGGACACAGGTCTGGAAAAAAAAAAACAAATATACCTTTACTGCATTTGAAGTGTAATCACTGGTTTTCATGTGATGAAAGTATATTGAGCTGCTTCCTCCTCCAACCTGTAGAAGTGACCCAGCTTGTTGCTCTGAAACGTCAGGGGTAAGGTGTTGTGGGAGCGGGGTGGCAGGATGTGGGAGAGGGGTGAGGAGCCCTGCAACTCAGGGCAGTCCATGTCCAGCTGCACCCAAACATACACTGACAGATGATTGGTCAGCTCCAGCTTCTGAACACACCTCGACTGCACACACACCTCGCCAAAGTCCACTAACAACGGACCTAATGAGGAAAGAGTGAAAATTTTAACTGTTTTTTTGACATGAAAAAATTCCTCTACACTTAAACAACTTGTAAACCTGATATGAAATTCTGATGCCATGATTATTTACACTATGATGACTAGATGTTTATGTTTTGATATAAGCAGCTTTCAGGTATGAGAAGAAAGAACAAGACACAAAAACACAGAACTAGTTGTTAGTGTTTTGTTGTATCTCACAGTTTGTACTCGTTCTATTATTACAAACAGTGATCTGAGCACTTCTGATTTGAATCTCCAACCTATGTCAACTTGGTAGAGCTCCTGAGGTGTCAGAGTCCTGGTGCAGTCTGCCACCTCCTGGCTGGTAGAGGGAACTGCATTCATCACCTCTGAAACCTACAATGAATGCAGGAGACAGACGGCAAAAAAAAAAAAAAGATTTCCCCTGACTTTTGCACTGAAATCTTAATGTGTGGTATTGTAATATTTCAGTTAATAATAACTTGTTTTCTCACCTGACTGTTGACCTGTTGAGTCATTTGGTTGCATTTGTTTCCTGGGGAAGCATATCTGTAGTTTGGCTTTGTTTCTGAGATCTTAATGGTCTCTATGTCACTGCTACAGAGTTTAGGGGGAACAAGCCCTTGAGAAGGAATAATCCCAATGTCCACTTCATGCTCCACTTTTTCTTGCTGTCTGACATCCAAAAAGAAACACAAATATTCAACTTTACGGGTCCATCTAATTCTGATTAACACGCAGAAGATTAGCATGTTTGAGATAGATGAGTTAGATATCATATGAAAATCTACCTCTCCTTGATGCTCAATAGTCGTGTTTGTCTGAGCTGTTCGATGAAGTCTGTATAAATCTGTCGATTTCGCTGCCTCTGCTCCTCCTCCTCCTCAGTGAGAGCATAGCTGGTGTCTACATAGCTGTAGCGGGGAACACCAGTAAAGATGGTCCTGAAGTGGATAGAGACAAGAAAGTTGTGGAAACACACAAAGTCTTAAATCTAGAAAACACATCCATCTGTCAAAAGCTAAATAAGAGGTGTGTATGTCATATTTTAGGGAGGATTTGCAAATTAGTTTTTTAAACATGATTCAAGTAACAAATTGAACTCTGTGCTGAACCTGTGACAGTGTGTGAACCTCTACCTGTACTGTCTGTGTGAAGAGGCTGGCCTGATGCTAGCGGCTCGGTCGTTAGGGAAAGCCAGGAATTCCTCACCCTCTGTGTTTTGACTCCTCTCCTTGCGATGTATGTGAAGCCGTGTGTTGTTGGTGCTGATGACAGCAGCACGCGCCATCACATGACACTGAGCCAGCTCACTGGACCGAGCATGAGGCTGTGATCCGGTTGGATTGGTCACTGCTGGAGTGATGCCTGCAGAGCAGCCAGTCAGAGCGGGACAGGTACATGTGTTAAACACAACTACTGAACAAGACCAGCATGTTAACCATCTAAATAATTACAGCCACTTAATGATCAAAGAAACACACATATGCTTCAAATACTTCAAGAGTGTTGCTTTTTCAGTATTCACCAGGATTAAGTTTGGGCTCAGCGTGTGTGGTCTCACTGTGGACGACAGCAGACAGGTGTAGAGTGACTGTTTGGAAGCTGCGAAGCTGAAGTTCAGTAACATCCGTGTTGTCTCTGCTCTGGTGAAGAACGTGACCTAAGACATCTAGTATCTGACGAACATGGAAGCTCCCCTGCTGCCGTGCAGTGAAAGACAAAACTACATCCTGGAGAAAGCAACGGAGAGAAATGAGTTTGCACATTCACTACTCTGCTTACATTTAAAATTACATAACTGAATCAATCACATCCTACCTGGCATTGTCCAGGGGCTATGGAGCCCAGGGAGGGCTTGGCGGTGAAATGGGCGACTTTGCGGAATTGGAAGTTGACGGGAAGTTGAGGGCAGACGTTCTGCAGCACACACAGCAGATCCACACACTGTCCCGTCACACAGGTTAGGAAATCAAATCTTTGAGGATTCGCTACCAGAGACACGGGAAGCCCAGAGCCTGTCACTCCCAGTTCAACACGGCTGTTACCTAAAGAAAAAACAAAGAAAAAAGATCAAATAAAATAAAAAGACAAAAATATCAGTGTGTCTACTTTAATTATAAGGGAATTAATCAATTAATCAATTAATGAAGTTACATGAACCAAAATGCTGGCTCCTCTGAGCTCATCTGGATTATGCTCTGCCACATGAGTGTGTGTGTGTGTTGTGTGTGCGTACCACTGCGGTGAGTGAAGCCGTGTCTGCTCCCCACTGACTCAAACAGCAGGAAAAGACAATAGTCTTGTCGGCTGGCTGAGTAATTACGCCTCTTCTTTTTAGTTCCACTGAAAGAGACAGGGTGTTGATTGTGAAGTGGATTATTTAAGATGACATATTTCCATAACAACACTAACAACATCCTCGTTAGTATAGTGGTGAGTATCCCCGCCTGTCACGCGGGAGACCGGGGTTCGATTCCCCGACGGGGAGTTGTAATTTTTTTCTCGTGCTCATGACATTTACCTTTATATTACTTCTATAGTATTTTTTACGGTGCAACGGTTCTATAGATATAACATTGCTACCTTGACAAGTACTAGTTATTTTAATATTAATGTTAAGACCACTGTGTCACTTTTTGACATAAAATACAGAAATTAAAAACATACTTTCATTGCTTTCAGACACATTTGGACACACATGGACACATGGAGACAAAGACACACAGAAAATTAACCTCTTGCAAATGGGGCTGAAGCAAACTGCTACAGTGGTTGTGTCATATGGTCCCAGTCGGCCCTGCTTCGGGACGCACGCCAAGACCCGAGAGACATCCTGACTTGCATGGCTGCACCTCTGCATTCTCTCCAGCAGGGCAGCGTCTGTGCTCTTTTGGAGATCTGTTCCCTGCACAGAAATCACAACTTGTTTCATTCCAGGACATCTGCAACTTATTTGAAATCAAATGTAATGCATTTTTACATATATATCAACCTGTTTGTACTATCAGCCCATTTAGCAGGTTTAGCAGCACCGACTTCTCCAACACTCACCACCTCAGTCCCAGCAGCAGTATCCTGGAGCAGGCAGACCCAATCACAGGCCTGGGGAGCAGTGTTTCTCAGAACCAGATTCTCCACACGGGATGTCCCGAAGTATACGGGTCCAAACCACAGACAGGAGAGTGGAGCCCCCTGTATAACAACACAGTGTTATGTTTTTAGAGACAGAAATGCTCACAAGTACATCTTGGACAGGGAAGGAAATAAAGATGAACATCAATTTCAAGAATCAATGGAGTATCATGTAGATATTTCAAGTACTAAATAAATTCTACTTGGACCACTGGATTACCTGCAGGTCAAAAACCTCAAGCCGCTGGTCCACCACCTCAGCCCTGATACTAAGAGCTACAGCAGAGCGATTCTGGAGTTTTATCCTGGGACAGAGAAAGTGAACGATGTGTTTTATAGTAAATAGTGTCCTTTATGTTTAAGTAGTTACGACTGTGTTATAAAGTCTGTCTTACAGAGCCTTCTCATCAATCTGCCTGGGTCCATCTGTGCACAGTTCAACTTTCAGCCACTGGGTGGTGCCAGCTGCAATGACTCCACTGCAGGGTGACAGTCTGACTGAGGAGTCTCCACTGTACTGCACCTGGAACATACCTTCAATACACACATGCACGCACACACACATTTATGCACATACATGTCAATTCTCATTGACTGACATTATTAAATAGTCCAAAATGCTAAATAAGATAACTGCAGACACCTTCATCTTCTTCTTCAACTGACAGCTGCTTTTCAGAAGCAAGGCATTTAGTACATAACAAATCTCACTATACTGAAGAAAATGTAAGTCCTGGTTCTTATTAACAGCACACCAGTCGCAAACGGAAATAAAAATTTCCCCCATGGATGAAGTCCAGAAAGAGATGCTGGATTTACCTGGTGCTGATCCTTGATTGGTTATAGGATGATGTTTGCTGATTAACTGACTGCTCGCATTAATACAACCAAAGTCTAGTACTGAGTCCATTAGGAGGGAACAAGCCCTGGGAAACCTAGAGGAGAAGATACAGTGGGACTGAGGTGTATTCATGAAAAACAAATGATTCACTCTCTCGTGGATAATATGTTCAGTACTGCTTACCCCCGCAATGGGATTTCAATGGTCTCCACATCATCTATATTGATCAGAAGGCAGTCTTTGACCGCCTCCTCTTCCTCTGGAGTGAACTGCAGCAAGCCACTTACAGACAGACCAGGGGCCACTGCCATGGATGCACTGGTTGCTGTGAACTTGAAAGACTTGCAGGGAATAAAAGAATAGAAAGTAAATAGAGGGAAACACACTTAAAAGATAGACACAAACGTACACATACATTTAAATGGCCAAATGTTAATATAGTCTAAAGACAGAGGGTGAATAAAAAAAACGATTTTTAAAGAAGCAGATAGGGCTCTTTAATAAAAGCTTGAAAACTCTTATCAACGGGATAAATAGACGAAATAATCCTGGTTAAATAATTATTAAACAAATAAATAATTTATACATGCTCTTTTTCACCAAAAATATTAACATAACTATGACCACAGACAGACAGAGACGATAGATAAACAGATATTATTGGATGTGGTAGAATTAAACCAAAAATGTTCATAATTTGAATAATTAAAGTTTGCCTCACTGCTAGCTTAATGTGTTTCTCCGCTAGCTAATTGTTAATTAGCTAACAAGCAATTTAGCTAGCTTAAACTCTAATTTACGTAGCTAACATTGCCGTTTTTTTATTCTTTAACTTTCGTACAACTGTTAAAAAACACCTCGGATATTTACTTTACCTTTAATTTGGGCTTTTCAATTATTATTTTCTTCGAAGTTTTGCCGACATTTGTTGCCGTGACGGTTGTCTTATAAACCTGCCCGACTTTCACATCGTTGAAGTCGATAAACGGTGGGTCAACTCGAACACAACTACCAGCCATGATATGACTTTATAGTTACTACTTATTTAAAGACGACGACGACGTTTCCTCTCAGTTACGTGTACACTAACTGCTTTAACTAACTAGTTTAGTCGACTAATTAACTCGCATACCGTTAGTCAACTTTACTGTTGCAACTCGAACGTTGACACTAACGTTGGAAACTGAACGGCTCAGGTGGTTTCTAGGCAACGGCTGCCGGAGTTGCGCTCGTTTTACAACCTTGCCCAGTCCAGGTGGGCGGAGCAGCTGTTGCCGCTGCACAGTAAACCGTGGTTTCTTGTTAACTTGAGTGGAATTTAATGTTGTTGATAGCATGGATGACAGGGCAGGTTATCATTATTACTCAATAGAACGGTTTGTTTTCTACAAACGAGCCATTTTTAAGTTGTCTCCGCCTCTTTCTCAGTGTTTTAGCTGTCGTTTTTTCCAAATAAAACGGTGGAACACCATAATTTTCTATATGGATAGATAAATCAATCTATAATGTGGATTTCTCAACAATTATACAGAAGGATAAACATACAGTATATGCATAGTTCAAGCTTATAAAATCAATACAAATGTGTAATTATCAATAAGGTTGATTAGAGTGATTTATTTCACCAGGGAAAAAAAAAAACAACTTTGTTCAATACATAATATGTTACAAAATATAATTTGATAGTTAGTCATACTAACATTATGTCACATAAAAAGACATTCCTAAAAAAAAAAAGAAAACAAAAACATCCCCAGAATTTCTGTGGATAGAAAGATATTAACATAAAATTTGAATGACAGGAATATTTTAGTTTTGTGTTTTACAGCAGGAGATTAATCCATTATAGTAATTTGCAAGGATTTCACAGATCAGCGCCAGGGCTCTCCCATATTTCATCATCATACACATTAGAGGTAGCTGTGATTTTATCTGCGACTTTCAAATCAAGGCTGCGGCAGTCGCTGGCAGTTGTCTCCTCACCATTTTGGACGAAATCCCCTGCCAGCTGCTCACCACTCGCTGAGTCCACACGAGGATCCTCAGATTGTTCTGAGAAAGCTTGTTCAGTATGTAAACCCTGGCCATGACAGTTTTGTGGCAAATGCTGGTTAATTGCTGCAGCTTTAGTTGTTTCCAAATCCTCCCGATTGCCACTTTCTGCTGCTGTGACACTTTGTGCTGAACTTCTCTCTCCATCAACCTTAGAGGCAGACTCTTGCTCTGATGGCCTTTTCTGCCTCTCTTCACGCTCTCCACTTGTGATAGCTGGCGTAGCCCTGATCCCCTCCTGGAGCTGAGGTCTGCTCTCCAGGCCAAAGAAGTTGTTGCGGACAACATAGCGCACACACTGCAGGAGCACATTCCTCTCATGGCGGACATCTGGGGCAAGTAACTAAACAGAAAAGAGGAAAACAGCTGAGAAGATGTATTGCTTAGATAATACTCATTTAAATATCATTTTCTTTTCCCAATGCAAAAATCAGGTGAAATATGCTTATATATGTATAATCGCAGATGTGTCCTTACCATCTCAAGTAGAGTAGGAGAATGTTTCTGGAGCGTATGCTGGTGTTTACCACCCCTTCCTCCTCCTCCTCCTCTGCCTCCTCTTCCCCCTCTTCCTCTTCTGTTGTTAGGTGTGTAAGAGGCAGAGTTAGTCTGGTGGGCTTTGTTTGTTTCTGGTCCCCGTGAAGAGATTTCCATGCCTCTTCCATTCTGGGAGCTGGGTGGTATTGTATGTAGGAGAACCTGGTTTTCTTTCACAAGGTCTTTGGCTTTCTGAATAGCGATGGCTGAAACACAAGGAATAGGATGATAGGAACACTGGAAGTTAGTGATGTAGACTTTAAAAAGGGGCAATATGTAAGTATCATTTTTCAGATGTCTATCAGAGATTTCACCTCTCCTCCTCTGCTTTTACTTTTAATAGATTAAGTATATTTACCGGATACTGTACTTTTACTTCAGCAGGATTTTGAATGCAGGGCTTTTACTTGTAAAGGAGTATTTTTACATTGTTGTATTGATGCTTATGTTTATGTAAAAGATCTGAGGTCTTCTTCCACCACTGATGACATGTCTCCACTGCCACATTTCACTCCCCCACTGACACACACCACCGCTGCATGCAAGACAAACACTCACCCTCTGGTTCTTCATCACTCTCACTCATAGAGCCGTAGTTTGCCACCAAGGAGCCCAGAGCTGAGCTCATCTGTTTAGGAGCCACAACCAGGCCACCGGCCTTGGGCTGAGCAGCTGGATCCTCTCTGTCAGAATCTGGTGGAACATTAAAAAAAGAATTGAAATACACAGTTGTCTGTGGAGTCTGTGGGTCAAAGACTTTGTGTTTTTAAGGCTGTATCTCCCACACAGCTCTTTCTACATGGATTGAAACGTTCTCAAATTAATACTGAAACTTGGCACTTAAATGCAGTAATCATTATTTTATTTTTGAAGTTGAATACGCTGAGACATAGATCCTGAAGAATTGAAGAACTGATTGTTGATAAAATACAGACAATATCAAACTTACAGCAGCTTCAATTAAACTAATGATGAAGACAATGACGCCCAAAATAAAATGATGGATGTGACGATGTACATCAGCTGACATATTTTAAATGATTCAATCCCTGCCTTTCATGTGGGACATGGTCTTGTTTAAATCCTTTTCCGTGTCGTCACCACACGGGTCACTCACCGTGGTCGCTGCTGGCCAGTGCTCCCAGTGGATCCACGTCCCTGCAGGTCTGGGAGAGTGGTGGAGGTCTCTGTGTAGCGCTGCTGTGCAATGAGTTTGGTCCTCGAGAGTGTCGATCCTGGAACCCTCTGTTCCCCCAACCGCGACCTCGCCCCCGTCCTCGTCCCCGTCCTCTGCCTCTCATTCGGCTGTGAATAAAATAAAGGATTAGATTTAGATACAATCACTTCAGGCCTCATGTCACAGTAAATAAGGGCAAATAAATTCTTGTTTGTGGTTGCAATGAAAAAATATTTACACATCAAATTTGTACATTTACCCAAACTGAGCTGTCTCTAGAACGCCGCCCGTCTCCTCCCGCACCTCCATCACTTTTCTCTTCTTTTCCATATTCTGAAGTGTCGGATAGTTCCTGGAAATATTAATGAAGTCGTTACATAACATCTCACGTCTATGTAAAACAAAGATAATATGGATCATCTTACGATATAAAGTCATTAGTAGTTCAGATACTGACTTGCGCCTCTCCTCTCTCCATTTTGCAATCTCATCCGCTGTGTCCAGCTTGATTCTTTTTGCTCCTGGTGCATGGTTCTGTTGTCGGGGTATAAAACATGGGTGTGAGCAGATGACAACAGTGGGAGTCTTAGACATTGATACTTCAGCACTGACACAATGTTGTTTCACTTACATTTTTCCAGTGGATGCTGACTATTTTTTCATGAGCTGTGAAGCTGCAGTCAGGCACAGAGCACTGCGTGAGAGAGTTGATTGAAGCAGTCAGGAAGATGTGAAGATTCATCATCATCATCATCATCATACACAACATGGTCACAGTGGAGCTAAATATACTGCATCGGTTGTGATAAATTACCTTGACATGTTGAGACATGTGCTCATCATACTTCTCCTGGTTTTTGAAACCCCGGTCACAGGTGTCACAATAATGGGAATACTCTGGTTCTTTCTTATTTCTCTGCTGTGGGTTAAAGACAGAGCAGGTCACCACTGAGCGTACTGCAGCTCTATGACAACATCCTACCAATGCATGGACAGAATTTCATCTGACCTTTTTTCCATGGTTGCTGAGGGGCCCGTGATTCTGTCTCCCACCCTGATGCCATTCACGACCAAAGTTTTGACCTGAGGACATGACAGAAGTTAGAGGCATGACAGCGTTCTTCACAGAAACATTTACAATGAGGAGCAACTTTTAAGTCCTGGAATATCCTGGAGTCACTCTTGGAGTTTGACCACCATCAACAGACAAGACTATTGTATGGAATATTCACCGTATGGACGTTTAGGTCCATGGTTTCCACGACCTGGAGGGAAACCAAACGCTGGCGCTGCCCCGTGATGCCAGCCCGCCTGGGCTCTGTAGTCCCAGCTGGGCTCGGAGGGCGTCTCGCACCAGCTCCACATGTTGGGGTGGAAGCTGCTGGAGCTGGGCTGCTGCTGCTGGTGCTGCTGGTGCTTTTGGTGCTGCTGGAAGGGCTGAATGGTGTTGGGGGGAGGACAGCCGAAGTCCGGTGAAGGATAATGTCCGGGTTCATTCATTCTTCGAAGCCGTCCTTCACGTCGACAGTTTATCTAAAGTAAATCTAGGGTTTCTCTCGATGCTGTTCTCACATGTGCTTGTTTTGCTCTAGTCTATACATACGTACGTCACTTCCGCGAGAACAGGAAGAACATAAAAGAAACGAAAAAAGCCAAAATAGAAAATATATTAAATGTAGTTTTCAATAAAGTCATGACATTTCTGTAGAAAGTGTACATAACGTGCTCAACTACAACTTTGTCTTCTCTGTGATTTTACTAAAGGTGTCGTTTTTAAAAGCCGGCAGTTTTGCGATAACGTCTCGCGAGATTTAATGTAAAGCTCCACTTTGGTTGCCAGATTGAGGGGAAAAACCGCGAGGAAAATATTTACGCCCGAATATAAATGTCAGTAAGGTCCAGCTGCGGCCTGATGAGTAGTGAATAACAAAACCACTACATAAACCCTTTATGTACATATAAGGTGTCATAAACTAGAAGCCATTTGTTTACATCATACTTAAACTCTGTGTTGCTTTTTTTTTTTTTTGTAAATAAACATACATTTCAAATGTTACAAACATTATCGAAACACAAACAACATTGATAAGATATTAACTATTTTGGTAAACAAGAAAAAAAATATGTGGCGTGTCTTTAACCAGCTGAAATATCAATACTATCATAACTTTATGTCTGATAACGGGTGATGTCAGGTCAACGGACCTGGCAACCCAGCAGTTTCCTGCTGCTCTCTCTCGCCGCGTGCGTCAGACAGAGTGAGAGAAGAAGCGTGGTGAGTTTGAGAGAGACGTGATCGCTCCCTACGTAGAGACAACTTAAACTTTACCAGATAACCGAGCCGCTGCAAAAATGCTCGTGTTATTTGAGACCGCCGCTGGTTATGCGATATTCAAGGTATGTTTTCAGTTTTTGTTTCTTGCCATTCAAAGTTAATTTTACGCAGGAGCTACTTGAGCTAGCTTGGTTTAGCCTCGATGCTAGCTACCCACAGCTCATGGTAATTCACCAGTATGGAACATTACTGGAAATTAGCAAAGTGAAAAAAATGTGGTCTTTTAATGTCTATTTAAGTAGATGAATGTGCAAATATGAGTTGTTTTGATCGTACGAGTGTTTTTGCTAAGATTAAGGTTAAGGTGAAGTTAGCAGTCTGTAGGCCTTGTAACCACGTGTGCACAGTGAACTGACTACTTCTCACAGCATGATAGTCACACGTGGAAATATAGTAGTTGATGGTGATACTGTGACATGATTATCACTATACGTGATCACTGTATATAAGAAATCCTATTTTTCTAGTGTGTTAAGACATTTAACTATCATTGTTGGATGTGTGCAGCCCGTCAGTGCTGATCCAACCTTTTTTAATGCATGACAACTAATTTTAAGTGTTTTGTTATATTTAAGGTCCTCGATGAATCCAAGCTGCAACAGGTCGACAGCCTGTACAAGGAGTTTGAAACTCCTGAAAAGGCGAACAAGATGTAAGTGTTAATGTGGCATTCAGTCACTCAGAGAAGCTGGTGCTTTATATGTTATCAGCAAGTTGTTGCTGATGCACAGTGGATATAATTTGACCTCACTTTTTATTTTATTTCCCCCCTTACCAGTGTGAAGCTGAAGCACTTTGAGAAGTTTCAGGACACAACAGAGGCCTTAGCAGGTAATGACATGTCTTTGTACACAAGTCGACTCCTGAGATCTGTGGTCTGTGATGTGTTTCTGTGTCTGATTAAAACATGAGGCATTTAACAGAATTCGTCACTACCACTGAGACCACACAGTTTCATATCAGCAGGTAGTTTAAGGTAGTTGTGACATTTATAACTATGACTTCAAACAGAATCTAGATTATATGGTAGATATTAGATTGACAGTGTTCTTTGTTTTGCATCAGTTTATGTGATGGACTGTTCTTAACTTCTGCCTCTCAGCTGCCACTGCCCTTGTTGAGGGAAAAATTGGCAAGAGTTTGAAGAAAGCGCTGAAGAAGGTCGTTGCCAAGGAGGCTCATGAGCAGCTGGCGATCAGTGATGCAAAACTCGGCGGAGTTATCAAAGTAAGTGACCCATCTTGTGTATGATCAACCTTCAGTGTCTAGGCATCGTTTGCGAGAGCTACGTCTCTAATGAGCTCTGGTTTTTACAGGAAAAGCTGGACCTGAGCTGTGTCCACAACACCGCTGTGGCTGAACTGATGAGATGCATCAGGAGCCAGATGGAGAGTCTCATCACTGGACTTCCACCCAGGGAGATCAGCGCCATGTCGTTGGGGTTGGCTCACAGGTGGGCACATAGATATAGTGCTGTCTGAACACGTCTGCTGCCTGTGATTACACTTGCTGTCTGAATCTTCCCTGTAGATTTCTCTCAGCATTCGTCACTACCACTGAGGCAACAGCGTAACTTGATGTAGGGCAACTGTAAATTATTAGTGTGAAGTGACTCACTAATGTCTTTTTTTTCCCCTGTTTCTCTAGTTTATCACGCTACAAGCTGAAGTTCAGTCCAGACAAGGTGGACACTATGATTGTGCAGGCCATTTGTAAGTTGTTTTTTCTTTTCATTTATGTGGGAAGATTAATTTCACAATGAAGTCATTTGACAAATATTTTCTTGATTGTATGGTTCATAAAATATTAATTTAATAGATATTTGTGCTTTTAAAAAGACTCTAAAATTATTAATTGCTTCACCTATAGTGATGACTGAGGTCTGCTGTCGTGCATGTGAATACGTAGTCTGATTTTAACTGTCCTGTGTCTTCAGCTCTTCTGGACGACCTGGACAAGGAGCTCAACAACTACATTATGCGCTGCAGGGAGTGGTACGGCTGGCACTTCCCTGAGCTCGGAAAAGTCGTCACAGACAACTTGGCTTACTGCAAAACCGTCCGCAAGATTGGTAAAAATAAATCTCATTGATTTAGGGCTGCACTTCCACAATATTAGGAGACTTTCAAGAGACAGTAATAACAAGTGGTCAAAAGAGAGTCTGACTTTAAGTACCTATTATGGGTCCTACATTTCCCATAATGCAACGCCAAGTTAACATTCCTGATTGGCTAAAAGTGTTTTTTGTGTGTCTCAAGGTGACCGCACGAACGTGTCCAGCTCTGATCTGTCAGACCTCCTCCCAGAGGAAATCGAGGCGGAGGTCAAACTGGCCGCTGAGATCTCCATGGGAACAGAAGTGTCGGAGCAGGACATCGGCAACATCAGGCACCTGTGTGATCAGGTATGCGCCTCTCGTTACATGTTCAGACCGCTTTTCATTGCACCGCCGGAGAGATCGTGTGACAGTGGTGATGATGTTGACACTTGTCTTTATCCTGAAACAACTTATGTGGGTTTTCAGTCACTACCTCATCTGAACAGTCACGTGCCGGGACTCCTGTCTGTAACTAGTTATCTGATTGTTTATCTTCTTGCATTTGTAATTCAACGTGTTCCTCCGTTTTCCTCCCACAGGTGATTGAGATTACAGACTACCGCGCTCAGCTCTACGACTACCTGAAGAACCGAATGATGGCGATCGCCCCCAACCTGACAGTAATGGTGGGCGAGCTGGTCGGCGCCCGTCTCATCTCACATGCCGGTAAGTCCTGAAAAAGTAACCGTGTGAAAACCGACCGAGCGGTGATGATGACGACATTACGTCACTTTCCTGAAGACGACTGATGGTTTTAAGTCACTACCTCATCTGAGCTCGTATCAGACGTTCTCAACGGGCGGGTTCTGGTGAGAACATCAGGTTCACGCGTCTTCTGTTCACTCCGTCTCTAAGGTTCTCTCCTGAATCTGGCGAAGCATCCAGCCTCCACAGTGCAGATCCTTGGCGCAGAAAAGGCTCTGTTTAGAGCCCTGAAGACCCGCAAAGACACGCCCAAGTACGGTCTCATATACCACGCCTCTCTAGTGGGCCAGACCACTGCCAAGAACAAGGGCAAGGTGAGTTTAAAGCGCTTTTTTACAGTCGACTTTCTTCAATAAACGTGTCTGCAATAAACTCATAAGCTCAGTCAGTGCACACCTTCAGTAAAGACCTGCAGTCCGATGGTCAGATAATAAGCACGGCTCTTGTTTTGGGATCAGATCTCCAGGATGCTGGCAGCTAAAGCGTCCCTGGCTATTCGCTATGACGCCCTGGGAGAGGACACGAACGCAGAAATGGGAGCAGAGAACCGGGCCAAGCTGGAGGCCAGGCTGCGGCAGCTGGAGGAGAAGGGAGTAAGTACAGCGACACAAGAAATAACATTTAACATTCCAGGATCGTAAGTAATATCTAATGTAATCTACTTTTCTTTGTCTTTGTTTTAGATCCGAAGAATCAGCGGAACGGGCAAAGCAATGGCGAAGTCGGACAAATACCAGCACAAGAGGTGAGTCGTCACCAACGGCTCCTTTCCAAAGATGAAACATTTCCACGTTTATACAAAAGGTGTTAAATACCTTCGTTTTTTCTTTACAGTGAAGTAAGAATGTACGATCCATCTGGCGATTCAACTATTCCCTCCACCTCAAAGAAAAGGAAGTTTGAGGAGGTAGAGGAGGAGGAGGAGGAGGAAGAGCCTGTAACGCCCGTGGTCAAAATGAAAAAGCCCAAAAAGGAACCAGTAACAGAAGGTGGGTGAATCTGGAGAGAACCCGATGCTTTGTCTTCATATCTGCACTGGGGGCTCATGATATTCAAGGTTGTGTCTCCATGTTTGTTTTGTTTTTTTTAGAGGAAGAAGCGGAAACATCAGCAGCAGCGGAGGAAACTCCCAAGAAGAAAAAGAAGAAGAAGAAGGACAAGAAAGCAGATGATGAAGCTGAGGAACCTAAGGAGGAAGAGGAGGAGCTAGCAGTAACAGAGGTGGGAACATCATTTTGAAGATGGTTAAATCAAGCGATTGCCACTGTTTTTATTCAGTATTTCTTTAACCGCTCACCTTTTTTCTCCCTCCAGTCTTCGGAAAAGAAGAAAAAGAAGAAGAAAAAGAAGGTAAAGGAAGAGGAAGAAGACGACGACTGAAAAGAGAGCAGTGTGTGCGTGTGTGTATATATTTTCTTTTAGTTTTTATGTCATTTTAGTTTTATGTTTTACGCATTTACATCTATTAAGGGTAATACTGCATTGTCTGTTTGTTGACATCAGAAAAAGACTTCCTTGTTTAAGGACAAAAAAATTATAATTGGCTCACGTTTTATAACTGAGGTGTATTACCAGTCATGAAATGAATGAATAATGTAAATCTTATTTTTTTTTTTTTTTTTTTTTTTAAGATGTTTAATGCGTTTGTAACCCATGTTCCTGCTTTGACAGAGTTTATGTTGATCTTTATTTGTGAACACATCTGTATCAGACATGTATCAAAATCAATGTACAGCAATGAATTGATGACATTTCCCAGTTCTCTTGTGACTGATCTTTCTATAGTCGGAGACTGTGAACATCCGCCCTGGTGAAATAAACATTTTTTTGCTTAATGTTGTGGTTTGATTGAATACACTGTCATTTTATTATCAAATCTTAATCTTAATCTTAAATCTTCATCTAACTGTTGACAATGATGCCTCATTACATTTACAAAGGGAGACTATATAACTTTAAAGAGGCAATAACATATAATGGACAAATCAATAAAGAAAAATAGAAATATGCACCTTTCAAGCACTATTGTAAGTGTAACTAATTTTAACAACTCCAACGATGGAAATTTGTGCATCATTACTACCTTCACATTATCTCGTGTCATGCATAGAAATCTCTGGCTTCAAGAAAATATACTAATGTAGTGGTTCCCAACCTGTGGGTCATGAAGATAATGCAAGTGGGCTGACAAATCATTTGCAAAAACAATTTTGGTGAAAAAAGGTTAATTTTTAAAAATAAAGATAAAAATGCAAATAATGTTTTTAGATATTTTAAATTGAAATGAACTTAAAAAATGTTGATTTTTTTTTTTTAAATATTAAGGCTTATCACTGTGATAAGCCACTGTGGAGCTTCCTACATGTTTCCCCTGCTTTCAGTTCAGTCCAGTTATTAAAATAAAACAAAATAAAAACTGAGAAAACATTATTTGGCCTCCATTTTGTCACAGAGTCAGGTGTAGGGTCATTTTTTTGATTTTCAAGTGGGCTGTGGGTTGGAAACAGCTGAGAACTGCTGCACTATTGGCTTAAAAAGATAATTTAAAACGTTATACACATAATTAAAATCCTGTTTGAACACAAAACCCTTTACTCAACTCGTTTTGGTTTCTTACAGGTTCATTGAAAAGAGGAAAAGAGGCCAAAGGTGAAATCAGACTGTTAACACGGCCAGGCATTACTAGACGAGCACCGGCTCGCTGCAGTAAATCATCGATCGACTTCATCCGTGATCGACTGAGATGCCTTGCTCCGTACCACATGGCGTGACTGCACGACAAGGAGCAGAGTGAAGTCGTTCCTACCTTTACTACAGCCGGCGGCCTGATAGAGAAACACACGAGTCAGAACAATGTCTCAGTTACAGGCGAGGTTCTTCACTGAGAACAAAAGGTGAGCTCCGAGATTTTCCTTTTTCTTTTTAACGGAACAGAAAAGTAAAAACGTCAGGAGCGGCTAGCCGGCTGGCTAACTAGCTTTAACTTACAGTAAACAGTAGCGTTGTTATGAGACATCACTCTGCTTGTTCTCCCCCTTCATTATCAAAGATATGACTGACTGCTTTCCTCATGTGAAGATTATATTTTATACTGCGACTCATTTGGTAAATTAATCCATTAAATGTGGTTTCAATATGTTTGTAGGTATGTTGTAGATGATGTTCCCTTCTCCATCCCAGCTGGCTCTGAAGTGGAGGACCTCAGCAATGTTATCAACAAGCTACTGTTGGCTAAAGATGGTAAAATAATCTTTATTTATACTTGTAAATGTTTAACTTTTTCTGCCACACAATTCGCCAGCTGTTAAAACTGCTCATCCCTTTTTTCTGTGGAAACATATTGTCAAAACATAACATCAGGTTTTTAGTGTTGTGACATTTCTTTAAAGATATATTTTATTTATTTTTAAACGTGCAGTCCAATGCATAAAGTTTTACTAATATTAGTCTTTGCTTAAGTAGTTGTCTTCCAGGATTTTTGTAGTTGTCTGTTATGCAAAGCAAAGCTAAAGTCTCTGAATACGTATGTGCTTTCCTGTTGTTTCTGCTGAGTCAAAATTAAATCAAAAGCATCACAAAATCTCAGTACTTATTTTTATTATTATTTTTCTTGTTTTCCACAGCGTCCCACAGTAAAGTGGAGTTCGACTTCCTGGTCAGGGGTCAGTTCCTGCGATCGTCGCTGTCCTTTCACATGGATACAGAAGGCATATCAACGGTATGACCGACCTGAGTGTCTGCTTTCTGTGTTTTGTCACTAATATACAAACGGCAGCATAACAACTGAAGTGTGTGTGTGTGTGTTTATGTTTCAGGAAGATGTGGTGGAGATCGAGTATGTGGAGCGAATCACAGCTCCAGAGCCTGAGGAGTGTATGATGCATGATGACTGGATCAGCGCCGTAGATGCAGATTCTGAATGGTAAGATGACGGATGTCACTGGATGTATTTTGATAGTTTGGTTTGTGTCCATTTGTTAT
The DNA here is from genome assembly GCF_002814215.2 of Seriola lalandi dorsalis. Taxonomy (NCBI): domain Eukaryota; kingdom Metazoa; phylum Chordata; class Actinopteri; order Carangiformes; family Carangidae; genus Seriola; species Seriola lalandi. The sequence continues at coordinate 506,029 of NW_019525451.1, forward strand.
TATCTAATATCAGTGTCTGTGTGACGGAAACATGATGCAGTTTTAGTTTCATTGTGAATCGGAAATACACTACAGTCACAACACTGTTGTATTTTCGTGCAGGATCCTGACAGGGTCTTATGACAAGACGGCCAGGATCTGGTCCACGGAGGGCAAGGCGGTGATGACGGTGGCGGGACACACAGATGTAGTCAAAGATGTAGCCTGGGTTAAAAGAGGTGAGCAGGACAGAGTGGAGGACATTCGCTCTGTTGTTAATAATCACAACCTTTCTAAATATAAGTTCTCTGTGGATGTTCTCTCTGCAGACGGTCTGACGTCGGTGCTTCTGACGGCCTCTCTGGACCAAACCGTCCTGATGTGGGAGTGGAACTCTGAGAGGAACAAGGTGAAAGCCAGACACTGCTGTCGGGGACACACGGGGAGCGTCGACACTGTTGCCACAGACCCCACCGGCTCGAAGGTAAAGCTGGAGCGCAGAGAAAAACAGTCAGACAAAAACAGGCTTCGATTTACGTGTCTAATGTTTCTGTTGCTCCTTTTCAGTTCTGCAGTGGCTCCTGGGACAAAATGTTGAAAATCTGGTCCGCAGGTATGTGCCCAGAAAGATCGAACGACTGTTAAACGTTACTGAACAAATCTCTGTCAAGTGAGTGACAACCTCTTCCTCCGCTGTCAGTCCCCACAGATGAGGCAGACGAGGTGGAAGAAACTGCTGACAGACCGAGGAAGAAACAGAAGACTCAACAGCTGGGCCTGACCAGGGTGAGTGCAGACTCTGACCTCGCAATGATTAAAAACAGATATAAATTGATGTTAAAGCTCCATATTTTACACTCTTCCTGTGTTTTATTTCAAGTGTTGATCCGTAAGATCAGTGTAGTTTTACGTCTCCTTGATACTTTCACAGTTTTAATATAGAACCTAGACCTTTAAACATGCTGATGATACATGTGAAGGGATGTTCTAATGTTCTCACGCTGACGCAGACTCCCCTGATGACGTTGTCCGGGCACAATGAGGCGGTGTCCTCTGTCCTCTGGTGCGACAGTGAGGAAGTCTGCAGTGCATCCTGGGACCACACCATCCGTGTGTGGGACGTTGAGACTGGAGGAATGAAGACAACGCTGGTGAGAGAGACTGCCAAAGAAACAGTGACGACACATTGCAGAGGGTCAAAGCTCCGCTGATTCAGACCGAATGATTTTTACGCCTCTGCGCCGGCGACCGCTGACGTGCTCATATCAGCCGCTGTTTGTTCTTACCAAGGGTGTAACGATTCTCTCTCTGGTGTATTAATACCACTCTGTGCGTAGTATTTAAAAACGTTTTCTAGGCTACATATAATTTGGAAAGCCTGATGAACAATTTCATGATAATGTGATTTTGCTAAGTGTCCAACACTATTGCTTCAGCAGAAAGGTTTAGTAGATAAAAACATATAAAACAAAAGGTTGGTTGAAGCAGTTAAAACAGTGAGTGCTCACTGTATCCTCCTAATTTAATAGAAGCAGTGATCGTCACAGCTGTTTGTTAAAATGCTTTAGTGAAAATGTCACTCTTTATTTGGCAGTTCCCGTCATAGGCTGAAGTTTTTTGTCCTTTCCACAGACGGGCAGTAAAGTGTTCAACTGCATTTCCTACTCACCTCTGTGTCGACGCCTGGCCTCAGGCAGCACCGACAGACACATCAGACTGTGGGACCCTCGCACCAAAGGTACCACTCTCCTCGAAACACCACACACTTCCTCTTCCTGTCAAACATCATCCAACAGCGTGGTTATAAATACCTCCTCTCTTCTCCAGACGGGTCACTGGTGCTGCTGTCTCTAACCTCGCATACTGGCTGGGTCACCGCCGTCAAGTGGGCGCCTTCACATGAACACCAGCTGGTCTCCGGTTCCCTTGACAACCTTGTCAAACTGTGGGACACCAGAAGGTCTGTGCAGAACATAATCCACTGTGGACTTTGTTGAATTTCTGTTCTAAACACTGATCAGAAACATATTCCTGTTGGAATTAATTTATTTCTTTTAGTTGGTTTACTCCATGAATCTCCCACTTATCTGGTGTTTCTGCCACGTCAAGACAATTTGATTCACTTCATTTCCAGTAGCTAATGAGAGCAATGAGCTGGATCATTATCAACACAGTGTTCACTGTGTGAGACGGACGTCCTGTTCATTCCACACATCTGAGAGTAAACAGCTGACTGCCAGTGACGCGTCTGTCTGGAACAAGCTTCCTGTCTTTGTCAGAATAAAATACTGTGTGTTTATAAAACGATACTTCAAACCGCACCTCGACACTCAGGTGGAATCTCTTGTTTTTTGAGTCTCTTGAATCCGTTAAACTTTAGTGTGATAGGTTTGTTTGTTAAAGGCATCCACTGAGTAAATTTAACACATGCATGTTGTTATATTGTCTTCCAGCTGTAAGGCCCCTCTGTATGACGTGGCGGCCCACGAGGACAAAGTGTTTTGTTTGGACTGGACAGAAAGCGGGGTAAGACACTCCAGCTGTTCTCCTCAAAGACTTCAACTCGTCACGTGAAATCAGTGTATATAACTTCACTTCCTGTCTCTGTCGTCTCTTTGTGTTTCCAGCTGATGTTGAGTGGAGGAGCAGATAGCAAGCTGTACACCTACAGATACTCAGCCTGTCGGACAGATGTGGGGGCGTAGGCCAGGAGTTCACATGGACTGCAGAGCCATCACCACGGACATAAGAATGGACAGACACACAACATCAGTGACAATTAGATGAAGGCAGCAGTGATTTAGTATTTTGTACTGTACAAACTTTGCTCGCTTTATTCTTTTGCTGTCCTGGTTGTTTTAACCCCCTCAGTTTATACACATATTTTCTTACGGGTTGTCTTTGTTTTCCTGTAACCCAAAAAAAAACAAAACAAAAACAAATTATAAATTCATTTTGTCTCCTAAAATGTTGTCTGTCTCTTGAACTTTATTTTTGTGATATTTTGATAGTGGTTCTTAGTTTATAACCTTGTGTTTGTCATATACCTTCACCAAGCTCTTTATGAGAAACACCTGTACACCTGCTAATTCATGCAATTATAATTCAATAATGTGGTCTCCTGCTGGGATTTTTCTTTTTTCTTTACTTTAATTAAACATCCAAAGACCAGTTACATCATTCAAAATGTCTTGTCTATTCACTGTTTTGACAGTGGTGTGATTTTAAACCAGTTACAATTTTTAACTGGTTTTCCTTATCAACTTCCTCATGTTTAAGGACAACAAAAGCAAAAAAAAAAAAACTGTTGTCTGGTAAATAACTGGAGACTTTATTTCTCCTCAAACAGGTTTGACCAGAGATGTGATGAAACTAAGAGCTCTCACTCTGCACGGTCATAACATACTACCATTTCAAAGTAAATAGAGTCTCTACGGAAGCCTACAAAGGAGTATAAGCGCCATGGATGAGAAAAAAAAAATTAATCATGCACTTCGAGAAAAAAAGGAGAAATATTGATATTAAAGTTTAAAAGATCTCACGCCAAAGTATCCCATAATTTAAATGCTAATTTTATCTCATAATTGTGACTTTCTTGCATAAGAGTCCGCTTAATCGGTAAAAATAAAATAATAAATAATAATGAATTTAACAATTGGGAACGTAAACTGTCGTGGAAATCGACAACCTGCCTTCACAGAAGAGTCAGGGTGAAAAAGTATCTCGTTATTCGTTGAAGTGGCGCATCTTCTCCACAGACGATCTTTGGCGTGACCTCAGCAGCAGCGACCCCGCGTGGTCAAACAGCGACACAGCTACTTTGCATATCCTGTTTCTCTGACTCAGATGATGGTGATGGCTGTCGGGAGAGGAGGCTAACCGACCTGCGCCGCATAGATGCTCGGACTGCTGGACGAAACTAAAAGCGAGGTAAAGTTAAAACGGCTGTTTTAATTAAACATCTCACTATAACAAAGGAGTCGTTGTGTCTCTTGTAAAGTGAAGACATTTCGCGGGTTTGGCAACGACACCCGCTGCTAGCTGAACTGCTGCTAGCTCACAAGCTCCTTCACATTTTCTGGCAGCTTTTTTTTCGACTTACTGTTACGTTTGTTTAAATTTTAATACCGCGTTGTTAATTAATTCCACAATACTGATAAAAGCCACAATGAGTTTTTTCTTTCTTTCTTTCTTTCTGCGCCTTGGTTGTAACTGAACACCTGCTCGACAGCCAGCTGGCTCCCAGTTCTCCACTCCTCCTTAAGTCGCAGGTGTTTGATCCCAGCTGCAACAACCATATTAGATTAGGTTTTTTAGCCTTTAGCTGCCATGAGTTTTTGTCCAGCCACAGATAACCTGTGATAACGGTGTATAAGTCGATTATAACTCACCGGAGGAACAGCTGTCAGCTCGGTTTTCATGTTGGATGATGCCTCGTATCTCAGCAGAATTCAACAGGAAACGAGCAGCAGTCACTTCATTCATTGAGAGTATGTCTCTCATTGTCAGTCAGTTTATATAAAATCTTATCTAACAAGGAAAAATATGAATCCTAATGGACTTACACATTATTTTACAAGTATTTATTCCCACTCTTCCTCTGTCTTAATATCTGTTCTTTTTTTTGTCAAAACAGAAACAAGCAAATATCCAATGATGGACGGGTATGTGTGAATTTCATATTTAACCACATCACTGTTAAACTGCAGCTATTATTATGATATGAAGCATTGTTGTTATAAGCAGCAGTACACATCCAGGTATAAAACCTGGACTGCTGCTCTGTCACCAGGTTTGCGGGGGACATGCTGAGCGACAGCTCGGTGATGGCTCGCATGCAGAAGAAGTTCTGGAAGACCAAGCAGGTCCTCATCAAAGCCACGGGCAAGAAGGAGGACGAGTATGTGGTGGCGTCAGACGCTGACCTGGACGCCAAGCTCGAGGTAGGTAGAAATTTAAACCTTCAGGGTTTTTGGCTACAGCACAAACTGAGTTACCTCTGACTCCACCAATGTTTATACTAACACAATTATATTTCACTGGACAGTCTTGTAAATGCTCCATCTGATTATGTTTATTACTGTATCCTGTAAAGACTCACCACTACCTTTTATTACATATTGTTTTTTTCTACCAGTGGTCGCCATTTCCTAAGCACTAGATCTTTTCCAGGGAGCCATGTTTGGTTTCTCTTCTGTAATTCCAAAAACTGCAGGAGCGTTACTCTCTGCCAAAACCATCATTAAAAAGCACAACAGCAAACCAGAAATGGTGCTAAATGAACAGTTTTTTCCCAGGACTTTTCTCTTATGAGTTATTGTGGAGCTTGTAAAATCTAAACCTTTTGCAGCTGTGTGATTTGTGTATAAGTGAATTGTTGCCTGCAGAGACCGTGCGCTCTCGCCCATGCTCTCTTTACTTTACATTCAGAGGTTTTAATAATCAGTCATTGGTAAAACGTCACTGACTAATTGTTGGTTCAGTCGGTACAGACTCATGTTGAGCAGCCAGACTTGGTTTATTAAAGATTGTACTGGAGATCTTAATGTCCTAAATGTGCTGGTGTCAAATATGACGCATGAGACGTCTGGAATATTTCCATTTGATGTAACGGTGTTGCCATAAAAGCCGTAGTTTGAACATCATATATCTTCAGTAAATGAATCTTGTGTAGTTGATGTGCTTATAGACAAAAAAAAGGGGGGGAAACTGGGTTTAAATGATTTGACAAAACTGTTTTAGCTACAGAGAAGAAAACAAATATAGTTAGTGCACATTATGCTGAGCCATAATGGGATTCATCATTTTCTACCCTCAGAGTTTGAGTCATACACCCCAGTTTCTACCGTCCATCTCTGCAGCGTGTGCTTCTAAAAATAAAATGAAGCTTGTGGGAAGTTTTGGAAAGGAGCACACATTGTATAGCTGCTCAGTTAACACAAAGACGCTCAGAACATCTACACTGTGTCCTTTGTTTGCAGAGCTATTTTCTTGCTCTGTAGTTTTAACAGTTCTAATTATGCAGAGATGTGAACAGTGAGTCGGCAGAGTCCAGCACGTCATTCCTCACCTGTGCTACAGCTCGGAGGGGACAGTTTGGATTGGCTGAAACCCGGCTGGCCTTGTGGTTATGACGGGCCGTCTGGCTGCGTGGTCCTGTGAGACGGTGACGTGGTGGAGATTCACCGTGAGGCTGTTGTTTGCTCTGAAACCAGATCGGGCCTCTCCTGTCGTCCTGCTCTCACTGTCCCTCGACTCAGCCGCCGTGAGACACAAGCAGAATGAACAAACAGGGGAAAGTGTTGAAGGACAAAAAAAGAAAGACCAGAAGAAATTGAGACAGATTTTCTTTTTTGTACAGCAGCTTTTTGCTTTCCTCTGCTTCCTTCACAAACTTCACCTCGAGTGTGAGCCCTCTGTGATCCGGCAGAGCTCAGATATCACCAGGACAGATTAGATTTGGAGCCGTGCAGCTACAGGGTTTTTATGCGCTCGGTATCTCAGCGTTGCCTCGCTGCGTTTTCAGATTTCATCTCAGCTGCTTTTATTCTGGAACCCGAGGGTTTCTTGAATGAAACATCAGATTAGATTTATTCAGTATTTATCTTTTGAAAGACATTGTGTAATGCAGAATTTGATTTATTTTGCCTTTGTTTTGTTTTGGTTTCTTGTTTAGTTATTCTTTAATATTTTATTCAGGTTGTCAAGCCTGATTGATTTTATAATGTTATCTGGTTTGTTTGATAGATATAAAACACAGACCATATCCATGAAGTCGATTATTCTCAGCCATCAGCAAAGAACTTAGTTAAAAATCAAGGAACGCCAATAGTTTATTAGTAAGAATAAATCTAGCTCTCTCTAAATGCAAAATGCAGTTTCAGAGTTTATAACTTTAATTTTCATTGTCTTTAGAAAACCTTAAATTGATGAAGTGATCGGTTCTACTCGTATCACCGTGCAGCCTGTGCACAGCTCTGACTCTGACAGGTGTTTGGCGTCCGACTGAAAGTAGTGACTGTTTATTCTCGAGTTAATCAGTAACATCATCTCCACCCTCGGCTCTCGCACGCTCTTAAGGACATGACCATCATTTTTGTGTAACTACCCACGTCTTAGCTACTTAACGGCAGGTACAGCTCACATGTTCTCAATGCAGAAAAGTTTTAATATAAAGTTAAACAAGTTTATATCATCAAAGTTACAAACAACATTAAACAAGTATATTTACAGTTGCAGTTTTTGCTCCTCAGAAGAAGTGGGGGAGAGAGATAGAGAGTTCAGGAGAAGGTTTTCTTGAGGATGCTGGTCCTGGACAGGCGGTAACTGTGGACCTGCTCACACAGACTGTTGTTTGGCTACAGGTCTTTGAGTCTGCACGCCTCCTTCTTCTCCTCCACTCACACTCAGTGTGAGTCTGGGTCTCGTGATGGGCTCCTCTGCCGTCATCACATTTCTCCTCCTCCTCCTCTCCTGCCTCCTCTTCACCTCCTCGACTCGTTCTCTCAGACTGTTCAGTCTCTCAGTTTCTTTCTCTCTCTCTCCTGCGTCTCTCCAGCTCTTCCAGAGCAACTCTTGCTCTTCTCTCCTCCTCCACTCGCCTCAGCTCTCTGTACATTTCTTCTCTGAAATGTCTCCCTCTCTCCTCAGGAGTCATTTCCCTGATGTTCTTCAGAACCTCCATCTCAGCGAGGAGTTGACTATCGTATACCAATACACAATTCACACAATTCTGAACAAGAAGCCTGAGAGAGGAGATGTAAAACTACATTGAGACGGTTTCTGGCTCTTAAAACCACAAATATATCTTCTTATGGATCAATACTTCAAAATAAAACACAGAAGAAGAGGAAAATATCGAGCTTTAAAATGACAGTATACATTTGGACATGATGAATTCTGCTCCCAATATCCTACTTAGTTTTTCCATGGTGGGCAAAAAGAAAATTCCAGTCTCACCTATTGTCTGTAATCTGTTTCCTGTGACTGACATAAATGATCACATGTTATAAGGTTGCAAAACGAACATTGTGAACGTCACAGATAAAAGCAACGATTGGCCTTCAAGCACAGACACACGTCCTGAGTCTTCATTTACACCTCCCTGTCTCTGAAAGGTGAGGTGACCTGTTCATCCCCCACTCTTCCCTTTCCATCAGACAGCAGCACTGGAGTGGCCTTAATGACACACTCTGCCAGACAGGTGTGTGTGTGTGTGTGTGTGTGTGTGTGTGTGTAAAGCAAAGTATTCTGATTCAGCCTGTTTTCTGTCTCTTCAGTTCTTCCGCTCGGTTCAGTCCACGTGCACAGAGCTGCTGAAGGTGATCGAGAAGTACCAGCACAGGATTTCACGTGAGTCACAGTCAAAACTAAATGACTGTATGAGATCTGTTCTCTGACTAACAAGAGGAGTCATCACAGTCTTTTCCCAAACAGAAGGTGTAGCTTTATATTTATGCTTTTATGTTTATGATCTGGGCTCCGTTTCCTGATAACAACGTATTTACACACAAAGCTTAATGTGCAGTCAGAACTTTCATCTTGCACCATAATCTGCCATCATTTCTGTAACAGGCTTGTCTCAGGAGGAGAACGAGCTCGGCCTGTTTCTGCGCTTCCAGGCCGATCACGATCGCACCAAGGCTGGAAACATGATGGACGCCACCAGCAAGGCCCTGTGCACCTCCGCCAAGCAGAGGTCAGCAGCAGCAGCAGAAAATCATGAAATCAATGATTTGAGTGCCAAGGAACTGAATATATGGCTGAATATCTAAGCTGATTATTTTCTCCTGCTGTATCTTATTTTTATTTTTGTTTTTTGTAGGATGGCACTTTGCCCTCCGCTGCACCGTTTGCACCAGGAAGTGGAGACCTTCAGGCGGCGCGCCATCGCCGACACGCTGCTGACAGTCAGTCGGATGGAGAAGTCCCGCACAGAGTACAGAGGAGCGCTGCTCTGGATGAAGGACATATCCCAAGAACTGGACCCAGACACCTACAAACAGCTGGAGAAGTTCCGCAAGGTCAGAGGACGCTCACTTGAGTTTAAGATGGGTTCTCTCTCTCTCTCTCTGTGATGTCACACACCGTTGTGTCTGTTTGTCTTTCTGTCGTCAGGTCCAAGCCCAGGTCAGAGGGACCAAGAGCCAGTTTGAGAAGCTGAAGAATGATGTGTGTCAGAAGGTGGACATGCTGGGAGCCAGCCGCTGCAACATGCTCTCCCACTCCCTCTGTACTTACCAGGTGTGTGTCTTTTTTAAAACTGGATTGTGCTCAGCTTCTCTCACGTCTGTGTTTAAAGCATTAGCACAAAGACAGGAAACGGGGGGCAGCACTTAGTCTGGCTGTGTCCTGTGATTCTTTAATCCGTACAAAAACAACAGCTTGTAATTTTACAGTGCAGAAACGTCCTTTAGTGCATTTAGTGGATTAAACAGACAAGAGACAGTGTGTGAATCCAGCGAGACGGACACCTGCAAGGCTTCTGTAAACTTAACTTCAGGATTTCAGCTGTTACTTTGAAAAGATTTGCTAGTAAACACTTGTTTTTCCTGTGGGCTAAGTGCGATGTATTTTACCTGTCTACCTGTCTGTGATCCTGGCAGACCACTCTGCTGCAGTTCTGGGAGAAGACGGCCCACGCCATGCTGCAGATCCACGAGGCCTTCCAAGGACACGTACCTTACCAGTTCACCACACTCAAGGTAGGTCGAACGAAAGAGACACCGCTGCCTCTGACTGCAGCGGTCCAACTGTAATAATGATAATATTAATAACGTCTTTAACTTTATCTCTCATACAGGACCTGCGAGATCCGCTGGAGCAGATAACAGAGATGGAGAAACAGGCGGATAAGAAGGAGAAGGCTCCACAGAGCAACACGGACAGGTGAGAACACATCAAACACACATGATGTATTTTCATTTTGTTTGTTTCATGTGACCAGAAATTTCTTTTATTATTAAATCATTAATAAATTAAGTACAGTCTGATGTGTGTTATTGAACCTGGTGCTAATACACACACATTCTGCTGTACCATCTGTCTCTGCCCTGTCATCATTAACACACACACACACACACACACTTTCCATCTCTGTATTTTCTTACTCTCTCGGTTCTGTCCTTTGTGTTTTGTTGAATATCTAAACTTCGCTGCGCTCTGAATTAAACAGAGACTGCTGTATTGCTATAAATAGCAAAACCACGTCTCGCCAGCTAGATGAGCCACATTTCATTACCCCCCCTCTCTCCTCCTCCCCCTCCCTCCTTCTCCCTCAGTCTGGTGTCCTTGGATGACGACAAGCCATCAGGAAGTGCCTCTGACGCAGGTGTGTACTGCCCCCTGCAGGCTGAAACGGCCTGTATTTGTTGGACCATTTCAGAAATCATGATGTTGTATTTTAGTTTTCTGTGTCTACCGTGTTCTTACGCACAAGCGCACCTCCGTTCTCTCCGATTGGAACAGCTGATTCATGGCGTACCCTTGTGTAGTAATAGGGTAGTACCTTCATTACAGTTGGCATGAATCCAAACACAGAGGAAACTAACTTTAGATTCACATTGTTATTGTCAAATAAAAAAATCATGACTTTTATTTTGTTGTTTTCCAGATCCCGCCCACAGCAGTGATGGACAGAGCCAAGCCAGTGACTGTGGTAAGTGTGTGTGTGTGTGTGAGTGTGAGAACCTGTGTTGGTGTTTTGATGCCCTTGTGTAAATAGCTGAACTGTGTACACTGGGATTGCTGTTGCTGACTGGACTGGAAACCTGTTGGCTTTATGACACTTTGATCTCAGCGCACAAAAAAGCTCCCACGCCCACCTCAGCCCTGCGGGATCTCGGAGGACTGTCGATGGACTCTGACGACGGTCTGATGCTCATGGCCTGTGATCTGCCCAGCCACGGCTCCCAACAAACGTCCCGCTGCAGCCCCAGCTCCTGCCTCCTCCTCAGGGTGGAGACCAGGATGAGGCCTGGGGCTTTGGGAGCCTCACGTCCAGCCTCTCACAGCTGCCTGCCACTGGTAAACTGGCTGACTGTTTCCTCCTCTTTCCAGCTGCCTGACTGGTTCTCAGCTTTCTCCCCTCTGCTGGGATTTCACCTCTGCTTCCTTTTGCACTTTAGATCTGCATCGGTGTGCTCTGCTGGTGTGAGGCTTTGTTTCCCTCACCTTTTGTCTTTTAGGAAAAAACAATCTCACGTCTGAGTTTCTGCGTTCGCAGTGACGTTAGAGCAGCTTCGTGTAAAAATACCAGTGTCATGTTTAAATACGATCCGCTGAAAGGAATACTGGGAAATACGCCAGTCTGATTCCTTGGCCAGAAATGCATTAGAAGATTGACACCGTGTAGCTGTTAGCTTAGCATATTGACTGGATCAAGGAAACAGCCAAACTGGCTCCGTTCAGAGGTAACAAAGTCCCTCTGCCAGCGCCTCTAACGCTCTCATTAACACGAAATATGTATTTTGTTTCATCCATAGCATTAACTGGCTCTGGCTGGGAAATATTCCACCACCTAACACCCTGTAGAGCTGTGAATTCTTCTGCTACACATAGGTTTCTGTTCTTGTTGCTAATGTTGGAGCGTATCTGTGAACATCCAGGAAATAAACGATTGGCCTTGTTGTGAATAGCTTCACCCTGATATCTACTTATCTGCTTTGTCCAGTTCTCGATTGTACAAATGGAGTTTGAGGAAATTACTGTAGGACACCTCTAATGAGACTTTTTCACATTTAAATCAGCTGACTCTGGTCACCCCTCTTTTCGTTCCCTCTCCCCTCTCTAGGTGACGGTCTGCTCTCAGGAGGCCCCCCCCACCCTGCAGGGACAGGGCTGAGACCGGAGGAGGAGGACAGTGAGAAGGGCGACATGGCTTTCCTCAAAGATCTCCTCAGTCCAGGACCAGGAGCCAGCGATGAGTTCAGCAAAGAGTGGCAGGATGCTTTCGGGATGTTCGACCCTCCCAAAGTCCAACCTGCAGCCGAGGTGGCAACGGGCAGTGGGCAAGCGGCACGTCTGCCTTCTAACCCCCCCAGCCCTACAGGCTTCCTGCCCTCCCAGCTGCTGGATCACAGTCTGAGCGCCACAGGTCAGACACACTGCCCTCTGCTGGAGGGATGAGCTCACTGCGCCTCACTAACACCAGCAGAAAGAATATAAACTACTTTTTATAATTCATCCCCGCTTCATCTTTCAGGCTGGTCAACCCCCCCGATGTTCCAAGCTCCGCCTCTGCAGCCTCCTCCTGGTCAGAACCAATCAGCTCAGTCGGCTCCAAGTCCAGCAGCTAATGGTAAGATCTGTTTCCTCTGTGATTAAAGCTCCATATCTTACACTGTTTCTGTGTTTTATTTGAAGTGTTGATCCATAGTAATGTGTGTGTGTGTGTGTGTGTGTGTGTGTGTGTGTGTGTGTGTGTGCGTGCGTGCGCCTGTGTGTTTGTGAATGTATGATTTCTCTTCAAGAATCTGGATGTCAGCAACTTTTTCATGTCAACAACCAAGTAAATGATCTAACACACACACACACAGACATGATGCTCACACATGCACCTGCAGTTCTGTTACATGGAGAGACGTGTGCACGTGTCCACACTTGAACATACGATCTTATTGTTACACTGGAAGATGATATTTTACACCGTCAGTAGAGACGATGGTTAAACTCTGTTGGTGAGTGGCTGAACTGCTGCTGCAGCTTTGACAGAGACTGTTAACACTAACACAAGAAGCCACTGACTCGTGCACACAGCAGACCTCATGTGGTTTGTGTTACTCTTCACTTTGTTCTTGCGGCTTCTGTCAGGCGGAGAGTGTTTGTGTTCCAGGTTGCTTCTGGACGCCGTTGTGTGCTTCTGTTTTTTATTAATGTTTGCATCGTTTGGGTGTGTGTCGGTTTGCTGTGTGTACACATCACAAGAGACACAGGATATTAAAAAGACTCTATTTACTCTTATTACGTTGTTTATATGTAGTAGCACATGATTGTCACACAGGAGTGATTATAAACTGGACGTGGTGTGTATGAGATGGGGCGGGAGCCTGTTCCTGTCACTGAGCCTGTGTTTGCACAGAAACAGCAGCGAAGCTCCTACTGCAGCAATGGCCACAAAGCTGAGTTCAGCCTCACATCAGTGATCCTCTGGTATCATGAAGCTGGTCAGCACTTGGCTCTGCTTTAACTCTGGCTCTTCTCATCCAGCCAGAGAGCTTACTATTAATTATATGCAACATCATCAGGAACACGAGTGACGTGTTTGATACGACACGAGCTTCAGCCATGACAGCAGAGGTGAGAAAATAGGATGTAAAGACACAAAAACACCTTATCCTGAATGCACCTCTGTAAGGCTGTAAACAAGTGTAGGATTTATTATATAGGCCATCATGAGGTTCACAGGATGAATCATAACAATGTCATCCTCTGATTTTACAGGTTTTTGGTCGTAAAGGACAAAAAACTGATGAAATGTCTTTCCCATCAGCCTCAGCTGTACTTATGCTAATTAGCAAATGTTAGCATGCTCATATGCTAAACCAAGTGGGTTAATATTACCTGCCGATCCTCAGCATTGACAATATGAGAATGATGTTTGCATTGAGCTCAAAGCACAGCCTCACAGAGACACTCGAATATCGGATGAAGTCTATCTGACTGAAATGCATTTATAATGATTAAATTAACAATGTATATTTATTTTCTATTAAAAGCTCCCAGTGACTTTCATTTACAGTCATAATCTAATGAGATAGAAGGAGGAAATGGTTTTAGACTCTGATGTGCAGTAATAGAATAAACGTGTTTGGAAAAATCTGGGAACTGAACCACAACTTATGCAGCTAAGAGTTTGTTGTTTTAAAGCCAGAGCAGACTGATCTCACTTTGTAATACAGACCATCGTGAAGACTCCACCATTTGGATAAATAACGTGCAATGATCAGCGGAAGGAAAACTCTGCTTTCTCAGAGCTGTGAGGGATTCAGTTAGAGGTCTAAAGTCAGTGATGAGCTGTGAACCATCTCGTCCTCGGAGGCGGCCGATGGTGTCAGATTACAGGCGCAGTGGAGATCTAAGCTTCTGTGATGCCAACAGCCTTTTACTGACTGTTTAACTTTCCATTCCAGATTCTGTTGGTTTGAATGTAGAGTCAAAACAGGAAATGTTTGAAATCATCTCCTGTCCCATCTGTGGTTAAAGTTTCACAATCACAAGTCCAAGGCCAAGAAAAATGTGTGAAGGATGAAACATTTATTTTGTAAGTAGGACAAAGGGAATTTATTATTATTATTAGTGGGTTGTTGAAGTCCTACAAATGTACAAATAACAGAAAGTAATTTCCAGATTATATCACTGTCACTGCAAAATCAGATGTTAATTGTTTTGCACAACACTGTAAAGATAAAGTAACACTATTAAATAACACTGTAAAATAATTCATATTTTTAGCTCTTGTGTGAGATATATATATATATATATATTGTTGTAAGGGAAAGGAATCAACACTGGAGAGCTGTTACCATCTCAATGGATTTATAATGTACCTGATGTGGATTTAATTCCCACTGATTCAGTTTTGTTTTTGAGGGAAAAGAAAATACCAAGACTGACATTTTTGAATGTTTACCTTTTTGGTTTTGGTGCAAAATGACGATGCAAAGCTTCAGCTTTCTGTTGAGATGTGAAAACTTGTACATGCACCGACTGAAACCAAATCCTCAGTTATGACATTTGTGCTAGCTAAGATGATCGGAGTGCATTATGGGAAAAATTCCTCATGTTTTATGAGTAAGACAACTCACGAATACTTTTATACACATTAGTGTCTATGCTTTTTTTTTTCTTGTTTCTGATGCAGCATTTAAACATCAGTCACAGGGGAACAACTGTATTAATATTTCTGTCACCTCATGTATTTTACTTTTTACTGTTGATTCACACGCTTTAAAAAATAAGAATGTATTTCTCAATTCAATCACAAACGCTTCATTTAATTCAACTATGCCTTTTTATTTCACTGGAGGAGTTTAACAGATGAAAACTTGGCAGTTCTGTTTCCAATAAACTGGACAAGCAAACATATCATCATTGTGTTGAGTTTTCTTATGTGGAGCCTCATTCCAAAATGCTGTTTATCCACTTTCAAAAAAGAAAAAGTTGGAAATAAATCTGTATTTTTTTGACATATATGAATCTGCTCTTTCGAACTACTTTATTTATTTTTCTGTAAACATATTTCTAAAAACGACAAATAAGAGCATGTCGCTGTTGTGTGATTGTTTTCCAGCACGTGGATATCTCTCATTTTGGAACAGAACTCTTTGTTTCTTAAAGACATTATTTGTTACATAACCATTTTAGCAAGTGGTTGTTAACTCAAATCAGGTCACTGAACAAACAACACCCACTTCTACTCTGCTACAGGTTTACATCATTCAGGATTTCCACTGTGTGAGGCTACAGAAATAGCAGCTGTTGTTTTTGCTCACTTAAAGTAGTGTAGACTTGTTAGTGTGCACTGAGAAGTAAGTTTATCTGTTTTTGTTTCCTATTCACTACAACCTGAGATGGACGATGTAATCTACTCTTGATTAAAATTCTCTGAAGACCCAATTACACTCCTGTCTGATAAATAAATACATAATTATTCACAATAATGAGACATAGTAATTCACAGTACTCAGCAGAGGAACAGGAGGGGGGTGGGGAGGTGGAGGAGGAGGGGGGGGGGAATTATATGGTACAATTATTGACTCATTCAGATACATATCTTTGTCAGCTGATAATACAAACACAGTGTGCCTCTATATTTACAAATCCAGTACATTCCTATCCCACCATAGCAGGCACAGTCAAGTAGTAATGACATATACAGGAGGGTGGACCAGGCGCACGGAGAGGCTGTCAACCAACAGTACTACACTTCAATCACCATGACAACCTACCCTCAGAAATTCAGATATCAGTCATGTCATTTAGTTTTTTAATCAGCTTTTTAGACTTAGAGTCATCAAACAGTCCGACACTGGAATAACTGTATTTACAAGTTAATTACGTCTACAGGGGTTATTTTATATCGTCTTCAGACGTAACTGACGTGATGGCATTTTATGTCGTCGTTAGCCGTTATTGACGTGTACAGACGTTATTTATTTATTTAAAATATTGTCTTTCAGACGTAACATCTGTACACGTCAGTTACGGTTGATGACGAAACGTCTAGTAGACGTCAATAAAGTCAGACGTTACATATAATTTTTTTTTTTTTTTTTAAATGTATTAAGATGTAACGGCTGTACGTCAATTACGTCAAGACGTAATTTAAAAAATATAGTCTTTGTAAATTGTAAATTCAGCATTTTTATATCGTCTTAAGACGTACGAATTTGACGTCCTAACGCGGACGTAAAAATAGAGGTTTTGGACCAATCCCCGTGCAGTACGTAACGGTAACGGCGGGCAAGTGACGCACAACGTAAATCCTCCATAGACCAGACCGGCTCATTTCGACTCGGCCTTCGCGGTCTACAGCGGCTCCCTGAAATGGGACACAGCTAAAGTCTCATGTTGCCTGGCTGCTGTCAGTCAAATTTAATTTAACCACACCCACACAGGAAGTTGTTTTTTTTTAACTTTAACTTTGTTGCGTATTAAGTCATGCATATTTAAACCTGCCTTGTTAGCATTTAGAGCAACATTAGCATTCATTTGAGGTTGTGTTTTCTGTCTCCATCTGGCTTTGGCGTCTAAATGCTCCACTGTGATCACCAGCTACTAATATTAAAGCATTTGTAAGTCAGACCACTGAAAAGAAAAGGTTGGTTGTATCTGATTTGAACATCCCAACATACTCCAATAGTCTGCAGTGCAGCATTTGGGTTCACGACCTCTCCATGTCCAGAGCCCTGCAAGCCAGAGGAGGTCTCTCCTGGGGGGGGGGGGCGAGGCCCCTCTGGACACATTTCACAACAACACAGTTTGAGCAAGACAGAAGGAAATCAGCATTACAGTGACAGTGAGGGAAAGAAAAGGGGAGAGGGAGGGAGGGGGAAAAGGAGCAGAAGAGGAGGAGGTTGTGGTTGTGGTTGTGATGGCGGTGGAGTAAAAAAAGGACACTGTGAGCAAAAGGCTGGCGCTTAGGGAAGGAGGGGCGAGCAGACACAGGTTGAACACGCTGCACACATCATAGCCCTGGCCTGTGTTTCCCATAGATACACACCGCTCAGCGGGACCAGCTCGCTGCTACCAGTTAGTGTAACAAAGGCATCAGCTTGTACCAGTTTAGTCAGCTGTCACTGGAAGCAGCTGAAAACAGATGTCTGGATTTGGCTCACAGGTGGTCTACGTATATTGTGTACTGGACTCTGGACCACCTTGTACTTTTGAGGCTAGGCCCCGCCCCTCTGCATGTATCTATGGCCACCATAGTACAAAGATCAAACATGATCAGAGCGCTACGCTGGTTTGGGGAAACTGAGCGGTCGAAAATATCAGGCACATTTTTTAACTTCTCCTTGTCACGACCTTTCAGGTTTTGCTACGATATAACTGGCAGCACCAAAATTAGCCTCTATGGTCAATCTCTTGGTCGCCAAGGAAACCTGCGGGCCTTTTTTTTTTTTTAATGGAAGGCATATTTTATATCAAGAGAAATAACTAGAGATAGAAAAAGAGATATGTCCGTGGAAAGGCGTATTATGTAATATAATACGATGAAATAAAAGAGTCTGTCCTTTTACCCTTTTCCTCCCAAAAAACAGGAACATAACCAGCACTAAAGGTAGAAGAAAGCGATGAAATGTTGGCTGCAGACACCTACACTGGGCTGCAGGACTCTCACGTTGTAGTTGTCTGAGGAGGAGAGGCAGTGGGAAGCACTTTTTCAACAAGATAAGGACATCAGAGAGAGCTTAGCTGGCATGCTGAAGGCATTTTTTGGAGCTGAAGGGTTGTTTCCTAGTTTCAAATGTTTTCCAATTCTCGTGGGTGGCTGTTTCGGGGGTTTGTGGTGACTTAAAACGCCTCGTCAGAAACTCTCGGGCTCCTCCAGGAGGCAGGGCTGGGTGGACAGAGGCACGAGGGACGGGGACAGGCTTCGCAGACCCACCCCGGGGCGGAAGTTGAGGTCCGGGGCGGGGAGTAAGGGCTTGAGGATGCTGACAAGGCAGAAGGCAGAGCCGCTGTTGGGGATGAAGTTGACCTTGTTGCGGTCGGGACACAGGAAGGGAGGGATCTCCTGCAGAGGTTTGGGCCTGGAAACACACAGGGACACAGTCATGTGCTGTACACCACACAGCTGGAAACATGTCTTACATTTTATTGTCAGTTTTATATCCACAACAACAAAGGAGGAACAGGTGCCGGGCATCAACACAACACCGTTAGTGACAGCGAGTTATACTGCGATGCTACATGATTAGCATGATTCCTCCCTGATGTTAAAGCATAAAACAAACAGAGGGATGAAATTAAATTTAACAGAGGAAAGGTGAGAGATACGATTATTGTCTGAACAGTAATTTCCTTTGAGCGGATGCCTCTTTTATTTCAAGTGAGGTGGGGCGCCTTCACAATAAAGCGCTGCAGGAAACCCTGCCCATGTGATTTCTGAGTAAATAAGAAAAGTCAAAGTTTCCATCTCTTTGATGAATACAAGCCAATTATTTCATTTCCTGTTATTCGGGAAAGCAGCACGGCACGAATGTGGTGTCGCAGTTCCATAAAACTAAAGGACTCGCAGGTTACAGATGTGAACGGCCCACATCCTGTCTGTTAGTCCTCCGTGTGTCCATACGCCTACTATGAAGCTAGAGCCAGGAGGCGGTTAGTTACGCTTAGTTACTTGTAATTCTTTATCCATGTTGTATTCCCCACTGGTAGTCGAGTCTGATGAGAGCCAATCAGGAGAGACCGTGGGTGTCTCCTTCATCGTCTAACACTCTGTCTGTGTTGTCTTTCTACTCACATGGACTCCTCGATCACTTTGACCTTCTCGCAGCCCTCTGGAGGTTCTCTCTTGAACATGTAGCTGTTGTTGGGTCTGGGAGAGGCAGCGTATTTAGGCAGCGGGGAGCAGGGGCCCAGCTCTGAGGACACGCACACACAAACATGGTGTGTGAAGAGCATGTGTACAATATGTGTGTGTGTGTGTGTGTGTGTGTGTGTGTTGATCACCTTTCTCCTCGTAGGGGCTGCCTCCACCCGTGTCGTTGAGGACGGTGAGGTAGGAGGGCGAGATGGAGTCGGGGCGGCTACTGCAGTTGCTATGGTTACCACTCAAGCCGCCCCCTGAGGGTGTCTGTGTGTCGATACTGCGGGTGCTGCTGCTGCGCTGCGGGGGGACAGGTGGGGGTGCGCGGTGCCCATCTGGGACATCCTGTGGCTGTCACACACACACACACACACACACACACACACACACACACACACACACACAAATGAGGTCACAATAACAACATCGCACCGAGGGTTTAATCCTGTGAATCCTTGAATGTCAATTAGTCAGTGAAGAAGAAAAAACACATTTTCAGACACAATGACCCTGAAATCTCAGTGAGTGAAACTCACAACGATGGTCTCGTCCTTCTCGGGGGTGTCCCGGATGATGATGCGTTCGATCTCCTGGTTGAGACCCTCCACGCTGTTGCGGAAGCGAGGCGCCGATGACTTGGATATAGGGATGGGTATCAGAATGGTCTTGGGCATCGGGGACTGAAGAAGAAAACACAGGACACACACATTTGTCTGCAGTGAATACAGATTCTGCAGCTGTTTACAGATGTTGACAGAAAAGACATTAAAGCTCCATATTTAAAGTTACCTGCCTTCTTTTAAAAATGAAAATAATTACTAGATAGATAGATGGAGAGATTGATCTGTTGATCACCTGCGACTGGATGATGGTGTGGCTGCCATTGAACGGGGACTTGCGGTCTTTATCCCTCCGATGGCGGCTGCTGCGTTTGCTGCGCTGAAGTTGCTGACGCAATTTGGCAATCTGGAGAGGTTCACAGAGAGACACACACTGTAATGCAGACATACAGATGTACACACACATTAATGGCAGTGATACACACACACACACAGTGTTTATTTAAAACACAAAAGAGCATGTTTCTGAAACACTGACCTCCTTGAGCTGGTCGGTGCTCCCACAGGAGGCCGAGCGTTTGTGAGAGCCCCTCCTCCTCTCATCTGCCCAGGCCCTGGGGGTCTAACACACACACACACACACAGGTCAGAGCTAAACATCAAATACTAGCACAAAGAAGCCAAATCAGGAGGAAAAACGTGGCATGAAAACCAGACCTGGATTTAATCCTGGATTAATAAATGCATAAATAATGCAATTCATCCACAGTCCTCTTTTCACAGACTTGCCGTTACTCTGTGCTGTTAGGGCTCAACTAATGAAAATAACACAGTATAAATATGCTTCTGTTAGCAGCGACTTAGCTGATGCTGCCTCTAATGTCTCCATGCCAACCGAACATCTAGCATCTGTCTGCAGTGTCTGATACCCCGGGGCAATGGTTCCCAAACCGGGGGTAGGGACCCACAACGGGTCCTCAAGATAATCAAGACGGGGGTCACAAGATTACTGCAAAAAATATCCTTCTTAGCAAGTGACTATTGTTTAAATGAGTCTTTTAAACGTGACAGAATCTGCCAGTGCAGTGAGAATATTTCCACATTTTCTTGAAAGACTTTGATTTCTATTAAAAAACAAAGACTTTCATCAGCAACAGGCGAAGAAACCACTCCAACCTGCAGGACTGCACTTCACCTGACGAACTAAATCTGATGGACAAACATGAATTATCTGTTTCTTACTCCTTGAACTGTCATAAATGGTCACTCCTGCACTTTGATCCTTTAATTCCCATAAACTTTTGTCGATACATGACTCATTGAACCCGAATGACTGTGGTTATCATTTAAATGTCCATGTAGCGCGGCCATGGGGTCAGGTTATTCATTTCTGTTCTTTGATTGTAATCACCTGCAGAACATTCCTGTAAGCCTCAGCTCTACTTCCCACACACACACACACACACACACACACACACACACACACTCACCTGCGTCGCTTTGTCCCTCATGTAGGGAACGTGTTGGTGCTGGCTGTCGTCCTGAGGCCAGGGACCTGTCAGGTGAGCGCCAGCGATCGCGCCCTGTGAGGGCCACAGCTGGACGCGATGGCGGGAGACCAAGAGGAGAATGAAAGAGCAGAGAGCTCAGAGAGGGAGGGAGGCGGGG
>NW_019525451.1:527288-528056 GCF_002814215.2 Seriola lalandi dorsalis
CAATATACGATATTAGTTTATTCTAGATTCCAATTAAACCACAACATTTTCTTTATCTTCTTTAAAATGCAAAATAAAATATAATGTAAATATAAAGATATTACACAAGAAAATAAAAATCTACCAGAAATCCACAGCGGAGGAAGAAAACTCAGATATTTTTTGGTACAAAACTCCATTAAAAGTGGAATTACTGCATTCTTAATTTCACAGATGTAAAAGTATTATTGGCAAAATTACTTCAAAGTAAAACAGCTAATTTCTGCAGAATATTGTTATATTATAACACGGGATTATTATAATTACTGAGGGAGAGCAAGTTCTACTTTTTATAGACATTTTAATCTTTAATAAGATTCATTTTTAAGTTCATCACGTGTTGCAGTAGCTGAGTAGAAAGTAGCTTGAGGTGGAATCAGTCAAGCATCATGTGATCTGTCTGAAGAGCTGCAGTTCAGCTTCAATCCGTTTTTGGTTAATCAATACACTGTTTTGATTATTATGGTTTGACCCAGAATACGATCATGTAATTTCAAAAGTGCTATCGCTGCATTTGGTTTGTAAAGGCTCTTAATCTGCTTGTTTATTTTTTGTATAATTTACTAATATATAATCCTTCAAATCTAAAATGGGAATTATTTTTCTGAATTCTTCCACTTAAGAAAATAAAGATGTCTCTTTCAATTTGACTACTGCAAAGAATTATTCACACACCCTCTACAAACCTTTCTCCTTATATATGAAACTGTAATATATTCTCAACACAAG
>NW_019525451.1:528076-541615 GCF_002814215.2 Seriola lalandi dorsalis
GGGGTGGGGGGTGGGGCAGAGGAGAACCACAGAGAGATGTGGAAGGTTAAGGCCACTGATGCAGTCTGAGGAGGAGAGAGAGAGAGAGAGAGAGAGAGAGGGAGAGAGAGAGAGAGAGAGAGAGGGAGAGAGAGAGGGAGAGAGAGAGAGAGGAGTCAGGATGAGGTAGGTCTGCCCAGAGATGTAAACAAGTTATTTGTCAACACCACATAAACAAATCAACAGACACAGTTGGCTGGCAGGATAAGCTTTGTCTGTCTAGGTTTGTGTGTGTGTGTGTGTGTGTGTGTGCGTGTGTGTGTGTTAGTGTGTGTGTGTGTGTGTCTGTGTGCACATTTGTGTCTATGAGAGATTGATCTTAATCCGTCCCATGTTGGTTAGAGCGGATATGCCCCCCTCTAAGTCACCCACAGCCCCCTGGTTAATGGCATTAGAGCAGCTTAAGGGGATGGGGTGGGGGGGCACTGAGGGCAGGGGCCTCTGCCCGAGTGACCCTGATTCAGAGCTGCAGCAGCATGTTTTGCACTGGTGCATGGGTCCACCCATGGGCCCCTGCAGGGAATCTGCCCGCATCAGCAAATTCTAATGTTACATTACTGTCTTGCATGGAAAAACATAAGGATATTATAAAACACTTAGTTAATCTAATTTTAATCTTAAATCAATTTTTTTCACTTTTTAGGCCTTACTATACTTTGATATTTTCATGCCTTAGTATAATATGACCATGTTTGTGCAGTGGTACATTAGTGCACTGCTGTCTCTCAGTCAGAGGGTTGTGGGTTCGAATCCCACATGGGATCATTATGTGTTGATTTTGCATGTTCTCCCTATGCCTTTCTTTTTATGCCTTACTATATTCTTTATACCTTACTCAGTCAGACGGCCTTTCCTCTGTGTGTTGGTCCTGAAGCTCTGAGTCTGTAGAGTAGCTCTCTAACTGCTTAAGCTGCTCGGTCAACATACAACCTGTACAACTAGTGTTTCGGGCAGCAGCAACCCCTCTGTTCTCTACCCCACTTAGTACGATCCGGGTTCCCCCTCGTATAAACCAAATTGGATTCACTCACTTCCTGTTTGACAGTCTGACCTTTCACCTTGGCTTGGAGGTAGCATGGATGGGAGCATATGCTACAAACATTTGGGTAACTTGTATTGAATGAAATTTCACTGAAGAACTATGAAAATAAGTAACATGAAATGCCTTTGTGTAGCTCTTCCATTAACTTGGAAGTCATGTCATAGTCAGAAGTTAGTATTCTCACATTGAAAAAGTTAGTCCCACATGTTCAAGCATCTGTGTTGACTTTCAAACATCTTGACTGGACTCCAGACTTGTATAAATAACATCGACAGTTAAGAGATAAGGCTACGCAGAAAACAGTGTGTATCTTTGTTTGTTTGCAACAGTTTGTTGTAATGGCATGAGTCCAGTTTACATGTGTGGGAACAGCACATTAACTCCTCCTATTTCCTGTGTCAGCTGTTCAGGCTTTCTCCCTCATGACATGTCATGGAGCAACAAAAACACCTTGTGGGAATCAAACCAGGGACCTTATGGTTGCAGGGTTTGTACCACTGCACTTTAAATCAGATGGGACACCCTCCCTGATCTGAGCCCAGAGGGTCTGTCTGTCAGTACATGTGCATGTGTGTTGTTTTAATGCAGATGGAGGACCAGCAGACCAGTCCAACTCCAGCTGTTCAGACTGAGAGGTGCCACATTGACCCATGTTGTAGTAAAGAGGAGCGGCTGTCCGTAAGACGGGAAGGTGGCGACCAATGAGAAAAGGTAATGGGCGTGGCCAGGTGATTTGTGAATGAACTGCTGATGACGGACTGCAGGTGTGCAGTGTGAAGTGTCTTGTAATTTAAAACGCTTATAATTTTTAGCATTTACAACTAAATTAAATTAAAACTGACATATTGCAGTTTTATCTTATCACCACCAATGACCTGTGTGGAGCGCCAGGAGTAAACCACTTGAATATTTAGGAATAAAACACAGTGTAAGTGTCATTTTTTACATTATCACTGCAGCTCAAACATTTGTACCACGTGACAACAGTCAGATTTGGTGTATTTGTTGTTACAGGTGGAGACAGGTGTGAGAACTGCGTGAGGAGGATGACTGTCTGCAGAGCAGTAAGAGCATTTCTTTTACCTTCACATATTTTACTCTTCCACATACACAAAGTGCTCACTTTTGAATGTTGTGGCTCTGACTGTTACACTCTTACAAGAGAAAAAAGATATTTGATTTATGAAAACAGTTAAATAAAATAGATGGATTTTCATCTGAATTTAGTTTTCCCTCCAAACCCCATAAAAGATAGAAACCACCACCTGTAATGTGACATCACAGACATCAGATGTTGTTGTGAATAAAACTCACACCAAATTTCACTTGGCCTTTGTATTATTGATTTTAATTAATAATCAAAACTGTTAGTAGTTATTAAAAATATGATTTGGACGTCATTTTTCAGATGCCTTTCCTCTGTGTGTTGGTCCTGAAAAGTATTAAGCTCAAATGAGATTCGAACCCACAACCTCTCGCTCTCTACAGTTTCCCTCTGAGCCTGAGCTGTTTGACATTTGAGTGCTTTAATTCTTCACTTTGGATGTTACACTTCAAACTGACCGACCTTAAGAATCAAACCCATGTCCTAAGACTTTACTATACTGTGTTGGTTTTTCATTTTTCTGCCTTACTTACTGTACAATGACATTTTCATGCCTTAGCATAATGTGACCGTGTCTAAGCAGTGGTACGATAGTGCAGTGGTTAGACCTGCTGTTTCACAGTCAGAGGATTATGGGTTTGAATCCCACCTGGGGCCATTCTGTGTTGATTATGCATTTGATTCTCTATGCCTTTCTTTTTATGCTTTAATTTACTATGACGTTTAAATAGTTTTTTTTCCCCTTTTTATGCCATACTATACTGTACTATTATGCTTTACTACACTATGACGTGTTTTTAACATTTTATGCCTTACTATAATATGACGTTTTTATTCCTTATTATGTGGCCTAAAATAACAAAACGAATAAGTACAGGATAATGGTAAATGCATAAACATAGTAGCACAAGTAGATTAGACATTAAGTGGTTAAACTGTCTCTATAATGTCAGTTAAATGGCAACATCTATCTACAGTGCTAACAGTGTTATAGTCATACCAGACCAGGTGAAGGCTGTGGCAGCAAAACCTCTGAGTGACGCTGCGCTTTATTACTTATAAAGTCAACTCTTCAATTTACTATTTCTCCTCTCCAACTTTAGTTTCCCTGATTATCTCTATTAAGTCTCTGTGTGCAATGTAGTGTAATTTACAAAAAATGATTTTTTCAGTATAGCACACTGAGCAAAATTGTGTTAAATAATCAATTTGATTGTAGCTGTGATGTTTAAAAAATTATATTAATATAGAGTTTTAATATAATGTTTGTGACCAGGAGAAAAACAATGCAGCAGTAATGAAGGAACACATGCACACACAAACTCCAGAATCCATTAATGGATGCAAATGTATGAATGCATGTATGTTTTTCTTTATCATGGCTGTTTCTATGGGAACTGAAAAGCGTGTTCTTATTCACAACATACTGCACATGCAGCATGTGTGCATACGTACAAACGCACAGCAGTGACTGGCAGCGCTGCTCCTGGAGCTAAATTTGGCAAGGGGCCTTGACCAGCGCACATCACTGTTGCTAGGGAACGGTGCAGACTGATCTTCATTAACATGTATGTGTGTGTGTGTGTGTAAGTAAACATGGGTTTGGGCCTTCAGCAGTCTACAAGCAAAATGCAGAGCTCTCTGTTTTGACGGCCACGTTTCCTGTCTCAGTCCGTGCCCACAAATCAGCAGACTACTACTACTGTACTGCTGCTGGTGGCAGCAGAGATGCTGCAGCAGAGGTAGTAATGTTGCGCTCAGCCTGCTGCCAAGTTTCTGTCTCAAGTGTCAATCCACACAACACACACTCACCTATTCGGAGATGCTACTTAACAGTATTTTAGCTTTGTGTGGGCTATAAAACCAATGTCTTTTATAGAGCTACACGGTTCCCACAACGAGGTCACTATGAAACAGAGAAGTTCATACTATGAGGTTGACTTTATTGATCTGTTGAGGGTAAAAGTGGGACAGCCAGCTTGCACACAAAGCCATAAACACAGGATGTAAATACACCAGTTTCACGATTAATCGTTTGGTGCTTAAAATACCAGAAAATAGGGAAAAATCCCACAATCACAAATTCCAAAATGTTAAATGGATGCCTCCAAAGTGATTATTTTTAACACTTAAAAACCCAAATATGGTCAATTTTACTAGTATGTAATTTCCAAAGAAAGAAAACCAGCAAAAATACACATTTGAGATGTGGAACAAGTGAATTATGAACATTTTTGCTTAAAAATGACATAATAAATGGATATCAAAATAGATGCTGCTGAATCGACTAATCACACCTGCCCTATTTGAATGTAATTGGATAAAAAATAATGGAACAATAAGGTTTTACAACTCCATAAAAAAAAAACCTCTTAGCTGCATAACAACGTTAATAAATGATGTACTTTACTCAATGTTAAATTGCTCACTGCATGTGAAGCCAGTGCTGTGTAATGTAGGCCAAACGTGTTTACTGGGGATCCATGCAACCCCTTCCCACACACACCATCACCATTATCAAAACATATCCCATGCTAGTGCTGCCTCCATCCTCCTTCATATGACGAAGGAGCGTCGTTCAAGCAGGTGATGTCGCGGTTAAATGTGTGTATATGAGGGAAAAACCTGTTTACCTGCAGAGATGTGATCTAGGTGTGCTGCATGCACGGGGAGCGTGGAGCTCTTCAGCAGCCCAGCCCCTGTTGATATTCGCCGCTACTCGAAGATGCTAAAGAGGCGGTGGAGGCAGGCAGGGCGGAGGGACCGGAGCGGCGGCTACAAGTGAGGGAAGCCTCCTTAGATATAAACAGGCAGACATATGAACGATATCAAAACGTCTTCGTTGGGTACAGTAGGTGTCAAAATGGGCGTTGCTGTGTTCGCACCCTGCCTCTCCGTCGTCGTGGATGGATGTTTTTCTCTCCCGGTTGATGCGGCACCGCGGCTGAAGCGGCAACCGAAACGCTTTGTGGTCGAAGAAAAAAAAAGAATGAGTGTTAAAAAAAAATAAATAAAAATAAAAAAAAATAAAAAGAAGATGTGTTATACACCTGGTTTGCAAAAGGTGTCGGAAAAAGACGGAAAAAATAACAACGGGAGACAAAATACAGAAGGGATAGAGAGAAGAAGGCGGTGATGCTGGGTTAGCCTAGGTTGACACGACGGGAGAGGGACCAGTGTGAAGCTCGGTGGGTGGAACCATGACACTTCCGGTTGTCAATTTCAAAATAAAAATATTTACTCGAAGAGTTTTTCACCCCTTATGTCTCAGAAGCTCCAGGTTTATAGTGGATCAACTGGTAATTTAAGTGGAAATTTGTTTGGGTGAACACTAAAGCACATTATCAAGTGATATCACTAAGGTGATGGGTGCTGCTACACAATCTGATTTTACAACCCTGTCAATGTGTTTACATATGCATTAGTTTCTTGATTTTGGGCCTTATCCTATTATTGATTATATTCTGGATGGAGCAAGACAAACCTTGTTATCTATATCCCTGTATGCATGATCACAATAATATGCAGGTTTATGATTTTGTGCCTGCAGGTGAGTCTAGATTTTATCACCACTATAAGATGGTTCAGTAACCTGGATAAAGTGTTTACATGCCACAGTATCTTGGTTTCTATTGGAGTACTCCAGGTAGTATCGGTTGAATATTAAATCCTGTATATAGGTGAAACATAACCAGGATACTAGTGTACAAAGCACTGTGTGTTGAAATCTATTTGTCAAGACCTTCAGTATTTCAGTTTTATAGATAGATAGATAGATAGATACTTTATTCATCCCCTAGGACAATTTCAATTGTCCAGCAGCTCAAAAGTAGTAATAATAATAATTAATAATAAATCCAATAGATAGATTGTAATTTATTCTGAATACAAGTCGGTCAATTTCCGGTGTCGTCCTGGCTACGTGTGTCTGACTTGCCGCGGCTGAAGCAGCGCTCGTGACGTAGCGTACCAACGCCGCGTTGCCCGTGCTGATGCTGCAGTTGCTAGGGCGCGTGGAGCAGACGGCGGAGAGGAGAAGTGAAGTAAACAAGTGGAGGAAGGGAAATGTCTCCCTCCTGTGTCGACCTCAGCCACTTGCGGGGAGACCCAACATTACAACATTTAGGATCGGCACTTGAGTAACAGAACCGTTACTTATCACTTGCTGCTGCTCTTGTCCGAAAATAGTAACCAAATAGTTCCGGATAAACTATTCAAACATATCTACAAGCCGTAGCTTCACATTTAGCATAACACATTACACAAGCTAGTTCCGGCCAGGTAATTTGATTGGACGAGATGCATTCCATGAGTGCTGATGAGTACGACACTGGGACTTTTAACTACATGTATCACTCCGCTAACACTAACGGTCGTTATCTATCTTTAATTGTGACCAGCTTTGCACCGCAAAGATGAATATACTTCCAGAAATAACATTTGTATTAAATGATTTATGGGCGTCAGGAAATTGTTTATGCGTTGCTTAGCAGTTGCGGAAGTATTTGTGTTGACGAAGCTAAATAAATTATTAAATAAACTTGTTGTTTACCAACATGGCGCTCGACAACAGAACTGTTGTATAAATGCAATTTCACAGGAGAGAGATGTAAAATATCACTTCCTCTCGTGGGATATTGCTTATTTTTTTTAGGGAACAAAGTTTTTACACTATATTTGAAGCAAGTATCTTGTTGATGTCATTTTAAAATGACTGATATTTTTCCTATTACAATACTTTCAGATTATAAAGCCTGAAACCTTCAATGAGACATGTTCTTAACAGACAAACCCAACAATTATTTCATACATTTATTGAGATTTTTTTCTTCCATATTGACTTGAAAATGTTTACAGAAACTGTACCGAGCATACGCATAGCAATGGAATCAAAGGCCATGTCCATTGAATGCAAAACAGAACTCCATAAAAATGATGCAAATATCAATGCAATACACATACATGTTTTTTTTCATACAAATTACAAATTACAAAAACATAAATGAGATCTTTTCATATGCCCTGAAGCAGCGCTGAAAATACAGAATGAGTACAATGACATTTCAGCACGCCTGTACAGCGCTAGGCCCCAACAGTTTTAATGCTTGCTGATGGAAAGAAACACGACACGTGCACATTCACACGCACACTCACTGAATCAGTCATTCAAACATCAAAAGGATGAGACAACAAGAAGCAGAAATAATATCCAGCGTGCTTCGGAGGGGTTTGGTTTTTTTTTAGTTTTTTTTTTAATAGACTAGTTTCTGATTTCCGACAGAGTTCAAAGAGCAGAATCTGGGCTTTCTTAGTGTTTCTGGTCTTTCAGTCACACACAGACTGCGAGACACAGTCCAAACAGTCCACAGTGAGGTCGGGTGGTAGTGCACTGTAACAGATCCCTCCGTGGATTGGATTCAAAGAATGATTGTAGTGTTACGAGACCCCAGAGTTTGAGCCATTCCTGGTGTAATTGTGCAAGCAGAGAAGTTCCATGAAAACACACTCTTCCGGGATCGGTTGTCAGTGTTTGTGCCCCCTAAAGATAGTCCAGAGAAGAAGAAAAAGAGAAGAGGATTGTCGTCCATGTTCTCCTCTTGAGTCAGGGGCTGATAGTGTGTGTTGGATTGTTTACAAAAACGATTGTGACTATTCATAAGTGCAACAGAGATTAACATTTTAAAATAATGACAGGATAAAACAATGAACAAAGTAATGGAAGCGAAGAAAACATTGAAAGCATCTAAAAGCTACATCCTATTGCACAATTAAAAATTATGATACAAAAAAAATGGATACAGTCAAAAAAAAAAAATGGTATTGCATACAAATCAAAGAAATAAAAAGTTAAAGTAGTTTGTTCCGTCTTTTAAGACCGTCTATTCTTTTACAGAGCCGACTCTCGAGTTGCTTGATACAGCAGAGCAGGAGAAAGAGAACGCTCAAAGTGTTGATTGTTTTTCATCGCCTTTTTTTTTTTAAGTTTAAGTTTATAGACCACTTCTCGCCGTGGTCGCAACAGACAGGATTTCTAAACACTGATTTTAATCGGTTCAAAGTGCACATAGAAGAAAAAAGGAAATCCATTCAAAAACACCGCTATGCTCATGGGGATGAAACATGAAACGAACTGACGAAGGGGAGATTAATAAAAAGAAGCGGGAACAGAAGCGGATGAGAATGCTGCATAGCTGGATTCCATTTAAAGCAATGCCATCATCAGAAAGACACACAGGAGCGAGACAAACCTAATTACTGTACACGATCAGACTCGACTGTTTGTTCACGACACACTCCATAGCTTCCTCTTGCTGATTCAGAGCAGAGAGCTCAACAGACAGAAACCAAACGCTCTCTGGTTATTTTTTTCAGTATTGTCAGAGGGTCCGAGTTCACACATGCGTGTCGCTGGGCTCGCTGGCCAAGCTCCCCCCCCGCAGGTAGATGGCCGAACTGGACTTGGGCCGGTTCTGACTGTGACCTTGACCGCGGGTGGACCCGTTGTTGTTGACCTCGGGCCCCCTGGTGTCTGTGGAGATGACCCATGTGGTGGGTCGCCACTTCTTCAGGGAGTAAGGCGTCTTGACGCGCTTCTTGATCTTATCCCCCGTCCCCAAGGCTCCGTCTGGCTGGACGAAGCCCTCCCCTGCACAACAGGAAGGGACAGAGATCAGTATCCTGCTGCAGCCTTTTACACCAGGGGACAGGAAACACATTCAATACCAGAGTTGTGTAGGGGCATCAAGACTAGCTCACTTTAGCATCACGATTACAATTCAAAAACAATGAATCCTACATTTCCCATAATGCAACCAATAGCATATTTTTTATATTTTGAGACAAATCAAAGCCTTGGAGGTGACAGCTGATGATGTGTGAGGTGCGTTCAGTCACCTAGTGAGGCGAAGTCCTGCGTTGTGAAGGACAGGTCCAGGGAGTTGGGTCTCTCGGGCCGGCGGGCTCTGGGCTGCCTGAGCAGGGCCTCGCCCCTCATGGTGACCGGAGCTTCCTCTGTGGCGCCAGACCCAGAGCCCGAGCTTTCTCCCGGCGGCGCCGTAGTTTCCCTGCTTCCTCCTTCTCCGCTCCCTTCCTCCTCTCCTCCATCGCTTTCTCCCTCACTCTCGCCGTCCCCCTGGCCGTGCCCGGTGTTGCTGTTGTTGTTGTTGGTGTTGGGTCGGGCCGAGCGGAGGGCGGCGACGCTCGAGGACGCGTCCCTCGGATCGGGCTGCTCTCGCTCTCGGCTCAGGAGCGGCTCGTGTTCGTCGGGGCTGGCTGTGATGACGCCGAGGCTCAGGCGGCTGTCGTCCGACCTCATGGCTCCCGACCCGTTCTGAGTTATGCTGGATCCTCCAAAACCCGTCGCTCCGCCCGCGGCCATGGATGACATACCAGCGTTGGCGTGACCGTTAACAGCGCCGTTAACGCCGCCGTTGACGTGCGTGTCTCGTAGAGCGGGTATGTTGTTTGTGCCCGCGCCCCGGTGAGCCTCGACAGCCGTGTTTGTGCCTGTTACTGCACCAATGTTCATCTTTGTTCCCTCCACCTGCCGCAGGTTGGACTTGCCTGAACGTCCAAACTTGAACCTGAGTGACGATGACGACGACTCCTTCTTGGTGGGCTTGGTGCGCAGGGGCAGACTGGACGGCCTCTTGGGCAGGTTCTGCTGCTTGGGCAGAGGGAAGATGGTGGTGGGCATGGCGGCGGCGGGGTCTGACGTGCCCGAGGCCTCGCTGGCCATCTTGATGAGCGGGTACAGGAGGCTGGAGCTGCCGGGGCTCAGCGGGTCCGGCGAGCAGAACTGCTTCTGTGAGTGCTCCATCAGGTTCTCGTCCGAGCTCTCCTTCAGGTTCTTGTCCACTTCTTTCGGGTCAAGCTTGGTGGTTTCCAGGTCTTCCTGGGTCAGGTGGAGGCAGACGGGGACCGTGGCCGCCCCCGCGGGTCCGTCCGACTCAGAGATTATAGTGGTGGTGGTGGTGGAGGCCGAGGGGCTTCCTCTCAGACCCATGCTGGTGCTGCTGCCCTCTGGGCTGGGGAGGCGGGCGTTGGCTTGCTGCTGCCGCTCCTGATTGATGGAGTTCCTGTTCCTCTCTCCGGTCCCGGTCACAGCTCTGCCACCCACAGAGCTG
Source organism: Seriola lalandi dorsalis (assembly GCF_002814215.2). Taxonomy (NCBI): domain Eukaryota; kingdom Metazoa; phylum Chordata; class Actinopteri; order Carangiformes; family Carangidae; genus Seriola; species Seriola lalandi. Next base: position 538,389 of record NW_019525451.1, read on the forward strand.
GTGGTGTCCGTCTGTGTGTTCTTGGCCACACCCTCATGCTCTTCGATGTAGGTGGATGGATGGTCTGTGTACGGGCCAGACTTTGGCGTCATACGATTTCTGATGTAAAAAAAACAAAAAAACAAAAACATCAAGAAGGAAACAGGAAAACGTTAAAGAAAAGGAGAGCACAATGGATCTAGTATCAGACAGACGTAGATGTGTGTTTACCTCTCATTGTGTAGCGTGGTGGACATGGGGTTGAGCGTGGGGCTGACGGACTTGGAGCGGTCCCATATGAGGAGCAGCTCTGCCAGTCGTTCCTCAGCACACTGCGCTGTGAGCCGGGCCTCAGCATCCTGGTCCCAGCAGTCCTCCATCGTCTCCTTCAGGGAGCGGACCGCCTGCCGACACACGGGGTTGAGGATGAGTCCACCTACCAGCACCTCTCACCAACCAAAATGTCACATCTCTATCCTGTTTAAAAGCCACACCATGCAACTTCTGGAAATCCGGGGGCTAGCTGTTTAGCATGCTAACATGACTTAACGTTGGCGTTTGTTTCCACCTCTGGAAACAGATGTTGGCGAGTAAAGGAATCAAGTTTGATGCTGAACTCGCAACGTTTCTTCCAGACTGGTGAGTAAACAGCTGCTAATGCTAACGTTAGCTCCTGTAAGATGACGAGTAATAGTGGTTTATTTTATAGTGTGATGTTCGGGCTGCACATGTTTCTCATGTTCTGTCTGACACAACATAATCTCTTCTGGTTTGAAGGTTCTTGGAAACACAGAGTTTGATACTGGTGAGCAACACGCAGGTGATTCATTCATCAAACAACCAAAGCGATCGGCCACGACCTGACAGCGGGCGAGGAACAGGAGAGACACACGGAATATAAAGATTTGGTTTCAAGAAGAAAAGCAGCATCTGTGTTTCATTTTCATATTGGATGATGCTTTAACCGAAAACAGGCATTCAAGTCATCTGGACTGGACTTTTTCATATTGCAGGAAAAAATTGATCCATTTTGATGATGGCTGACATGAAGAATGCTGTTGTGATAAAACATTTTTCTTTGGAAGACAACCTGTTTCTCAGCTCAAAAGAATTTTGTTTGGGTTTTTGTTGGAGACAATTAAAGTATTTTTACAATGTAAAACGATGTTTTTCTTCTGGACTCGTCTCGTCATGGGAAAGCGTTGCTTTCTCGTGACTTTCAAGGCTCGAAAATGATCAAAAATATTTTTCTTTCCCCAATTTTCATGAGCGACGTAGACGAAGATGTTTGTCAGATTTCTGAAAATAACAACAGCTGTAGATCCTGTACGTGTTTCACAACCTGCTGGCTGTTTTCTTTCATTATTACAGTATCTTAAGACCCACTCTGCTCTTTCTCTCACACACACACAACATTTACCAAACTGTTCTCTTTCCAGGCCTCGGGGAATTTGGGCCGTTGCTTCTCCCTGGATACCAGGACCTGCATGTCCTCAAATGTTGGGTGGTTCCCTGCCTCCGCCTGAAAGGCCATCTGGTACTCTGGCACAGACTCTCCTGGAGGTAGAGCAGAGCCGGGAGAGGAAGGATGCGTCTTAGATATCATTCATGCAGCAGAAATATTGATTTCACTTATAACTGTGCTTTCTTCACAACAAACAGGAAACTTTGCGTCTCCGCTCTCCACTATGATGAATGTGCATTTAATTGCAGCGAGCTGTACGAGGTATGGGAGGGGCTCGCTCTCGTGTTGCTGTTTGTGGTGTATTTAGAGAAGCGTAGCTCATTTGATCGCTGTGCTACAAGCGACATAATCTACCAACAGTTTTCATACAATCTTCTGTCTCCAGCGTCTGTGAGTCTCACCTGGGAAAAGGTCTGTGCATCTCATGAAGGTCTCCCAGTAAACCAGGCCCAGGGCGTACATATCCACCTGCTTCAGCGCCGACTCGCAGTCCCTCAGGTTCACCGCGCCCTCCAGCACCTCGGGGGCCATGTAGCGGATTGTCCCCACCTGGTCCACGGAGGAGGAATAAATGGAGGTGAAGCAAGACAAGGTGAGACAGGAAGAGAGTGAAGAAGAGAAGAAGGTGAGGAAAACCAAGGTTACAGTTGTCACTTTTAAAAAAATGTAATTAAGCGTGTGAGTAAAAATAAACTGGGAGAAGATCTATTTTTGTTTGATTTCCCTGTTTTAACAGATAAAACCTAAACCTGTTCATACATATTCATATTGCAGAATGAATATGTTAATCCATTATTTTGCATAACTGCATAAATTATAATCTGTTTAAACAACCCATAATTTACACTTTTCCAGTATTTTATTCTAACTAGTAGTTTTACATCTGCTCTCTCACGTTTCTCTCTGGAGCTCGAGCAGGAAAAGGTGGTTTTGTGTCTGAGCCTCTCTTCTGATTGGCTGGCTGTTTCCTCAGTGACACTGAGGAGCTTCTGCTTCCTCCTGAACACTCACCTCACTTATAGCAGCGTTCTCCTCTTCCCCGTGGCGTGCCGGCCTGTTTCCCGTCAGCTTCATGGACAGGCCGAAATCGATGATGACACATGTGCCGTCAGCCTTGACGAGAATATTGCGGCTGTTCAGGTCCCTGTGGGACACCGCCGGCTTGTACAAGTCTTGATGGGAGGGAAACAAGAATGACACGGAGAAGATGAGGAGAAGACGCAGGGCAAAACATTAATCTTTCATTCACAATTTAAGCCTGTACATCGCTTCCTAGATACAGTGACCGCAGGCTGCTTTTGTGGTTTATGCTAATGAATGATAACATCCACAAAATCCCATCATATAGTTTTCCATTCCCCCTCATTACTCACTGTTCACTGGAACAAGCTGCACCGCCAACAGACACTCTAAACCCTCTAATCTAATCTACTACAATGGGATTAAGACCATATCACGGAGTAGCCTCTGTCTGCACTATCCCATTGTCCAGCAGAGGGAGCAGTGAGGCTGCAGGCCCCTGGAAGTTGTGGCAGCCACCATAGTTATGTGCTGCCTGCTAGTGATGTGCAGGAGGAGTGGGGGAGGATGTCCACTGTACCAAAGCCCAAGAGATTCTGCTGTTAGCAGCTACACACAGAGCTGACAAACACACTCTGCCATCACTTTATAGACTTGCAGCAGGAGAGGGAGCTGGAGGCCGCCGCTTATATTTGCCTCATACTTGCACAAACAGAATATCCCCTCTTCCTTCAGCAATCTACACTTCAGCGCCCCCCCCCCC